>NW_026974141.1:7066399-7403532 GCF_037042905.1 Lytechinus pictus
AATCAAAATCACTTAAATCAAAACTCTTTGAACAAATATAACTTTTAGGAATTCTTTGTGTTGGAGAAAACTATAAAAAAAAAATTCTAAAATAAAATAAGTAAATAATATAGCCTTTGTATAGTGCACGTACATGTATCCACCACCTTGCTAGGTGCTATAAGGAGCTCCTATATTACCCCGGCTAAGCTAGTCTACCGATTCCTGTGCGCACAGCTTTTTTTTCAAAAATTAACACTTTCAGCAAAGGGCACCAGAATTTCCAGAAAAAAACAAAACTCACTTGTTTATTTAGAAACATGGAATAGATGACCTCTTGACCTCCCTCCTTGTCGAGCTGTTCTATGTCATTGGTCATCAAACCCTGGAGGAGGTCAGAAGCATCGCGGCCTTTCACCAACACAAGACTACGACCCGACATCTTTGACCCTTGATGGAGAAAATTGAGAAAATACAAAAATGAAATTATCTGTCATACTGTTATGAATTACATGTAGTGTATCTTGTAGTTGTATCAAGAAAAACAATACAAGTTTCATTTTAGCTGTTTGAAAAGTTACAATATATTTTGATTGGCATGATTTTGATACTGCAACCCACGAGGGTTTTTTTAATTTAATACAATTCAATGTTTTGATTTACAAATCATCAAAAACAAGTACAAGTGCTGTAGAAGTAAATACATTTGAAATTCATGGACAATTACATAATAGATATTTTTACAGTCAAATTGGAACTACAATTGAGCGAAGCTTGTGGCTGTGGGTTTATTGTAGTTCCCCCTGGAATGATAATAAGTGAGCTGTGTACATGAAGTTAAAAGAATAATAAAT
This sequence comes from Lytechinus pictus, assembly GCF_037042905.1. NCBI lineage: Eukaryota > Metazoa > Echinodermata > Echinoidea > Temnopleuroida > Toxopneustidae > Lytechinus > Lytechinus pictus. The sequence continues at coordinate 7,067,233 of NW_026974141.1, forward strand.
ATAAACACCACTTAAACCCATGCAACACTTTAGATATGTAGGACTGTTATTTTGACATTTGGTTTCCTTTAATAGTTTAGTTATTTATAGTTCAAGCTTTGGTATTTAGTTCAGCTTTGTTTACATTCTTGATTTTCTGTTGTCATCCATTGATTTCCATTTTACTTTCAACCTGCTTCTCCTGTCATTCCTTTCCTATTCAGATGTGTTCATTCATTACATTCCCACATCTGATTCTTTCGTTCAACATTCTTATTATGTAATCATCCCAATATCTTATTCATCTCTTACCTCTATCTCTTATTGGTTATTTTTATGAATTAGACTTTTCCACTTTCAGTTGGCTTCTGCATTCTCTTTATTTTCATTGGTTGATTTTGTGTAATTTGAATATATGCTAATTTAGTAATGCAATTCTGAGTTTTACTGGGGTAAGGAAGCTCAGCAAATAAAGCAGCGCGCTACCAGACTTCATCGAGTTAAGTTCAATTTTGTTCCTGTGTCTTCATAGTTAAGTTCCATCTTCTCCTATCCATTTGCTTCTGTTTGATGTGTGATTGAGCTTGTGTTATTCCCATCTTCAGTTGAACATTTATTTCCCCATATACTGTATTATTAACCGTATCAGACATCTGAGCAGGGCAACTTTGATACATTGTTGCCTGCTTAAGACTGGGATCAAATGGCCGGTCAATAAATTTCCAATTGTTTATCCACGGGCCCAATTTACTGCCCGCTCAGAAAAGTAAATGAGAAAATGCGTGGAAATGTAGCGGGCAATAAAGCAGAGCTAACATCCGGGTATTCTACGCGTTTTTGTACGCGTCCTTGAACCGCACAGTGCTATACGTCATGTTAATCAAGTTGAGACGACGCTGGATACTGCGTCCCTAGGCCAGGGACGCGTCATCTCAATTACGTCACAATGGTAAAGTTCAGAGGCCCAGTCTGCTCAACATGACAAACTAGATTCTCATTCTTAAACTTTAAAATATCTAAATTTTAATGATTTTTGCTCTGGATGTCTGATTTGGTTAATAATAGCAATATTGACTGGCCTGGGGGCGAAAGGACATATATCGCCCTCACTAAATTGCTATCACCCTCGTCTACAACTCGGGCAATAAAAAAATCGAGTTTGGGCGATATATGTCCTTTCGCCCCGAGGCCAGTCAATTATAGTACTACAGGGATAGGGATGGAAGGGGTACAATTTGTGAACCAGTTTATAGCTTTTAATTACTTTGATTAATTCATCAAACTGAATCAGTTTCCAACTTGTGATTTTAACACAATAATTTTTCTATCCACAGAATACAATTCAAGTGCTACAATTCCCATGACATTAAAAGGGGGAGTGAACTGTGTGTGGTCTCTCATTGACTGTGTGGTGGTATAAATACATAGTCTGAAAATATACGTTTTCAGATATCTACACATATTATAAGAAAATCAATTGACCTATAATTGTATTTGCATCTATAGAGAAACTAAAATGTTTTTAGAGGAAAAGTAATCGTTTTGCTACTTAGTAACATATTATTGCGGTATACATGTATTGAGTGGTTGATTAGCATGTTATCATTCAAGTGGGTCTATATTACTAGACTACACTAGCATTATGGGTCAGGAAACTGACCAGGTATGAGTAGTTGAGGACTCGAGATGGCGCTATTGGTTCGTATCTGCTTGAAGAGCAGTGCAGTCACAGACTCATTGAAAGGGTTGTATTCATAAGCATTCTCTGCTTGAAGGGATATAGGGAGGAGGGGGTATAGTTGTTTTCAACTTTTGATAGAATGTCCAAAGTTCACCAAGAAATCAGTCTAAACCTCACCATTCAAAGCTGAAATTCCTTGATGATTTAGACCTTCGTTTGAAGAACAAATTTGTCTCCCGACCATGCTAGTCTGTAAAGCTCTTCTCAGTATCCCATCTTTGTTGAGATTCCTGTAACATCGGTTACATAGCTGGTGGATAGAGGCCAACTTCATATGCTTTGCAAAGACAGAAAGAACTTCCATCATGAAAACTTCAAACCTAAAAGATAAAATGATAATTTTATGGCAAGATGACAGATTGATTTTTGTATTTATTTTTAGGCAAGTCAATTCTTTTCCATTAAATAGTAGAAAAAATTAATCTATTTATTTACTGATCAGTCAAATGTTTATTCATTCAGCATAGGAAATACATGAAAGTGATGGGCAATAAGCCTGTTCACGGTTGTAAACTGCGCACGAGCAGAAAAAGGTCATTGGAGACAACCATGAAGGTGGCTTTCAAATTCACTGACATAGGCATTTGTGATTTGATGATTATTCATGTATTCCTTTCAAAATGTTTATCACATCCAAGCTGAAGTGTAATAAATAGAGCCTTCCTAATCACTGGTATTTGACAGTAGCCTAAACAATAGTCAAATGTGCCAAAGGCAGACGATAAAACAGATTTCCAAACTTTATGAAGTTTATCCCTGATGTACTATTCTAGTCACCTGGTCTATACAATGCCTTTTGTTCTTAGAATTTGAATACTCTACCGGTAAAGCCTACGTAACATCTACATTTGAAAATGATAGTGCTTATCCTAATGAAAAATCACAAAGGTCATTTGAAAAAAGTTGATCATGAGCTAACCGTGAACTGGCTTATTTTGCACTCATGAGAGTCAAAATGGCCCCTAAAATTCCTTCAAAATTCATGCTTTGGCAAAGTTTGGGGCGACCATTGTTACTTTCCCAAGATCTGTCACAAGCATTATTCAAGATTATTTGGAAAAATGAATATTCTCTGGCAGAATGATACCTGCATTTAGATCTACGCACTAGCATATATGCAGGAGGGGGGTGTTACAGGGGTTCAAACCTCCCCCCTTAAATTTTGTTTTTTTTCGCTTGTCAATTTTTTGAGGGTAGGAAATGACCTAAAATTTGTGGTAAAGACAATTTTTTTGGGGGGTCAACCTTTGATTCAGCTTGAACCCCCCCCCCCCCCTTCAAAAATCCTGCATTCGCTACTGGATCTACTGCATAATTGACTGTTGATGTTGCCCCTAAAAATTAGCCATTAAACAGAAAGAAATAGACCCCCAAATTCTGCAATAGCCCCAATGTCAAGAAAAAGACAGGCTTGAGACTTGACAGCCCCTAATTCCTAAAAAAAAATATATATATTTTCTACCATCGAAGTTCAACAGAAACATTCAAGTCCCAGCTGACAACTAATGTATTCCTCTTCCATTAACACTTTGTTTTATTCAGGAGAATTCAACTGTCTATATTACATGTACTTTTTTCTATTTCTTCTCAATTATTGTTTTTGTGTTACAAATACATGCTTATTTTTCTTGATAAAGCGCCAAGCCTGGCCATGGCACGAGACTGAGCACCAAAAAAGGTGAAACTGCCTTGTGCACTATCATATTAATTATTCTGAGTGTAAGTAGCCACCATTAAAGAGAATAATTTTATAATTATTTCATTCTATCCCTGTCATGGTACAATCAAGACAATGCAAAACTTCCACAAGACAGGCTTTGAGTTTGATGAGAACCACCGCAGGGCTGCCAACTCTCACGCAATCTGCGTGAGTCTCAAGCAATTCACCCAGCTCTCACGCTGATCATGGGAATTCTCACGCTGAACCCCGAAAATAGAGAGTTTATTAGCCCAAATCGGATATTCAATAACATTATAACCCGGCCAGGCAAAAGTTTCAGTTTTTAACCACACAAGCACAAAGCTAAACCATCAACGCAAATTGGTTTCGCTTTGCCGTGCAAAGACAAGATATTGAGTTGCGATTGGCTTACTGTATCCCGCGTGTGAGAGCTGGTGACGTCGAAATTTTACTATGAAGTGGGGTTTTCGTGCGAGGCACAACGAGCGATCGAGTGTCAATGCAATGCCATGCCATGGCGATAGTCCGCCGGCCCGGCGCTCTGAATACATCATAGCCCTACATATGCATTTTTGTGTGTGTGTTGATACACTTGGTTTCTTTTGTAGCTTTATTTTAATTGAGCAAGAAAGAAACTGATAAGTTATTTATGATAGTTTTAGCTTTCTTCCTCTGTTTTCTTTCTATTTTTCTTTCCTTCTTTCTTTTCAATCTTTCTTTGTTTCTTCCCTCTCTTCTAATTTCATTTTTTTTATTACTGTCTTTCTTTTTTAATTTTCCTTTTTTTCTGTCTTTCGTTCTTTCTGTCCTTTAAAAAAATATTTTTCTCTATTTCTTTTTCTCTTTCTTTTTCTTTCTTCCTTTTTTGATTTCTTTCTTTCTTTAATTCTTGAGTCCATCCATCCTATATTTATCTCTTCTTTCTTTCTTTCCTTCCTTCCTTCTTCCTTCCTTCTTTTTACATTTCTTTCCTTCATTCTTTGTTTCTTTCTTTGTGCTTTCTTCCTTCCATCCATCCTTTCTTTACCCTTTCTTGTTTTTTCTTCCTTCTCTCAGCCTTTTCTCTTTCTTTCATTCGTTTCTTCCTTCTTTCTTTTTATTGTCTTTTGTTCTTTCTTTCTTTTTTTCCCTTTGTTCCATCTATCCTTTTACCTTTTCCTCCTTTCTTTTTTTCTTTCTTCCTTCCTTCCTTCTTTCTTTTTTTCTTCCTTTCATCTGTTCTTTTACCTATTTTCTGTTTTATATTGCTTGGTCGCTTCCCTCCCTCGCAATGTCTCACTCCAAACTCTTCTCAAAAGTTGGCAGCCCTGCCACCGTCAGATTCACAGTTGAAACTAACCAAGGGAGCTCCGGCCCGCGAACCAGGAGTCGACCATGCAAAACGAGGGAGGCAATGGGGTAGATTTTGGTCTTTAATAGTAGGAGTGGGCTATACGTGGGTCAAAAATACTTTTTTTGTAATTTTGATATGGCAACAGTTTTTTTTAATTCCTTGTAATGTATCTCAACATGAAATGACATTATTTTTTGTCTCAGGTCCGAAAAAAAAGTGTGCCGGGCCAAAATCCAAAATGGCCGCCAAAATCCCCCAAAATCACATTTTTGGCCACAACTTTATCATTTGGTGGTCTTTTTCTCTGGTTTTGGTGTCTATTCATATGTATTATGGGGCAGGCAATTTGTTTTTCCTAAAATTAGTACTTTTAAACCATTATTTGTAGAGTTAAAAGCTGATTTGACCTAAATTTACCAATTTTTAGAGCCCTTTTTCAGCCAACAAGTAAGTTTCATCGTCTTGTGGTTCTTGCATATTAGACTATACGAGTTCAACAATAGCAAGCAGCTTCATATAGCTATATTACATTTATTCCTCTACTTTGGGTTTTACAGATATTTGCGAAATATATCTTATTAAATAAAAAAATTCATTTATCCATAGGGGCTACACAGTATACAATGTACTGTACATACTGCACTGCATACATATATGTCCATGCATTGACCACCATGACTTATAACAAGGTCTGCATATAAACAATAATGTCATAGAAATGAGCTCTTAGGTTTAGAATTAGATGCCTCAGAAATTAAAGATATGTTTTGTCTCAGAAATTGAAGACATGTTTTGTCAAATGTGCTAATTCAGCGGGCGAAGAGATGAGATACAATGGATTATAGTCATCCCTACATTATAGCATTTACACTGTAGCTATTTTGGGCCCCATATTGCATAAAAGTTGCAATTATGGTAACTTTGCCATCCCATGGTAATTTGCATGGAACCCTTCATTCTGATTGGCTGTTGATCAGCATTACCATGGTAGTTACCTGACCCCATAAACATACGGTAGACACAACATCCAGGTAAAAATAACCTCCAAATCAAAAAGATACAGTGTATGTCTAAAAATGTGATGTACGTACTGTATATGTGATGTTTATGTGCAATTTATGTTACTTCGGGTGACATCATGTACATCAGCTGACAAGTAATTAAATTCCAATTCTCAATCTAATTCTAAACCTCAGGAGCTCATTTCTATGACACTATCGTTTATATACAGGCCTTGTTATATTGGTCAATGCATGGATATACATGTATGCAGTGTACATGTAGTATGTACAGTACATTGTATACAATATAGCCCCTATGGATAAATGACATTTTCTTTTATTTGATAAGATGCATTTTGCAAATATCCGTAAACTCCAATTTAGAAGAATAAAAGCAAGCTATATGAAAGCCGCTTGCTACTGTTCAAATAGTATCGTCTAATATCCAAGAACCACAAGATGATGAAACCTAATTTTTGGCTGAAAAAAGGTTCTAAAAATTGGTAAATTTAGGTAATATCACCTTTTAACTCTACAAATAATGGTTTAAAAGTACTAATATTAGGAAAAACAAATTGCCTGCCCCCAAAAACATATGAATAGACACCAAAACCAGAGAAAAAGACCACCAAATAAAGAAGTTGTGGCCAAAAATGTGATTTTGGGGGGTTTTGGCGGCCATTTTGGATTTTGGCCCGGCACACTTTTTTCTCGGACCCAAGACAAAAAATATTGTCATTTTATGTTGAGATAAGGTAAAAGGAATACAAAAAAACTGTTGCCACAGTGAAACCAAATATCACCCATTTATAGCCCACTCCTATTAATAGTAATCTTAATAAAATGAGGAAACAGAAATTATGCAGTTACCACGATTATATGGATGAAGGTCTATCGTGGCACACAAATTCTGACATCCTCTTTTCCATGCTTCTAAGAAATATCAGTTTCAAAATTGGTGATATAGTGCCAACATGAAGTTCCTCACACGTATAAATAATTTGCTGCCGATTTAAAAACACCGCATGCGTGAGGGTCCGAGCTCGGCCAGGATCCGGTACCTCACGCATATCGCATCCGCATGCGATGTTTTGAAATCGGCAGCGAATTATTTATATGTCTGAGGAACTTCTTGTTGGCTCTAATCACCAATTTAGAGACTGATAGAAGCATGGAAAGAATAGACAGCTGGCAGCCGTCTGTTAGTGTTACAAGGAGTTTTTTTTTTTTTTTTTAATTTCTCCTCGTACATTGAGTGAAGCCAACGGAGTTCAGCTGAACAACCAACATAACCAGTAGAGGCGCACGGCCAATATTGGAGATTGTCTTTCAATGTGGGAAATTATCTCCAATATCAGAGACTTTTGTAAAGAATTTGGGTATCCAATTTCAGAGAGTCTCCAGTTTTGGAGACCAATTTCCTTTGTTTACATTTGCTGCAAAAGGATTACCATGGTGGCAAATGAAAATGTGATAAGCAGATTCCTCATAAAAAATTACCCCTTTTCACCATCTACTTTAAAAATTCACCATCTACTTTTGTTTTGATAAGGATTTTTGTTGTCAATCACACACAAAACAAATGGGCTTCTGTCTTTCTGATCTCACTCAGCAGTCAGTGAGACAAAATTTTGGGTGGAAAAAATCATTCTTTTGTTGGTGTTGTTTCTTTTGTCCTTTTGCAAAGCAAGTCTGCAATGTGGGAGATTGTCTCCCCTATCTATGTATTGGAGAGAGTCTCCCATATTGGCCGTGCGTCTCTACTGATAACACTTAACATTAAATAACAGAGACCAAAGCGTTTTGGTCTAGCCTAGGAAAAGAAGTGAAACATTGTGATTGTGTAAAGTAAGATAAGAATATTAATTTTAATTGTTTTTAAAGATCGTGATGTTGCATGAATTTTATATCCCCCCCCCCCATAAAATCCCACCTTTGTCACTCGGAATATCAGATCGAGTTCACGGTCTCGAAGTTCAGGTAGGTGGAGCGGAGTCAGGGCCGTAGCCAGAAGCATTTTGTTGGGGGGGTGTACCAGCTAAATTTGCCAACTAAATTTGGCGTGACAGCGCCAACGTGAGCACAGGGGGAGTCTGATGGGGGATGTGCCCTCCCCCCCTACAATAATCACATGCTAAAAGATTTTGAATTTTTAGAATTGAATTAGTGGCATTTGGTGAATACTTTAAGGTAAATTATACAAAGATATACAAAGATATTTGCACTTTAAAAATAAACATTTTGGATCAAAATAGAAAGGCTAGTGTGCCGTAGTTGCTAACTTGCAGTATAATGATATACCCTATGCATTAATAGTATCAAAATCAAAGATTTGTTAATTTTTAATTGACCTTCTGTGCAAGATGTCTCAACTAAAATTTTAAGAGTGCTACTGCTAACAGTGGCGTACCGTGGGTCACGGCATTGGGGGGGGGGGCACCAGCAAAAATTTAGAGTCATTAAGTGGGCGCGCGAAGCGCGCTCGATTGCCAGGTATACTGACCTGATAGGGACATTTTAAGGACTGTGCCATTAAAAGGTAAGTATCTTAGTGATCAAATAATGCGAGCGCGAAGCGCGAGCTGAAAATGTTTGATATTCAGTCCTAAAAAGGGACATAATAAGCAAAGTTTTGTAATCATGATACGTACCTGTCTTACAAAACAAACAATGCGAGCGCGAAGCGCGAGCTGAAATTTTTTGTAAAACTTAACCCTAAAAAGGGACATTTTCAGGACTATCTTTTGGAATTTATGAAGTGCGTACGTATCTCATCATAGTCATCTAATGCGAGCGCCAAGCGTTTGCTGATTTTGTTAGAATTACACTGGCACATGAAGCACTTTTTGTGGTCATTGTAATCATGAACATGATACGTATTTCACTAATGAAATATTGTGGGCGAGAAGCGCGAGCTGACAATTTTTGAAATTCAGACCTGAAGAGGGGCATTCTATGGCTTGTTTGTAGGAATTTACTATTTCACTAATTAAGTGATGCGAGCGCGAAGCGCGAGCTGAAAATTTGTTATAATTAGATCAGAAAAAGGGACATTTTAAGGACTGTCTTTAGGAATTCGTGCACTGCAAAAACGCCGGTGTTGATTTAACACCAGCCCGGTATCTATATCGGTCCACACCAATGCGAACGTAAGCACAGACTAGAAATGTTTTATTAAGGCCTTAAAAGGGGGCAATTACTTTAAGTACATAGTCATGAAAAAAGCATATGTCACTACATAAAACAATGATAACTTGAAGTGCAAGGAGATAGTTTGGTGCATAATCTTTATGGGCTTAAAATACAACAGGACTATATATCTCATTAGTCAGACAATGCGAGCACCATGAATGATGCAACCCCAACCTGCCCCCATCCCCACCCTAAGCACCTTCTGACACCATAAATTAAAAACAAAAGTTTCGTAAAAATAACTTAGAACATTTTTGTGTTTTTTGCCAACTGCAAACTTGTAGACAAGCATGACAAGTCTACAAGTTGTAGACTTGTCTTCATGAATTTGCCAACTGCAGAGTTACCAGTTTTTTTAAGTCATGTGTTCTGTTCTTTTCAGATCTGAAACGGGGCAGTACTTGTACATCACTTTGCTGACTGGTAGAGCGTATAGTGTTCTGCCACTTTAATAGGCCCACTTTATAATTTGCCAACTATACTTTGGCTTTGATTATTCAACTTAAACCTTGGAAATTCATCCCACCCAATATTTATGTAGCTAGTCTTGCCTCTAATTTTACAAAACTAATGTGTTTGTTAAATCGTCAATAATTGTGGTATAATTTGCAAACTAACAAGCTTGTTCATATTGGGGGAGGACCGGGGGCTTACTTTGTGTGTTATTATAGCTCCATCTGTTTTGTACTTATAGTATTTTGCTGACTAGTAGGGCTCTAAGCCTGGCTACATGGACTTGGATTTGCCAATTGGTTGTCTTTCCCTTATAAAAATCGCCAATGGTATTTGAATGGTGGCGAATGGTAGTTGAATGGTGAATTGAATGGTAAATGGTACGTGAATGGTATTTAAGTGGTGTTTCAATGGTACGGGCTTAATGGTAAGTGGTAGTCTGTTTAATGGTAAATGGTATACCATACATCCAATGGTGTCTCAGTGGTATGTTCCTAATGGTATGATTGGTATGATGAATGGGATACCATATACCAAATGGTGTTTCAATGGTATACAATGGTATCTCATTTGTATGTGTCTAATGGTATGATTTGTATGGTAAATGGTATACCATATACCCAATGGTGTCTCAGTGGTATCGAATGGTATCTTAGTGTTGTGTCTTCAATGGTATGGTTGTATGGTGAATGGTATACCATATACCAAATGGTGTTTCAATGGTATACAATGGTATCTCATTTGCATGTGTCTAATGGTATGATTTGTATGGTGAATGGTATACCATATACCCAATGGTGTCTCAGTGGTATCGAATGGTGTCTTAGTGTTATGTGTATTCAATGGTATGGTTGTATGGTGAATGGTACACCATATACCAAATGGTGTTTCAATGGTATACAATGGTGTTTCATTTATATGTGTTTAATGGTGTGCTTTGTATGGTGAATGGTATACCATACCCAATGGTGTCTCAGTGGTATCGAATGGTGTCTTAGTGGTATGTGTCTCCAATGGTATGGTGGAATGGTGAACGGTTTTACCATACCAAATGGTGTCTCAGTGGTATCCAATGGTATGGTGTGTGCTTGTATATGATTGGTATGGTAAATGTGTCTCAGTAGAATGTGCCTTAATGGATAGGTGTTTTAAAGGTGAATTGAATACCAAAAGATAAATTGTAATTTAATGATGGCTTTAGGAGTGGTGTGTGCCTAATGAGTTGTATTTATGCTAACGGTGAATGGTATGCCCAATTGCATTACCCAATAACACAATTCCGAAGATTTAAAGAAAATCCATCAACGATTAAAAAGTAATTAGAGTTATTATAATTTTTGATTTGTGACTTTTATGCGAACAGCTTCCCCAAATCAAGCCTAATCGCTCACGATGGTAAACATGGTCTCTTGCATTCTTTTAAATTGTCTTTGTCTACTAAGTGAAAGGCCTGGAATTTTTTAGATAAGATCCAGTGCGTATATTAATTTGTTATATTTTACAATTGTACATATTACTTTGTAAAATTATTTCACAGCCGCTCCTGAAAGGGAAGAATATAGTCATCATTTACAATAAAAATTTTGAAATTTATACATGCAAGTTTTTGGGAGCAAAGAACATGAAAGAGCATGAACAAGATGCGAATCGTACTAAATAGAAAAAAAATTGTACATTTCACCATCCTTTTCTCTTTTTGTTTCTTGGTATAATTTGAACGGCACACCGCCCCTTTTTTCAAAGTTTTATTCTATTTTTAAATTAATTTTCTTATTCAATTATTGCCCCTTTTTATAAAGAGAGCTATGGGGTGTTGCAAGAAAATATTTGCAGTCAATCCCAAAAGTCGGTTGAAAATTTATAAGTGATAGACTAATTTCATCTAGTGTAAACCAAATTATAGATTTATTGATAGAAGAAACAATAAATCAGTTGCAAGTTTGCAATGAAAAGTCAGACTTACAACTGATTTTGGAGTTTGAAATTGACTTGCGTTCAATTGCAAGTTTCTTACAATGTCCCATAGGTCATTATTTTTCTTAAAATAAATTCACTGTTGGTTGTCTTCCTCCCCCAACCCCTATCGAAATTCCCATCGGCAAACCCTGATTTTGGTCTGCAACGACCAAAGCCCCCTCCCGGCCAATTTATATATCACTACTACTGCTTTCGATCATGAAAAGTTCCTCTTTTTTTAAAAACAAATTATATTTTAATTATTTTGTCTCCCTTATGGACGGTGTTATAAAGAGGAGAGCTATTCTAGGCCGGTCATTACTTGCTTAATTGAAATGATTTGTCTGTTACATTGTCTTGCCCCCCTCCCCCCAATAAAATTCCCTGACGCTATACAATGTAACAGAAAAAATCTACTAAACGAAATTCTCAATTGCAATCAAAACAAAAGCGAAATTAAACAAAGAGAGAAAAGGAACCAAAAAGAAATAAGTAAAACAAATATATCGAAAAAAAGAAAAGATAAAGACTAAGACAAAGTAAAGAAGAAAGATTGAACAGAAAAAAAAAGAAGAGAAAAAAGAAGGAAAAAGAAAAAAACGGAAAGAAAAGAAAGAAAGACATGGAATTATATAGAACAGAAAAAAAAAATGAGCGAAATTATTTTTTTCATAGATCCTTTCAAAGGATAAAGCAGTGGCAAAAATTGACTGCATGGTTGCCAACCCAGAACCAATCAACAAAAAGACACACCTGATTTGGTCTTACATGCAATTCACCCCATATATTGGGATGTATATCTTGGCGAAGAAGCCCCCTCCCCCTGATTTGGTCTTAATTTACCCCCCCCCCCCATATCGGGATGTGTTGGCTGCACTGCTAGCTAGATCGCTCTATGTATGTAAGTGTTGTTCTCGCACGCGCGCGCGCGCACGTACGCATGTAACCGCCAGTTGCAATATTTGAAAAAAAAACGATCAACCACTTTTTCGCTGTTGCAAAGTCCCTCGATAATTCATCATAAACTAAAGGAACACAGGTCAGATTCGGATAACAACTTCAAAGTCATTTGCAGAATAGGCTAAACAGTAAGTTAGATAACAATTTTCTTTGATATTGTTTTCGTAGTTAGTGGCTCGGCCTGATTTCTTAGAATGTTACTGTTACTGTTAGATGTCGTTGTACTGCCACGACCACCACCGTCACTGCCCCGTTGGCGCGGGCCGGGACACGCCTGGCTCTGGCGATATTGATTATTTATGGTTATGGGGTGCGTTGTGCTTTGTATTGGCTGAGGTGAGCTGAGCCAAGCATTGAATAGTAATTCGCTCGTATGGCCTGATATTTATTGTCAATGTTTTACAAAACCATCTCTGAATACCGGTATGAATTTATGAAGGAATGACCTGTTAAATTAATGCAGTACAGTGCAGGACATTGACTGTCAAAGTGTCAATTAGGCCATTGGTTACTGCACAACGTTTTTTCACTGAAATGGAAACCTTGCCGAAAAATATTGCTCTGGAATGAGGCCTATAATTTGTTGTTGTTGGTAGATAATATTGGTAAATTCAAGATGACATAGACATGGTAGTATTCAGGTGAAACATGGTAAGGTGTCCTACATTTTAAAACATGATATTAAAGTAAAGGCTACGCAGGCCCTAAAAAGCTTGCACCACTTATTTGCGCATGCAATTTCAATGGTAAAATAAATGTGCACTTTGTGTGCGGAACTGTGACTGGAGAGAGTGACAAACGATTCCTATTCATTTTTCTAGAGAGGCTACATTAATTATTCAGGGAAATACTACAACTGTTTGGAATTAACATGTTTTAGAAATTGAGGCCAGCTGACTAAAACCACAATTCCTGAATTTTTTCCTTGGGATTTTTCCGTGGGATTGGGCGCTAATTTTGCACCGAACAACTTCGAACATAATTCCCCTCCAAATATTGTTCTCAAATGTCATAGCAAGTCTGAATTGCATTTGAGTGTCCATATGCCCACTGCTTTCCGAATATTGGGAACAGCTGTACCGGTATATTGGCTTCGATCTCTACGTCATTGTTTGAATCCTCATGCGTTGCTTTGCCATAATTTTGATATGGACTGAAGTAACGAAATCATGCAAACTGCCGCAGACAAATCTTTTGCTCGCTAACTTCAGTCCTTATAAACTACGGTGAAGCCAAGCAAAGTGATGTCTGACTGAGAATTTGAACGATAACATAATGTTTAATCTTGGGGCCCGGAAAGTTTAGCAAAAAAAATCCGGGCCCTGGAACTCGGAGCCACCGCTCAACACCGTTGCTGCAGCCCTAGAAAAAACCTGGCCCCGATAATCCCAAATGCACTTTCGTATCCTGCGATGTTAGCATACTAATTTAACCTTAACATTTGTCCGAATCAATTCACTGAGCATCACGAATATCTTTATTCCGGCTTCCACCATGATTTCATCGTTCGAATTATCAGATTTAGGGTCTCACTCCACCGTATTTATTTGGATATTTGCTAAAGTTAGCGATTACAACGCGCAAACAATAAGTCAACAGTGTTGCTGCCCTCTGCGTTCGTTTGGCAAAATCTGACTAAGAATTTTAACTAAGACGTCGAGATCAAAGCTAAGATTATGCTGTTTCCACTGCTCAAAGTAGCTGAAATTCATGTAAAGGATCAATTAAGTTAGATTATTTGAGAAAATAGATGAGCTTGGTTCATGAATAGTGGTAAATGGTCACATTATTTCGGTGTTTATTTTGTATTTTTTCGGGGACATAACAGCCTGAATTGATACGCACACCAACAATATACGTCATAATAAAGACAACGCTGGATCCGTGCGCTTACAATTACGTCACAATGTTAATGTAAATGAAATGTGCATTAGCAATGCAGAATAAGTTTACTGTTTACACGTAGTAAAAAGGCCAATTCTGCATCGCCTCGCGTTTCTGAAGCTACTACTTTGTTGGTGCAAATTGCCGATTCTGAACCGCGAGCCGATGCAAGTTAATCGTGTTTACACGCTATGAAAAATCCGATGCTGCATCGGCTCGCGGTTCTGAACCGCGAGCCGATGCAAGTTAATCGTGTTTACACGCTATGAAAAATCCGATGCTGCATCGGCTCGCAGTTCTGAACCGCGAGCCGATGCAAGTTAATCGTGTTTACACGCTATGAAAAATCCGATGCTGCATCGGCTCGCAGTTCTGAACCGCGAGCCGATGCAAAAGCCGATTAAGTGTAAACATGGTATATATTTCCATTGGAAATATGTTCTGTAACTTTCAAAAGGAGGGAAACTCTTGTGTAAAGACGCCATATTTACTTTAAACACATTGGCCCAAATTCAGAAAGGTGGTTTTGAAAACCCACGGTTAAGTCCATGGTTTATGCAGATTTCCTGTATAAATTATGCTTAATTTAGCACGTATCTGGCACGTGTATAAAAAATGTCCAATTCTGATGCGCTCTTTTGTCGCAGTGCGCCAAATTGACGCCTGTTACCATGGTTAGATATGCTATTTTATTCATGAGTCCACTGTTGAATAGTGGACTCATTAATTAAAAACAGTGGACTCGTGAATAAAATAGCGTGGATAGCCACAGCAACATGCGTCAATTTGGCGCACTGTAACAAAAGCGCGCATAAGCATTGGACATATTTTGATATATGCGGTAAAATAAGCGTCATTTATACAGGAAATCTCCATAAACCATGGACTCAACCGGGGTTTTAAAAACCACCTTTTCGAATTCGGGTCATTGACTATTGCTCTCAAGGGGGGGGGGGGGCACAGGTCAATTGTGCCCATTTGGATCCGCTACTGTGATTGTCAATACCAAGAAAATCATATTGAATATTATCAATTAATTGATTACCTTTTGAAAACTGCTGCTCTGGAAATATGATTTCAGATCATTCTTTTTCTATTAGATAATTTTCTCTTGCATATCTACATGATTGATGATCCAAACACGTTATGCAGCAGAGTAACTGTGTTATATTGATCTAAATATTTCCAGCATGCACACACAGAAAATCTTGGGTGGGGGAATTTTATTTCTGTGACATCAATGTCAAACGTATTCCCAAGTGAATTTGCTGCATATGTTGAAATAACAATGATAATGATGCTGTATATGAGTGAATCATTGAATTTTTTAGCTTAAAGGAAGTTTTACTATATTAGTATTATATTTTTGTTTGTATTTGCACATGCATATTTTCCAAAGCTCAAATTGATTTTATTTCATTTAAGATTGGACGACGGATACACTGGATGATAATGTAGATGGTCCAGGATTATCAGGGAAGGATACTACAGGTGCTGAACACAGAAAACCGTTTACAAGAAAACAACTGGAGTTTGTGAAAGGTAATTGTGTAAGAATTCACTTCATTAGAAAAAAATTGCAAAGCTTCATTAGATAAAACAGATTGTACTCCTGCAGTGGCATAGATGGAAAACAACTTGTGAAGAATGGTAAAAATCCTGAAAAAGGCCAACTGTTATCCCCATTTATAGGAGTACAAGTCCTTTCTAACACCCCCCCCCCCGGAAAAAAAATCAATATGCTGACTGGGGAGGGGGGGGGGTGGGCACTTTGGCCCCAGGTATGCATGTGGTATGGTATTTGTCATCATTTGGGCAACTTCCCATTTAATATAACGGGTCATTTTCTGCTCATCTTTGGTTAAACATGAATTTCTTTATCACATTGTACAAAATGTTTTGTTGATATTTGTTAATTGGTACTATTCAATTGAAGGGTGGTGTATAATGCAAATTTCTCGATATTTTAGAAAAAATATATGACTTTCTCAAGAAAGCTTGCACACATTGATTGATTGATGTTTGATCTTTTGAACCTGTAGCTGACATACTGTCCTTTGCATTGTTTTCATCTTATATTCCTTATTACAGCTTCAAGGAATTAATCCTGCTGGGTACCCATTCACTTCACCTTGCTCGAGTGCAGCACAGTGTGGATAAATGTGTTGCTGAAGGAAAACACCATTGCTAGGATTTGAACCCATGACCCTCTGTTTGAAAGGTGAGAGACAGAACCACTTGATCACGACGCACCCACAAGTTACAAGCTGATGTCATATCCCCACTTGTTCTTTTGTATTTTATAACAAGAAGTCTTGTTTATTCACATTTTGACCTCCAAGAACTAAATAGTGGAGTGAAAATGTATTTAATGTGAACATATGCATTGCTGGAAATCACTTCATGATATGTGGGACAAATCATACACACGTGTATGAAAATATGAAATGATTATGATTTCATTTTATTACATAAGCCTAACAAATATTCCTGACGATCGTGTGCACATTCCAGTAATATTTCCCAAAATGTTGCTAAACTTTCAAATTAAAGACTTCGTTATCAGATTTTAATGAAATTGTCAACATTATGCTTTTCTGATTCATTCTCTTCCTACCTAAATCTCCCATTTTCTCATGCTTTCTTTCTATGGTCCCCTTCATTCTCCTTGTCACTATGTTATAGGTAAAATGTAACCGGTCGTCTAACACATTTGATTGAAGGGTTAGGTACTCTACTCTAGGTACTCACATTTAAAAGTTATGTGATTCAAACACACAAAGTGTACTTTAGACAAAAAAAAACACAGAAAATTTCAGCAAAATTGAATGAGTATTAACGAAGTTATGACGAATTTATGTTGTTAATTTTTTGGTAAAACTGTTCTCTGCATGTCCTCATTAATATACAAGATCCCAATTTATATATTTTTTTGTATTATATGAATTCAAATTTTGTCAGCTAGGTTGTAAGAATTTACGATTGACTACTGATTTACTGTGTAAGACAATAATCTTATTATTTCTCACACATAGATAAGTATTTCATCTGATTCAACACAACAAAAAAGAAATAAGTGTATCTTGTATTTATTATTTTATATATATTTAGCAAAATATTAGAAAAAGAGGTCTCTATTTTCTTTTGTTTTTTTCAGTGTTTCAAATTGAATAATTTATTTTTCCTATTTTCATTATATTATCTTTCTATTTGTGATATATCATTTATTTCTTTATGTATCTTTATTGTATTTATGATAAAATTTTGGCGTGTTTCTACAGAAATCATTAAGAAACGGTTTATCTTTACCCGATTCGAAATAACCTTATCGCCCTTAAACGAACCTGTTTCTACAGACCAAATAATCTGATTAACTCGCATTTCGCGTCACAAATACGGTGGAAATCGGAAAATTTAACCTATAACCTCACATTGCATCTCGCCAGGAAAATTTTCAAAATTTATGGTAGATCTCACTCAATGTAGCAGGTATATACATTGCACGATCAGCTGGTTATGACAAACTGTATTTTGCGCAATGCAGTTTATCAATAAACCGCATCGCGTCTGTTTCTACAGGAAAGTTTTCCGGGATTCTGGATACTTACGCGTGTAATACCTTTTAACGATTCTATGTAGAAACACGCCGTTTTATAATCTTTTTAGGTGAAATTAAAATAGAGAACGACTTTGGGGTTCTATTTTTTTTTTTTTGGGGGGGGGTACTATTTTCCCCCTTTTGGGGATAATTCATTTCTTCTAGGTTTGGTACCCTTAATCTTCGAAACTTGGTGTTCATTAGTTTGTTGTCCAAACTATGTCTTTCATGTAAATTTGTTTATTGGAAGATTAACATAATATCTATGTGGAGTGCAATCATTGATCTCTTGTAGAGCCGCACAGTCACATGTATTCATAATACTGGTGCTTTTATGCCATACTTGTCAATACTCTTTTGTACTTAAACTTATTAGTAAAAAAAAATGTTTTTATTAATGTATGCAGAACAGTGGTTTTGCCAGGTACTCAATCCATATAAAAAGCAATCAGAGAGAACAGGTTTATTCTTGAAAATGTTAATCTTCATTTGTTGTGTTTTTCAATCAAACTCAGTCTTGATACATGTTTATTTTTAGATACCAAGATTGACAGAATATAGATGTCATCGAGTAGCAAAGTCATATACATTCATAACTTATGTGCTTTAATGATAAAATGTATACTTGTGAATACTCTGTGCTATTTATGCTACTTAAACTTCTTATAGTAAAAACATTTTATTGACGTTCTTGAAATAATTGTTTTCATCATTTTGTTTTCTTGTGCATACTTAATCCATCATTGAACCTACCATTAACCCTAGATATATGCTGTTCACCATTGGTCTACCATTCACTGTACTTTATTGGCCTACTATACATTGTACACCTTTGATCTACTGTCTATCATTCAGTGAAAACCATTGGTCTACCATTCACTGTACACATGTGGTCTATAGTGTATGGCCAATGGTGTAAATTGAATGGTTGACCAAAAGTAAAGAGTGTATGGTATGACAATGGTGTACAATGGTGTACAGTAAAAGGGTAGGCCAATGGTGTACGGTAAGTGGTAGGTCAATGGTGTACGATGTATGGTAAGCCAATGGTGTACGGTAAATGATAGGTCAATGGTGCACGGTGTATGACGAATGGTAGGTGAATGGTACGCGAATGGTGTAAGGTGAATGGTACGCGAATGGTGTATGGTGAATGGTACGCGAATGGTGTACGGTGAATGGTACGCGAATGGTGTACGGTGAATGGTACGCGAATGGTGTACGGTGAATGGTACGCGAATGGTGTACGGTGAATGGTACGCGAATGGTGTACGGTGAATGGTACACGAATGGTGTACGGTGAATGGTACGCGAATGGTATATGGTGAATGGTATGTCAATGGTGTATGGTAGGCAATGGGGTACGGTGAATGGTGGAAGGTGAATGGTAGGCCAATGGTGTCCAGTGAACGGTGGCTGAATGGTAAATGGTAGGCCAGTGAATGGTGGCTGAATGGTGAATGGTGGTCAATGGTAAACCTGTCTATAGTGGCCATATGGTAGATCAATGGTAAATGGTGTTTGATCAATGGTATATGAATGGTAAATGGTGCTCATGAATATGGTAATAGTAACGTCCCAATTATTTAAATTAGTTTGAATGGTATACCATTGGGGCTTGAATGGTATACCATTGGTGCATGGTGGGTGCTGTGCGAATGGTATTCCAATGGTATATCAATGGTGTATGGTAAATGGTAGTCAATGGTATACCATTCAATTTTTTTTATAAGGGTTACTCTAAAAGTCGTAACCTTCTTCGAAGTTAGTACCCCTATTTTTCTTTCCTTTTCTTTCTTTCTTTCTTTCTTTCTTTCTTTCTTTCTTTCTTTCTTTCTTTCTTTCTTTCTTTCTTTCTTTCTTTCTTTCTTTCTTTCTTTCTTTCTTTCTTTCTTTCTCTCTTTCTTTTTCTCCCCTATCCTCCATTTTGCCAACTGGTACATGATTTTGCCGACTGCCACGAATGTTGGGGGGGTGTCACACCCCCCCATACCCCCCCTCTAGCTACGGCCCTGAGCGGAGTGTAGCGGTAGTGAAGTGGAGCCTGCACGAACATCGCCCGAGGTAGGCTCCGGCCCGGTTCGCGGGCCGGAGCTCTCTGGGTTAAGCTCCCGGCCGGGCTCAGCTCACTGCATGATCACGTCTTTCACGATGATCGCGCCATCGATCCATCTTACTTCTAAGGCTTTAATTTTAACGACGCGATCGTGCTTAAAAAAAAAACGCAATAGACCACAAGGCAGTAAATAAAAGTGTCACTTACGAGCACTTCCGTCACTGACGTTCTTCTTCCCCTTTTTCTTGCTTTTCTCGCCTGCGCCCGATCCTGATCCTGTGCGTGCTGTGCATGTTGCTCTGTGACAGTAATTTTGCCTGATTACGCAATTTTAGTAGCAGCTGAACATGTCGACTAAAAATTATCGTAGGTCTGGGTCTGGGTGTTGCCAAGCTAGTACTATACTGTGATCTCTTTCTGCACAACAAGCTAATTGGTCTCCACGGCCTATACTACACCAATACCCTTTTTACACAGGATTTTCTTAGCCCCGGACTATCGCTAACCCCGTACTATCCTTAACCCCGTACTATTTTTTTTCCTTTTCACACATGCCAAATTGTTATTTCTAACCCCGGATATGGAATGCTTGCTTTTCACACACGAAACTCGCTAACCCGCGGACTAGTGGTTTTTGTCGATCATTCGTAGTACAAGTACTTCACTCGTACCTTTTTTACACACGCTAAAATTTCCTTAACCCCGTACTATAGGTGGGGCCAAATTGCCATTTAGCCCCACCTATAGTACGGGGTTAAGCTTAGCCCACTTTCGTTTTACACTAGCGATCTTAACCCCGTACTATCGCTCTTAGCACCGCAATTGCTGGGATAACCCTGCTTTTTTGCAGGGCCAAATAATCCCGTACTAAAGGTGGGGTTAGCCCACTTTGCAAAAATGCTGTGTAAAAAGAAAGTGGGCTAAGCTTAACCCCGTACTATAGGTGGGGCTAAATAGCAATTTAGCCCCACCTATAGTACGGGGTTAATGAAATTTTAGCGTGTGTAAAAAGGGTATATGTGGGCTAAGCTTAACCCCGTACTATAGGTGGGGCTAAATAGCAATTTAGCCCCACCTATAGTACGGGGTTAATGAAATTTTAGCGTGTGTAAAAAGGGTATATGAAGCTGCAGGCCCGGGGGGGGCAGTCAAATATATTGCTGTACACACGCGTGACCAAAAAACACGTTTAAAGGGGTGGGTTTTTTTCAGTTTTGGACGCGGTCCGCGCGTGGACTCGTTAAGGGTATAAAAAACACCGATTTTCAATAAAAAGGGTGGTTTTGAAAGACTGCATGGTCAATGGTCAATCGCGGGGGTCAAACGTATTTAGGGTTATTTTTTTTCCCCAAGCTTTTTTTTAAAGACTGTAGCTAAGCGTGTTTAGGGTACGTTTTTTTCCCTGAGGTCATATTTTGGCGACAACTTGTTTAGGGGCCAAAATGTGTAAATAAAGCCCATAAAAAACTTGTTTAGGGGGTTATTTTGCACACAGAGAAAAACCCGTTTAGGGGGTGTTTGGAAATTCCTTGGTCACGCGTGTGTACAGCAATATATTTGACTGCCCCCCCCCCCCCCCGGGGAAGCGGGGGTGCTGGCCGCTGGCGGGTGGCACCCCGAAATATTACCTTTGGGGTGTTGCGTGCGTTATTCTCCAGGCATATATAGGGAGCACGTACCTCCTCCGGAGGGGGCCGGAGATTGTTATCACTGACCCACTTCCCCCGATTGGCCGCTCAAAGTTGAGTTTTGTTTTGTTGCTTTGAAGGGGTATTCCTAACAGTCACTTAATTTGAGCTTTAATTTTTAATAAAATATAATTATAATTTCATGGGCCCTATTCAAAAAGTGCGAGCGCGGAGCGCAAGCTATTTTTTTTTTAGATTTCATGTATTTTGTCCACAAAAGTCCTGGGCAATGTATGTGAAGATGCGTATACTGATAGCGCGAAGCGCGAGTAGAAATTTTTAATGTAAGTTCTGGCCTGATCTTCAAGGACAAGTCCACCCCCAACAAAAAGTTGATTTAAATAAAAAGAGAAAAATCTGACAAGCATAACACTGAAAATTTTGACCTTTAAAGGGACCTTTTATAAACTGTTTTTTTTTTTCAGTTACCCATGAAGACGATACATATTTCAACAGTAATGCGAGAGCGAAGCGCGAGCTGAAAATTTTTGACATTCCGACCTAAAAATGAACGTTCTACTGAGAACTTTTTTATTCATTAACTTGATAGGTATGTAACTAAACAATTAACGCAAGCGCGAAGCACGAGTGGGAAAATGAGATTTCAGACCTAAAAACGGGACACTCAGTTCATATTTTGTGAAATATGAAAATGATGGGTAATTGGGTATCTTTCTACGGCCCCTGGATCCGCCTATGAAGTTAATGAAATGTGGACATATGGCCAGTATCATTGCTCATCTTGCACAAGTCTGGGTCACTTGAAGGTCAAATGTCATTTAGGGTGAATGAACATCAGTTACATGAATGGTGTTTTGTGAATAATTATTTTATAATCATTTTCAGTGTCAGCACTGCTGCTACTGAATCTTGTAATGCAGGCGATACTACTGCCAGAGGCGCTCCACCTTTTTTTCTTTTAAAGTTACCTTTTTGTAAGTGTCCTTTCTTGAATCAGTGACCCTTTTTACCCTAGAAAAAATGTCCCCTCACGAACGTGTACTGTGCCCCTTTCACAGTGGCATACCTGGCAAATTTCGTCAGGGGGGAAAGCGACAAGGGTGGGGGGGGGGGGGTAGTATAGGCATAGACGTATATAGGCATAATTTGTTCAAGGATGGGGCTGATAATCATTACCCAAATATCAACTTTACAGTTTTTAATTTTCGAGCGAGCAAAGCGAGCGACCATTTTTTTAAATTATTATTTAGCCTTTTACATGATGTGAAACGTGCAGGAAAATACATTCGGTCATAAAATTACCAATACACGAGGACATTTGGGCACCTCGCAGTCCTCGTTGCCCTGCATTTTGCAGACCATCCCCCATACACGTTTGGATGTGAAGGTCTGGCAGTGGCAATGAAGGTGGGAAAGGTTACCCAGGGGTGCCCAATAAAACAGTTGGGATCTTGCTACTAATGATATTTGTTATCGGGCGATTGCAGTTTATTGTCGAAATTAATACTTTTTTGTATATCATTCCAGAAATGAAATGTATTGGATCGTGATTGATATATTTCTAATCAAGTGGTAATTGCAATGTTTATATGAAATACTTCTTTTATTCCTCTTTGAAGGTGTTTACATTATGTTCCCAATTCTGCTCATTTGGAGACGTTATAAAAGAGGTATTTAATATTGAAATCAGTTAAAAATAATAATTGCGAGCGCGAAGCGCGAGCTGATTTGTTTCTAAAATTTTAGACCTAAAACGACACATTTTGTGCACTTAATTATGAATAGGATGGGTATCTTCCTTAATAAATTATGCGAGCGCGAAGCGCGATCAGCTAAAAATTTTGATATTCCTAACTGGACTTTAGACATTCTAAGCAGTTTTACAGGATGGGTTTCTAAACAGTCGTGCAGGTGCGA
The DNA here is from genome assembly GCF_037042905.1 of Lytechinus pictus. Classification (NCBI taxonomy): domain Eukaryota; kingdom Metazoa; phylum Echinodermata; class Echinoidea; order Temnopleuroida; family Toxopneustidae; genus Lytechinus; species Lytechinus pictus. Next base: position 7,090,633 of record NW_026974141.1, read on the forward strand.
AGCGCGAGCTAAAACTTTTGATATTTCGACTTGAGAACTGGACATTCTAAGCACTTTTATTAACCATGAACGAATTGGTTTCTGACTGAATAGTTAATTGATACAAGCGCGAAGAGTGAGCTAAAAATTTGAGATATTCCCCCCTGATAAGTGGACATTCTAAGCACTTTTTTTTTTACTATGAACAAGATGGTAGTTAAAAACAATTATTTGGAGTGAGCGCGAAGCGCGAGCTTAGAAAATTTTACATTGCGACCTGAACACTTTACATTCTGAGCATATTTCATTTATTATTAACAGGATGGAATTTTATGCGAGTGCGAAGCTCGAGCTGAAATTTTTGGTATTCCGACCTAAGAACTTGATATTCTAAGCAATTTTTGTAACCGTGAACAAATTGGTTTTTAATGATATATTTTTGATTTTTTATATTCTGACCTGAAAACCGGACATTCTAAGCGCTTCATTTAACTATGAACAGGATGGATATATCTAAACAGTTATATGTGAGCACGAAGCGCGAGCTGAAATTTTTGATAATCCGGCATAAACTGGATATTATAAGCACTTTTTGTAATCGTGAACAAATTGGTTTCTAACTAATCAATTGACGCGAGCGCGAAGTGCGAGCTGAAAATTTTAACCTGAAAACTAAACATTTATCTAAGTATCCAACTAAAAAGTTGATGCGAGCGCTACGCGCGAAATTTTTATTGTTATAATTATATTACCTAAAAGTTGTTTTTTAACTTTTTCTTGTCCCTGGTCAGCCCAGTCCGTCCTCACTATCGGTATACAGAGAGCTCTAAAAGTCGCATTGCGTGAAAATCACAATTTACCAATAAAAGTGTACAGTTTAATTGACATTTACCGACAAAGATAGTGGAACTAAAAAACCTAATCAGTTGGAACAGCCCCGTGTGCCCGACAGTTTATATTTTTTTACGACAGTCTACGTTCCAGTTTTTGTTTTCCCCTTTCTCTTAAACTCTTTCTTCTTTTTCCCCTTCCCCCTTTTTTCTCTCTTTCCTTTTTCCTTTTTCCTCTTCTCTTTTTTCTTTCCCTTTTTTCGCTTCCTTTTTTTTTTGCTTGTGACTCGTCAGGGGGGGGGGCAGTCTGCCCCCCTACCCCCCCCCTTAGGTACGCTAGTGCTCTTTCACCTGAACAGGACTCGTTTTAGGTGATACCAAGTGCCGTTTCTCAAGCCAATTTTTACAAAAATGCCCCCTCTCGAACGTGCTCTGTGCCCTTTACACCTGAGAAGGACCCGTTGTTTTGTGGTAAAGAGTGCCCCCCAGTTGCCTTCTCATAGGTGCTAGTCCAGGATAGAAGAGGCATAACCTTGTTTTTTTATATATACAATATTTTTTGATGGTATCTTGTCAATTCGAGGTTGCTGATTACGAATCTGAATGATGCCACTCGTGTAACCTTGAGCATTTTCCGCAAATTGGCAAAATCCAATGATGGCCGCCAAAATATGCAAATTACCCATGAAAATCATAAAATTGTCCGCACATTGGCTGTGAAATGCATTAAATTGTGTGGCAGGAGTGAAATACTCTCTGAAAAAATAATTTTTAACAAAATATTTATTTTCCTGATATTCAAAATGGCCGCCATAGGCCATTGTATACCCTATTATGTACAATATGAATAGGGAAAAATAATTTTAACAAAAATGAGCACTAAACTGCGAAAATCGCGATGTATGAACGAAGTAATATATGCAAATCATCATTACTAACGAGATATATCATTTATAATGTCATATATGGGAACATTGCTGTATTTTGATATCTAAAATAGCCGCCACTGGCCCAAACAGTATGGCGTACAATGACAATGGGGGCCAAAAAATTCACAAGAGTGATCACCTAAAATGCTTATTATGAAGAATAAACAGGTTGAATACTGACTATAAACATAATTATTAACGAAATATATTATCAATATGCCATGTATGTGATGAATGTTGTATTTTGCTATTCAAAATGGCTGCCAAAAGCCCTAAAAGTATTATATACAATGAGAAATGGGAGAAAGGAAATCACAAGAGTGAGCGCTAAAATGCATATATATGTGATAAATTAATTAGATACTGTCTAAAAACGTATTTTCTAACGAAATATATCATTCAGGTTTCATGTTTGTGTTAAATACTGTATTTTGACTTTCAAAATGGCCGCCATCGACATTAACTGTATTATGTACAATGGAAAGTGGGAAACCAATATTCACAGAAGTGAGCACCATAAATGCACGTAATAGAGATGTATGAGTGAAATATTGTCTGAATTCATAATTTCCACTAAGATATATCATTTATTCTGCCAGTTAGGTGATAAATACGGTTGTTTTAAAGTCAAAATGGCCGCTACAATCCCTTACGGTATTATGCACAATATGAATGGGAACAAATCATTTCAACAGAATTTGGCTTTCCTTTGTCAAATGGTGATGTATAAGTGGAATGCTGTCTGAAAACATGATTTATAACAAAATATATCATATCTTATGTACTTTAGGTGATAAATATTGTATTTCAACATTCAAAATGGCTGCCATATGCCCTTTTTGTGAACATTATTTGTCTCCATCCAAATTGTATATTATACGATAAGTGCCTATGGTGGCCATTTTCAGTCTAAAAATGCAGCATTTATCACCTTAATTACACAACATTATGATATATCTCGTTAGAAACCATGGTTTTAGACAATAATTCACCCTTACATCACAACTCACAATTACGTGCAATATTTAGAGTCAAGCAGAGCCAAATTCTGTCAAAATTGTATGTCCCATGTTACAATGTACACAATACTTTTAGGACCTATGGCACCCATTTTGGATTTCAAAGTACAGCATTTATTACCTCCACCATGTCCACGACCAATATGTGATGTATTTAGTTAGAAATAATGTTTAAGACAATATTTTTACTCGTACATCGCAGTTACATGCATTTTATGATTCTCAATCTTGTGAAAATTAATTTCCCTGTTCGCATGTTACATACTTTAGTTAGGGCTTCTAGAGGTTATTTTGAATGTCGAAATACAGTATTTATCACCTATATGGAAGAAGAAATGCGATTATTAAAAAAAAAATGTTTTCAAATAACGTTTTACTCATACAACAGGATTATATGGATGTCATAGTCAAGCAAATCCAAATTCTTACAAAATTGTATGTCCCATTTCACATTGTAGATAATACTGTTATAGGGGCCATTTTGAATTTCATAATACAGTATTTATCTCATACATGACAAAAGAAATGATATGTCTTGTTATAAAACATGTTGTCAGACAATATTTTACTCGTAGATCACAATTACATGCATTTTATGTTTCTTACTCGTGTGAAAATTAGTTTCTCCATTCGCATTGTACATGATGAATATAGGGGCTATGGCGGCCATTTTGAATTTCAAAATACAGCATTTATCACATAAATGGCATATTTACAATTATGTTTTTAGTCAGTATTCCACTCGTTTATCTTAATAATATGCATTTTAATGCTCAATCTTGTCATTTTTGGGGCCCCGGCCATTGCCATTGTACATAATACTCTTTAGGCCAGTGGCGGATATTTTAGATATCAAAATACAGCAATGTTCTCATATTTGATATAATAAATAATATATATCATTTGTAATGATGATTTGCATATATTACTTCGTTCATACATCGCGATTTTTGCAGTTTAGTGCTCATTTTTGTGAAAATTAGTTTTCCCTATTCATATTGTACATTATAGTGTATACAATGGCCTATGGAGGCCATTTTGAATATCAGGAAAATAAAAATTTTGTCAAAAATTATTTTTTAAGATTGTTTTTCACTCCTGCCACACAATTTCATGCATTTCACAGCCAATGTGCGGACAATTTTATGATTTTCATGGGTAATTTTCATATTTTGGCGGCCATATTGGATTTTGCCAATTTGCGGAAAATGCTCAAGGTTACACGAGTGGCATCATTCAGATTCGTAATCAGCACCCTCGAATTGACAAGAAACCATCAAAAAATATTGTATATATAAAAAAACAAGGTTTGGTCAATTTTCTATGGGGCCTATCCTGGACTATGCCTGTTACATCAGATAAGTTGTCCCTAAAAAAAAACTCTTTTCGTGCCCGATGAGCACCCGGTTTCCTACTGCAAGTGTATACTTTAGTCGCAGAGCGCCTATCAAGATGACTTTCTTTTGATAATGATATTGATCCCTTTTAAACCTCTGATTAAAATTAAATGCTAGCTTTGTTAATATGCCCATTCTCATTTTTCTTTTTCCTTTTTTTGGAAAAATGCCCCTCTTCCTTTCTAGTTCATTCAAAATGTTCAGTCTGTTGATGCCCTGATGGCGCATTCCTTTTCCTTTGGTAATAAGAAACAGCATCATTATTATGGTAAGAAACAAGAAAACAATATTCTCATTTTTATATGAAGAGCTTTAATTGCAAAAGGGGCCTAGATCCATTTTTTCATCAAATTTGATTTTTTTTTTCAAATGTATAGATGTTTAGTAGCTTTTAAGATGATACCAAAAAAAATTGAAATTCCCATTAGAAAGTGAACAAAAATGGCAAAGAAAAGTCACTTTTTTCGAAAGGGGTTACTCAATTTCAGTTTGTCTGCAAAAGAGGCAAGAACCACAAAGATAATTTTTTGGAAATTTTTTTTTTTTTAATAATGAAGACAGCTAGAGGTAGATTTCTTTTATACCCAATTTTATGCTCACATGGTAGGGTTTCATTTAGTTTGGCATAAGAATATTGCAATGATATTCTCGGAAGGATAGAAAGTGGGTCTAACCCCTTCTGCAAACAACCTATTCAAAAGGGGTTGGGTCCATTTAAGTTTGTTTGCAAAAGGGGCTATAGACCCACAATGATTTTTTTTTTTTTTTTTTTTTTTTATTCTAAAAATATGACGACAGGTAGATTTTTTTTTCAAAAACAATTTTTATGTTCACATGGTAAGGTACGTAGCAATGGTAGCATATCATGACAATTTAGTTTCGCATAAGAATATTACAATAAGGGAGAATAAAAAAAAACATGATTTTCTCGGAATGGTCTTTAAAAAATGTCGAAAGTTTTGTCGCTCACACTAAATATCAATTTATTAACTCCCCTCTAAATTTTTGGCCCATACGCCACTGCTCCTTAAATAAAATTATTTTGAAAAATGAAATCAGCAATTCGAATTTACAAATTGTAATGTAATAGATGTGATATTTTTGTCATCAAATAAAAGAATTCAAAGTTTTCTCTATTCGATAGTTGCGTATTTTACCAGGCGTATAAGGTTGCCCAGGTCGTGCTCGACTTCCTTTTCTTTTCTTTGTATTATTATTATCATTATTATTATTATTATTATTATTCCTCTAAACAGGATCAAGTCCGTATTTTTTTCTTGAATAACTTTGCTCTAACAAAAAGCACCAAGTAATTTCAAGTGCAACTAGGAACTTTACACTACTAATGTCCGAGAGTCTTTCTTATCAATCTGGTTGTACCCAAGATAGCTGCCTTCTGAATGTCGTACATCCGAAGGTGAGGAGAGATCTTGGTTATGCAGGCTTCCATTCCCTTCTTCACCATTCCTGAGTGACCAATGATGACTGGTGTGACCTCTGCTTTCACGTTCCACATCCTCTCGATCTCAATCCTTAGGTCTTGATACTTGAGCCGTTTGTCTCTTTCCTTTACAGCAATGTTGATATCATGGGGAACAGAGACCTCAATGATATTTACTACGTTGTTGTCTCTGACGATGATGTCCGGCTTGTTGCAGTTGATGGTTCTATCCGTTAGTATGCCACAGTTCCAATATATGGTGCTGTTATTGATCGTGGTGATCGTTTGTGGCTGATGATCCCAAGCGTGATCACAAGTCATTTTACCGCGATCCTTCAGTAGTTGCCAATGGATAAGTTTGGCAATATTGTCATGTCTTGTGATGTACTCAGTTCCCGCAAGAGTCGAACATGCTGATACCAAATGCATGATTGTTTCGGTCTCTTTTCCACACATCCTGCAAGTGTCGTCTGTGTCTGTTCTGAGGATAGATTTTTCGTAGGCACGGGTCCTCACCACCTGGTCCTGAATAGCATAGACGAACCCTTCAGTTTCACCTCTTAGTCCCGCCGACTTAAGCCATTGATGTGTGTCTTTCTGGTCTACAAACTCCCGATGCGTCTGTTTTTCATGGTGGCCATGAAGTCGCTTGGATTTAAGTTGCTCTTGAAGTTTCTTGTGAAAGGAGCATTTAAGTCTTGCCTTCTCTTTTTCACCGTAGGGTAGTGTCAGTCGATGTTGTGCAAATAAGATAGATGCTTGCTTGTTAATGGAGTATATTGCTTGACATTTATCATAATCGAGGGATATACTCGTCAGTATATCAGGTGGATTGGATAGGTAGTTGGCGAGGTTCGTTGCTTCCATATTCCAGACCATCTCAATTTGTTGTAGACCTCTTCCTCCAAGATCACGGGGAAGGTACAACCTTTCGATTGCGGCCTTTGGGTGATGTAATCTGTGCATCGTTAATTGCTTTCTGGTCATAACATCTAGGCCACATATATCAGCTAGTCTCCAGTTAACAATACCAAAACTGTATCTAAGCACAGGAATGGCTAGAGTGTTGATCGCTTCAATCTTATTTTTGGCATTCAGTTCGGATTTGAGGATCAGCCTGAGTCTTCTTTTGTATTCTGATGTTGCCTTCTCCTTCATTGTGTTATGGCTAATGACATCATTCTCAGCTATGCCTAGGTATTTATATGTCGAATCATTAGTCAGTTCCTTGATTGATGTTTCCTCATCTTGCACAAACATGTCGCCTGTATTTACCCTCCTTCCTCGTACAAGTGTAACTTTGGCACACTTGTCTATACCAAACGACATCTTGATGTCATCGCTGAAATGTTTAACTACTGCTATCATCTTGTGAAGTTCATCGTCATTTTTTGCAAAGAGTTTGATATCATCCATATATATCAGATGGTTTATTGTCGTAGATACATCTTGCCCTTTGTATCTGTAGCCATAACTCGTAGCGTGTAAGAGAGAGCATACTGGATTGAGAGCTAAGCAGAATAAAAGAGGAGATAAGGAATCTCCTTGAAATATTCCTCTCTTGATTCGGACCCCCTCCACTGTCATCGAACGGGTGCCTATCGTAAGCGAAAGAGTAGTGCTCCATTGTTTCATGCCTGCTGATATGCACTTGACTATTTGTGGATTGATGTGATACATCTCTAGAACTTTGATGATCCAACTATGTGGTACGCTGTCAAATGCCTTCCTGTAGTCTATCCAAGCCATGGATAGATTGGTCTGTCTTTGGCGAGCATTACCGATTATTGCTTTATTTGTCATTAGGTGATCTTTACAACCCTTCTTTCCTTTCCGACAACCTTTCTGAGTGACCTCCATTATGTCATGATCATCGATGTGTCGTTCGATGTGCATGGCAAGCGTTGATGTCAGCAGCTTATACATAGTATTAAGGCAAGTGATTGGACGATAGTTCTTAGGTTGTTTTGGGTCTTTGCCTTTGTACAGTAGATAGGTCCTTCCAATTGGCAGCCATTTCTCAATAGTCCTGTTCCCTCTGATAATGTCATTGATGATTTTCAGTAGATTAGTATGGGTGCTACCAAACCTCTTTATCCAGAAGTTTTGTACACCATCTGGTCCAGGGCTTTTCCAGTTCTGAGTGTTCCTTGTGATATTGTGTAGTTCAGGTAAGGTCAGGTCTACTAGCTGCTGCGCTGGCACATTGGACCATTTGTCTGCTTCCGACTGAATCCAGGGAGTTTCTTCGTGAGTGATATCATTATCCCAAAGTTCTTTCCAGTAGTTCTTCATATCATCTGCCAATGGAACATCTTTCGTCTCAGTCATCTTTGAATCCAGCTCACGAAAGAATTTCTTTCTGTTTCCATGGAAGAGTTTATTCTGCCGTTTGAAATTGTTACTCTTTGTGTATCTCTTAACACGGTGTTTGAGAGCATTTATCTTCATTTTGAGCGTTTCTATAACAGTTGTCCTAGTACGGGTCTTATCGTCAATGCGATATTTCTTCTGAAGTCTTTTGGCATTGCTCTTCATCCGATTGGATTTGATGTTTCCCTTATCTACTTCTCCGAGTTGAGCCACGTCTTTATGTAGTTCTGCTATCTTAGTTTGTAGCCTTTTCTTCCATTCAGGAGCCTTCTTCTTATGATTGGTAGAGTGGTTTGATGAATGAAGCTTGAGTCCCATATGTTCTGTTACAGTTTTTGCACCTGCCCAGATAAGACAGTTTATCTCCAACAAACTGGAAGGACTAGATTGCACCTTTTCAAGCATTTTATCTACTTTGTCGATCACGCTCCTAGTAGTACAGCACCTTGTGTCGATTTTGGGAATTTGTGGTCTATCTGATATTGATATTCCCTTCACATATTCAAAGTTGCTCCTCAGTGCTGATAACAGCCGTTGATCGGAATCTCTGTCTTCATTTGTCGAGTCTTGTGATACAATCGCATCTCTCTCGGGTACAGATGATTTGATATTACCCGATACGTTCCTTTCACATTCTTTATCTTGTTGAATGTGAGGCTCTCCGCCGCATATAAAATGGGCAACATCGTCCCCATGTTCAGTCTCAGTAATTTCTTGTCTTTTCTTAGCCTTTTCTATTGCTGTAACCCGAAGAGTACGAGATTTCACTTTAGGTTGTTGCAAATGCTGGTGTATGTCTACATGTGAAGAGAATCCAGTCTTATAAGAGCTGTTTTTTCTTCTGTTCATCGTTGATCCCTTTCCCTCTCCACCAGCGGGCTTGTTGTCAGATGTGTCACAGTACTGAAAGAAATGTGCTCCTCTTTGGTATTCGGCCTCAATCTGTGTGTCTACCGTTTCGATTTCATCTAGTTTTTGTAGAAGAGACAAGGAACACGCCCCAAATTGAGCGATGTAGTCATCTTTCTTTTTTTTCTTCTGAGCACTGTCCATATCAAGACGATTCATACGTCGTTCTTGTGATATTCTTTGGTTGTGTTCTCCATCTCGTAAGCCCCTATCACTCTGCGTCCGAACATCCTGTTGATTGTTGAATATAATCCCCTCGTCAAGAGATATATTCACTGTATTTCCAGAAACTGTACTTCCTTCATCATGGATAGAATTTCTCACCTTCTCAGTGTTGGTGATTACCGAGTTTTCTCCTTTTCCCGATCTCTCTCTATCATTGTTGGTGTCGTGCAATTTGTCTACTTTATCTGTTATTCGTTTTCCCCTGTCATCTTGATTCTTTGTTGCATTACGCTTTCGTTCTCTACAAAGACTTTGGGCATTTTCCTTTATTCTCTCTAATTCAATGTCGCTGAAGTATTGAGTACTAATGATACTTTGTTTCATGTCCACTAGACCTTCTTCTCCAACGGATGGGTCACCATTATTTACAAGCCACGTTTCTCTCATTCTCTTCCTGTAATGTCTAGTTTTATGAGATACATCAGTCGCAAAGTAGAAGCAAGTCATAAGATTTTCCTTCTCTTTATTTGACCATAATTTCTTTTCTCCTTTTCTTCTCACTTTGTTGTGTAGTGATTGTGTGTCTAGAATCATCGATTTTCCTACTTTGGCTTCGTCACCATTGGCACTATTGTAGTCAGAATGACCATAGATCTCGTAGGCATCATCATCACCGGTATTTTTGTCATCAGCATCATTATGGTCCTCGATGACATCATCATCGGCATTTTTGTCATCACTATCACCATGGTCTTCGTTGGCATCAACAACATCGGCATTATCATCAGGGCCATTATTGGTATCACCAGTGCCGGCATTGTCATGATCACTGTCCTTAGCATCCCCATGGTCATCGATGGTATCGTCATTACCGGCATTATTGACTTCTCTACAAAGTATGTGTGCCTCTTGCTTTATTCTCTCTAATTCAATCTCGCTGAAATATTGAGTACGAAGGATACTTTGTTTCATGTCTGCCAGAGCTTGCTCTCCAACGGATGGATCACCATTATTTTCAAGCCACGTTTCTCTCATTCTCTTCCTGTAATGTCTAGTTTTATGAGATACATCAGTCGCAAAGTAGAAGCAAGTCATAAGATTTTCCTTCTCTTTATTTGACCATAATTTCTTTTCTCTTTTCCTCCTCACTTTGCTGTGTAGCGATTGTGTATCTGTGATCTTCGAATTTTCATTATAATTGGCTGGCCATGTCGTATCATTGTCCTTGGGTGGATGTCTTGATAATCTCTTGTCACACGTTTCTACTCTCCCGTCTTTATTTGGTAGGCCTCCTTCGTTCCTGCCTTTAAGATACACATTCTCACCATCAATATCGGCATCATAGTCATCATCAGCTGTGTCATTATTCACAACATCGCCATGGTTATCGTTTATAGCAACATTGTCATTATCTGCTTCATCGTTATTAGCTTCAGCATGGTCGTCGTTGGCATCGTCATTAGGCTTGCCAGCATTATTGACTTCAGCATCACCGAGATCATCATTGGTATCGTCATCACCGGTATCATTGTTGTCAGCATCATCATGGCCATTGTTGTAATCATCAACACCGACATTATTGTCATCACCATCATGGTTTTCGTTGTCATCTTCATTACCATGGTCGCCGTTGGCATCGCCATAGACGGCATTCTTGTCATCAGCATCATTATGGTCATCGTTGGCTTTGTCAGGACCGGCATTTTTGACATCACTATCCCCATGATCGTCGCTGGTTTCGTCATTACCGGCATTATCGATTTTTCTACAAAGTATATGTGCCTTTTGTTTTATTCTCTCTAATTCAATCTCGCTGAAATATTGAGTACGAAGGATACTTTGTTTCATGTCTGCCAGAGCTTGCTCTCCAACGGATGGATCACCATTATTTTCAAGCCACGTTTCTCTCATTCTCTTCCTGTAATGTCTAGTTTTATGAGATACATCAGTCGCAAAGTAGAAGCAAGTCATAAGATTTTCCTTCTCTTTATTTGACCATAATTTCTTTTCTCTTTTCCTCCTCACTTTGCTGTGTAGCGATTGTGTATCTGTGATCTTCGAATTTTCATCATAGTTGGCTTGCCATGTCGTATCATTGTCCTTGGGTGGATGTCTTGATAATCTCTTGTCACACGTTTCTACTCTCCCGTCTTTATTTGGTTGGCCTCCTTCGTTCTTGCCTTTATGATACAAATTCTCACCATCAGTATCGGCATCATCGTCGTCAACAGCTTATTATTATTATTATTATTATTATTATTATTATTATTATTATTATCATTTTTATCATTATAATTTTTTCATTATTATTATCATTTATTTATTTTTCATAGAAAAAAAGGGAAATACGTCCTTTGGGGGTGATGGCTATATATGCAGTGGCGTACCTGGGATTTTTCACAGGGGGGGGGGGCAAAACCGTCCGCCAAAAAAATTGACAAGCAAAAAAAAAAAAAAAAAAAAAAAAAAAGTCTTCAAGCTCGTCAGGGGGGCAGGGATACGTCCTTTGCATGGGTTGTGGCTCGTCAGGGGGGGGGGGCAGACTGCCCCCTCTGCCCCCCCCCCCCGTAGGTACGCTAGTGTATATATGTATTGTTGTGTTATGGGTGTTTATTATTTTTTTTTTGCCTATTTTTTAGGGGGTGCTCAATTCTCAGAAAGGAAATATCAAGAAACATGAGACAATCACAGGTCATATAGGTATAGAGACAATCAAATCCCCTATACTTTTCTCAATATAAATTGATCATTTCGCAGCTTGGCAAAATCTGCAAATCTAAACACTGTTTGAGCATTGAATTTCAATCTCTACCTTCATTTTCTCAGTGTGCGCGTGTCGCTTCCGCAGCGCAGCGCAGCATGTAAATTTAGCAGCTGTGCTTTACGTCTACATATGCAATGCATGTGCAGTGCAGTGTGCATATGGATGCTGAGGTTTCTTCAAGACGGGTTGTGACATTTATACTTCTGTTTTCAGCTTAAAATTTCTCTTCTCTGATAAAAATGACTCGACAAGCACGAAAACGACACCATCGGGGATACACACACATCAAGAAAAAGTACAGAACAAAAAGGAAAACCAAGGACTTGGATGAAATTGACGAGGATTTGAAACCCCGAAATGCGGAAAGATTGCTGCATCAAAAAATAGATTTTGACAAGCCTGGATCAGCACAACATTACTGTCTTCATTGCGCGTGAGTATGATGAGACTTGACACTGTAAGACGATAGAAAAACACATACTCTCACACGAGAGACAAAAGTGAGGGCATGTGAGATTGTGAGAGTATCCTTTTCTATTTTTTTTTTGGGGGGCGGGGTATTTCATTCCGTGAAGTGTGACCGTGATGAAAAAATAAATGAGCATGAGTCATGAGTATGATGGGGTGTCCAAACTCCGCGGACTTTTCAAAAATGTTCATCAGGCTTAAATTTGTTCACAAAATGTTCACAATTTATACAAAACCAATTCAAGAAATTGTATACCACATTGACGGCAAGGTCGTAATTTATAAAATCATTGACGAAAATGTAAAGTAGGTCAAGGGGTTTCGCCGGTATCGCGATCTCAAAATTCTATTCCGATCAGCAAATGCGTGCTGTGCTGGAAAACCGTTCTGAAAAAGTGTGACCTAACTTCGTGGATCAAAGTTTTTATGGAGATTAAAACAAAAATTCAAGCTCAAAAAGTGAAATATTAATATCAGATTGACAGCAAAATGCTATAGAATCGGTCAGTATGGTGAGACTACCACATATCGACCACATCTTTTGAAACCGACCACCTTGCGCGCGTTAAAATTATTGCGTATTACAAAGGATACGCGCGGGAGAGTAGGCGCAGTGTCCATAGAAACGGTAAGAATCAATTTTATGAGAAAAAAAGAATCAACAAAAAGTAAAAATTTAGTAGAATTAATCAAAATTGTATTGACCAGACCCAAACCCCGCTGAAAAACCAAGAAATCCGATAGGAAACGGCTTTAGAACAAATATCCGTCGTCAATCGTCGAATCATGTGCCGGAGCTCGCAGTGGAAGTAGTGAGACGATCATTTAGCATGTTTACATCATAGAACTGATTTGGAAGAGAAAAAATATTTCGCCACCGCGACAAGAATCGGCCGTAAACTTAGTGTATCGCGGGTGGTCGGTTTCAAAAGACGGGTGCAAATGAGCAAATGTAAAATCGTCGTATTCGTTGTTCGTCGATATATACGCGGATTGAATCGGAGTCGCCGAGCGAAACATGGGAATCTGATCTGCTCAATTTTCTGCACAAATGAGACGAAAACTGGGTAAAATTGATGAATATTTTCGCAGATACGATGCTTAGAAGATTAGGTGGTCGATAAGGGGTAGTTCCAACCATACCACATTCTAACTCACATTTTTTATTTCTGCTTGCTTGTTGAGAATATCAGATTTCTAGGGACAGCGATTTTCCGTTTCAAAAAATTGCCTTTTCCGTTTCAGAAAATCTCAAATTCCGTTTCAGCATGTCAGAAAACGGAAATTCCGTTTCCCCATAGACTTTGTACACACGGAAAAGTGACAATTCCGTTTACACATTGAATAGCAAAATCACAACACGTACAAAACACTCGCACTGGTCAAAATTTGTGTCTGCTACTGTACCAACAACACAATAGAATCCGTTCTAATCGGATCTATGCGGGTGCATAAAATATTTTTACAAACCCATTTAGCATGCATACATCCTCACCTTTCACATTATTAGCATTATTTCACGGTGAAATGATATTTCATCGATAATTTTGGGGTTTTTTGGACATCGTTATCATCAGTCAACGGCTTTTGCCAATCCGCTATCTTGGATTTTAAGACCACGATATCGTGCTGTTACATGTTCAAACGTAGAGGGCAGCAACACACGACCGTGTAGTTGAATGATATGTGTGCATGTGAAGCCCAACCCGGCCGGCAGCCGGCCGGGTACGGGTACGGTGCGGGGTACAATCGAGTGTGCTGATGTCGAGTGCAGTCACGATGTGTGAATTGTCATGATAGTAGCGAAGTGAGATCGTGTTTTCTGGGGTTTTGTGGCCATTTAATATTCTCATTTTGTTATGATTTTGGAGTAATTTCTGTTGCTATTCTGTGTATTTTGAGGGAAAATACGTTTTCCGTGATTTTCCGTTTGAAATGCCACTTTCCGTTTCAAAAGGCCCTTTCCGTGAATTCCGTCCGTTTTCCGCGATCGTGGAAAATCACTGTCCCTAGATTTCTTCGGAACGGGCGCTAACGGTGACAAATTTGCTGATCTTTTGTCAATATTTTCATGAATACTGAACTCATCCTAAAGAAAATTACGCCAAGGGATAATTTTCGGTCGCTTTTCACATGGATGATGTCAGATTTTAAGGGTATTGGCTACTTTTTGAGATAATGGCCGTTCGCGAAGTATGGACTCACGCGAAGTTTGGACTCACTGCCATACTGAGTCAATGACATTGAGTGTGAACTGTAGCAGTCTGAGCTGATTCAGAATGCTGTGCCTCGTTTTAAAATAAAGGGCGCTTATGTAATGGCTTAAATGCAGTTTCGCACAGGCCGACTTTGAGCAAAAATTTCTCCACCAGAAATTGTTCACAATTTTTGTCATGACAAGTCTCTCAGACTCAGCTCAGATTTAGACCTTTATCTAGTTTACTGATTTAGAGGTCATGGAGATGGAGGTCAATAAACAATATGCCCACCGTATTTCCAAACAGGCGATTATTATTACCGTATCGGATTAGGAACGGCTGTATTTTGGCTCCAATTCAATTGTGACGTTATCTGTGTAGTATTGTGGCCTATCTACATGTACTAAGCTAACCGGCTTAATAATGGATCACGGAGTACTTTGATGGCCTTGTTGAAGCTTGGAAGCGATGCGAAGCTACCATTGCAGAGCGCTCTGTGGGGTCCTAGCTGGAGTATGTATACTGCCGGGGAATGTCACATCCACAAGACAGATGGTACACGCTTTCAGCGATGGATCCATTAGAAGCAAACTCAAACAACTACTCTCTCAACTAAACTGTGTTTTCTATTTATAATTATACCCAGTGCCTTACTCGGAGTTACTGCTATGCCACTGCCAAGCATCAATGAGCAAGGCTTGATATTACAATAGACCCCTATAAAGTGCCCAATGCAGCAGCTTAAGGCTAACATAATAGAAAGGGATGCATTGTCATTAACATACTTGTATCCAAGAGAGGGGAATGTCTATAGTCATAGAGGCTGTGTTCACACAGCATACAATCTAGATTAAAGGAAGTGTTCACATGATACAGTATATCAGTGCCTGTCTACATCTGTTATTGTTCGCCATAATTTGATATTGACTGAAGTTAGCGACCAAAAGATGTGCCTACAGACGGCTCAACCGTTCGTTCGCGTTCACCGCGTGTTCGCATGATTTGGTCGCTAACTTCAGTCCATATCAAAATTATAGCAAAGCGATGTCTAAGAATTTGAAAGATGACTTCGAGATCCACTCACACTAGTGCGAGGTTTTTAGTATTAGTATACTAACCTCGCACCAAGAAGAGTATAGTAAATTGTGCAAATTGAGCTGGGGGGGGGGGGAGATTTTTGCACTTTTGTTTAATTTGTCGTCACCCACAGTCACGTCCTCAACGTTTAGGCCTACTACAGTGTACTTCTCGAATTCCTTTCAACTTTGTGCCAATAAAATGATTCTGATTTTGATGTGTAATATAAAGTTAATTTTGGTTTGTCTTTTCCATAATTCAGGAGATACTTCATTGATGAGTCTGCAATGAAGGATCATTTTCGAAGCAAGACACATAAACGGAGGTAAGCATTATGGAATAATAGAGTTAAAAACTAGATGAAAAAAATCATATGTAATTGCTTTTGCGCATATTGTATACAATATACGCCTTATTAAAAGATGAGAAAAGATTTCAATGCACATCATTTTGCTCTTGGTGCGATTCTGCCACAGGTTAAATCTTGCATTAAATTTGTTTCATGTCGCTATTTTATTAAACACCACTTTGACGTATGACAGTAACTCATGAGAATAGGGAAAGTAATGATGGACATGGCCTTTTTACATGGATGGAATTTAAATAATATTATTATATTTTGATATATGGATGGTCATGCCCATTCATTTCCTTATTCCATACAATCGGGGAATGCACAACATCTCCTGGCCTTGGATTATGATATTGCTTATTCAAAGGATAAATGAAAAGTAGAGAATATTTGATGTTTCGTTATCAGAAATGCAACAGATCTGCTTATCTGTATATTGAAGTGTTAATGCAAGCTTGTCAATCATGTTTTTTTTTAACTTTGACCTTTGACCTTAGATTGAAAGCGCTCGAGTTGGAGCCCTACACACAGAAAGAAGCCGAAGCAGCTGCAGGGATGGGATCATATCAACCACCTAAGAAGAGAGTAATGGTTACCCAACAGGCTACACAACAGGATGTGAATATGGATGAAGACAAGAGGGACCAAACATGATCCTTGGGGAACACCACTTCTGGAAATCAGTCAAATGAACAATGATCCCTCTACGGGTAACACAGCAAAAATTTTAGTTTGACTGAATAAATGAAGAGACTACATTCATGATGCAATACTTTCAAAGATCAATGTAATCATGGATTATAAATGCAGACCAAGACAAAAACTAGATGTTTGTGAGAGAGAGGCCTAACCTAAAATGGTTCTTTAATAAGTGATGTAAAAGTAAAATTGCTTAAGTAGACCTTACAGAAGTCAATATTTGACCATATTCAAGCAATATTTTTTAAGATCAGATAGTGCAAAATATCTGTTCCTCTTCTACATGTAAGTCAAACAGATTTTATATGGTTCCAACTCCCAAGTGATTGGATGTGTATTTGCACATTTGATGGTACATGTCCATCCACACCCACCCTATACATGTATGTGCATGTACCTGTCACATGTTAAAACCGATCTAGCATTGCCCCTATTTCATTTGGAAGAAGGAAAAGAAATTTATTGTTTGGTAAGTTGTGGAAAACTCGACACTGATAAAATATTTTTTTTGACCAAATTTTCCCTACAATTAACTTCCTTGGAACCCTTTGCATGAATCCTATGGGCCATTCACATTGGCCATCACATTTCACAATCGTTTGTAATCCATTTATATAAGAAATATACAGGGACCACGGAACTGGGGGGGTGTTCAGCCCCCTCCCCCACACTTTTTTCCAAAACCGTGTACAAAAACCTGTTTGTGATATTTTGCATGGTCACCCCCCTTACATGTAATTTTGACTCCCCCCCCCCCCAATTTTCGAAACCATTCTGCAGCCCCTGCTATAAAAGAATTGTTCAAATATTTGATTATCAAAGAATTCAATTAGAAAAAAATGTTTATAAAGGGGATGTCCAATAAATCAGGAATTATGATATTACATTTTTCACGGGAATTCATGAAGTTCCCCATTACCTTCTGTGATGCGTAATATCTCATTTTTAACAACTGAGCAAGTTTAAAGATTTCTTTTCATCTGGGGAGCGTTTCATAAAGGACTTGTCAGACGTTTTATCCGACAAGTCCCATTTTATCTGACAGTTGCCATAGTAACAGTGCTTCTTAGCCAATCAACATCAAGGAAAATTGTCAGATCTGAAAACTCGTCGGACAAAAATGCTGATGAAACACTCCCCTGATTTAGATGATATTTTCAGTGTTCTACCCTGCCTGATTGATCTCTCTTCATGTCGTACATTGGATTTTAACCCTAACTAGGCCGGGCTTTTTGGGCTGTTCTGTGGCCGGGGGGTTGATTCAACCCCCCCCCCCCCTGAGATCTCGACCGCCGATCGCGCGAGCGCCGCAAAAATTTGCACGCTGGTAGTGAGCGATATAATCTACAAGGCTGTATGGTAAAATTTTCCAAAATAATGAGATTTTATTTTATATGAATTATGCTAATTTATGCATAAATCATACTTTTTGCTCTAATTCACTAAATAAAGCTCCTAGAATGCTAATTTTTGGTAAAAATGTTCTTTGTAGCATTCCTAACAATGGCAATTGAAAAAAACTTTGGTTTGGAAATCAATTTCTTATGTATTTTATTGTTTTATGAATTTTTTATGTATTTCTTTGTTTTTCAACCTTTTGTTTTTCTTTGTTTTTTTTCACCAGATTTATTGCACAACCTTTTTGAAGCATAATTATGCTAAAATCAATTGCTTTCAGCTGTTTTAAGTAAAAATAATCATATCTTTATGAATAAGATGAGAAAACTCAATTTGCATTGACTTTGTACACAAAATCACGTTTTGGAACAATTTTTGGTCTGACATGCACTTACAAAATGTTGCGTAATTTCGGATCCACGTACCCGGGCGTCGTAAATTTGGTCTCAAAAGATGCGCGGGATTTAAAAGTATAAACTCTGCGAGTGGGGCGGTCAAAGAATGTCGCGCGGCAGAATGATCGCAGAAAATGTTGAGGGGGGGTTGATTCAACCACCCCCCCCCCCCCCGGCCATTTTAGGGTTAAAGAAATTAAAGCTTATTTTGAATAAATTGCAAGAAACACATTATTTTACTTAATGATTGTTATTATATTATAAACGAAGTAAACAAGACTCGGTTTATAGCAATTTCAGAAATTTTCTGTCAAAATTTTATTGTGAATTTCTACACTTTAACAGTATGTTTTGAGAAGGTAATCCACTTTTTAGCCCCTATTTACTGTTTCTCATTTTACGAAAGGCGAAATGTACAAAACAATTATTAAAAACTATAACTGCAATTTTTTTACAAATTGTGTTTTAGTGTACAGGGTGTAAAGTTTCACAGAAAAATGTGCTGGGCCCCGTCTTACAAAAAGTTACAATTGATCCAATCAATCGTAACTCTATGGAAATCCATCAGTGTCATAATTTTTTTCTTCAGGAAATTTGCACAATGCCCTTTGTAAACAAAGAGAAGCACAGTGAATTTTCAAGAAAACAATAAACGCACGGAATATACATCAGAGTTAAAAAATATTTTGAACAAACATGCAAAATAGATGTTGACGTTGCTGGCCGTCCATAGTTGCGATTGATTGGATCAATCGTAACTCTTTGTAAGACGGAGCCCAGTATCTTTTGGCCCATTTGGTCTCATCCCACATGGTCTAATCCTAATTCATCTTCATGTATAACCAGTTCATCTTTTAGCCGTTTGATCCAACTGTTGTCCAGTTACCATTCTGTCTAATTTCGAGTAAGTCTCTGCCTGCCCATTTTATCTAACTCTGTTTAGTCAATCTGGTTAGATGCACTGTTTATGAAGCGAATTTCAATTTAACAAAGCATGAAATAGTAGACGAAATGGAGATCAAACCAAATTGGCATTAGGGGGTGTTAAAAAGAAAATATTTGCAATCAATTGCAAATATTCTGTTGCAATTTTACAATTGATGGATCCATTTTAACTGTAACAAATTAGATCATACTGCTTGTTTTAAGAAGCAGATTAGAAATCAATCGCCAATTGGTAATACATTTCAAAACTTACGATCGATTTGGGGGCAAAAAATAGAATTGCAATTTTAGACTGACAATTAGACTAGGTGGGTAGTAGATCAATTACGGAGAAGACCAAAAAGCTTTTAGACAAAATTGATAGTTAGACCATGGCCCTGTCTCACAAAGGGTTACGATTGATCCGATCAATCGCAACTCTATGGAAATCCAACCATATCATAATTTTTTCAATGAAAGATTTGCACAATGTCCTTTGTATGCAAAGAGAAGCGCAGTGAATCTTAAAAAACAATGAATGCATGAATATACATCATAGCTAGAAAATATTTTGAACAAACATGCATAATAGATGTTGACATTGCTGGCCGTCCATAGTTGTGATTGATCATCAGATCAATCGTAACTCTTTGTAAGACGGGGCCCATATGCATGGGTAGATCAACTGCAAGTCGAGTAAAAACCATGTGAGAGAGGGGAGGGGGGGCTGTCTAAAACTGAGTTGTGAAGGGAGGGGGCAAGGGCAAAAATCAAGACGATTATTTGGTAGCTTCTCAGTTCGTTCATGAGATGAAATTTCCAAGGAAAAATTGTATTTTCAATTTCCTTCCATTTTTCATGTTTTTTTTAATTGTTGTGCCCCCCCCCCCAACGGTTTATTTCCAATGCCAATTCATCCAATTGCCAACTTGTCTACTACCATTTGGTCTACTCACCACATGGTCTACTTTCATTCAGTCTAATGCCATTCCGTGTAATAACCAGTTGGTCCAATAGCCATTTAGTCCATATACCAGTTGGTCTAATTAAACTAAAGTGTTAATTGTGCAAAATGAATAAAAAGAAGATGGGTATTAGACCAACTGGTTATTGGAAAAATTGGTAATAGACAAAATGGTGATTAGACGAAGTGATGATTAGACCAAATGGTTGTTAGACGAAATGTTGATGGACGGAATGGCTTTAGACTAAATGAAGGTAGACCATGTGGTGATTGGACGAGTTGGCAGTGGACGAATTGGCAATTTACCCCCACCACCCCAACCCCCGATACACCACTGAAGATTTAGATATAGCAAAAAGAGATGTAATGTAAATCTGCTTTTATTCAGTGTTCCATTAATTAGAAAATAATATTAGTTTACAAATCGATGCTTTTATATCCAGTCATTGGATCAAGATATGGTTCGGCTTTCAGATGACTCACAGTGGTCCTGTTAATAGTGTTATCAGCACGCAGTTATGGTGGAGTGCTGTTAAATGATGCCAATTATCTTATTACTTTTCTTGCGTATTACGATATCTCGGTCTGATTTGTTCAACCGTTGAGCTTGGTCGAGCTTCCACCTGCATGGTTGCTCTGAAACATCGGCACTTACGAAGCCCAAGCAGAATAATGAAATTTCTCCTGAAGTGAACGTTGGTGGCTGCGTATAAGAAAGGGTTGATGAACGAATTGCACCACAAGATATTATTTACTATTTCCCAGACAAGATCCGATATGCACTCGTCACAAATGGCGTTTACGATGTTTGCAATTTGATATGGGAGCCAGCACGCTATGAACACTGACACCAAAATTCCAAGGACTGTCGCTGCGCGTCGATGACGCGCGAACTCCCGTCTGCGTTTCTGCGCTTCTGCTACGCTGTTCAAAGTCTTTGAAAGTTCGCGGTTGCAAGGCATCGTTTGGTAGTCTTTGACATCACCGTTGACAAAAGATGATTCGTTGACTTGTTCTCGTAGTTCATGGTTCGAAGCGGATGTGTTTACTAGACTGACATGGGATAAAGAAACTGGAGACTCGATAGGAGATGGTAACCGGTTCATTTCTACTGTATCTACCTTCTGTTCTCGTTTAGAATGATCTACACTTCTTGTCTTCAATTGACTCAAGCCCTCTGCTCGTTTTCTTATTTTAATATAAACTGCGATGTTCAGACCAATAACGATTATGAGAGGTATAATGAACTCGCAAATCAACAGCGCGATTGTAGCGTATACGTTGTAAGCCATGTCTAGTTCACATTCTTTACTGAAATCGACGTTGCGTTCACCGGTGAAGTACGGCCAACCGACCGCAAGGATGGTGAAGACAACCGCGGTTGAGACCCAAAGGATGGTTATCGTCACCAAGACACGCTTCCGCGTTTGGAAAGTCTGATAATGGAGTTTCTTTGTGAGCAGCCAGTAGCGATCGAGGCTGATGAGGATGATCGTGAATACGGACAACAATGTGGCCGTGTTGTCGATGATCAGCCATATCTTGCAGAAGACTTCACCGAGAAGCCAGAACTCCCCGCCAAGCCACTCGTTCCACGTGATCCAAGAAAGGTTAACACTGAGCACCACTAATCCGATGATGAAATCAGAAATGGCGAGGTTTAAGATGAGCAGGCTGGCGACGCGGCTGTGGATGCGGGGATCCTTGCAGAAAGCCACCATCACGAGTGCGTTGCCGACCACCGTGGCGATCGTGATCGTCCCCACGACGAGCGGTACGATGGCCAACCACGCGATGGATGGTTGATAATCTGTGATGTCATCATCAGAGGTCGTATTGGATGATAACGTCATTTGATCAATGATCGGTGTCCCATGCCCTCTGTCGGATTGATAGGTTGGCCCGTAATATGCAATAGACCCTTCCATTGTGGTTGCCGTCAGTCAATCTGCCAAGAAGAACATGAAATGTTTAGCGATCAGGTGAAAATTTAAGGATCAAAGCTTTCAAAAGTGTCATCTGCTTGATGCAATGGCGAGATATTTGATTTGCCTTGTCGATCTAATACCATTATTATGTCGACATGGCGTGATACTTTACTTTGAAAAGTCAGTGATGGCTAGGTATCGTTATACCGCCATGACGACAAGTCGACAGTACGTGTCTCACCAAATGAGGCGTGGAGTCGACTTGCCAATATAACGTGTCTAATTGAGCCGACATGGCAAGATAAATATCTCGTCAAGTATATGACAATCTTAAGCATTGAAACATGGAGGTCATTAATTCAAAGAACTTAAGAAAAATTTGACACAAGAAACACTTTTCTTTTTGAAGATCTAGAAACCGGGACCTATTCTGGGAATACCCCTCAGGGGTGATGCAGAAATTTTGAAAACTTATATTTTTGCTTTTTTTTTTGCCTCCGACGAAGATTCTGCTAGGATCGAAAGCTTAGGCCCCTTTTTGACTTGCTAATTTACTCCATTGGCTCTCTTTTATTAGATAAGCAGTTTTCAGCAGCTTCTTTTTGCCATTTTTTTAAATGAATATTTTCACAAACCTCACCAAAGGTGTAAACTTAATCCTTCAATCAAACTTTAGAAAATCACCATGGC
Organism: Lytechinus pictus; assembly: GCF_037042905.1. NCBI lineage: Eukaryota > Metazoa > Echinodermata > Echinoidea > Temnopleuroida > Toxopneustidae > Lytechinus > Lytechinus pictus. The sequence goes on from NW_026974141.1 coordinate 7,113,532, forward strand.
CCTGGGAAGCGCGGGGTGCTGTGTATGTTATACACATTATCATAAGGTCTTTGGTTATACACCATAAGGCAGCACCCCATGGAAATCGGGGGGGGGGGTATAATTTTTTCAAACTCTGCACCCCCTTTTCAAAAATCGTTCCCAGTGCCCTTTAAAAAATGCAAAAGCGCTCACATGACTAGTTTAGTTACTTCGGTCCCTCAATTTCGATTTTCCTCGAAAATTGTTATGCGTCTTGCCCCCCCCCCCCCGGAAAATGCGTACGGCCATGAATATATCGTGTAGGCCTACTGTCTGTCTCCTATTTGCTTTATGAAACACGTCTCCAGAACGTGATATATTGATTTTCTTTTACCTCGCATCATCCGAGTTATTATTAATACATGATTATTGAGTCAGCAAACTCGTAATATTTGAGAGAGGTATATATGCTCAACTATAATTTGTTCGCTGGTGTAAATATGGTCATAATGAATATGGCTTCTTCCCTTTCATAATGGATTCAAAATAAACCTTCGCTGATCATTATATCATTATAGTTTCTGTAATACACATATCGATGATCCAGTGCTTCTCATTTCATTTTTTCCCTTTTTTGTGCACCTACGCAAACTTTATTATTTTTTATGAATCCTTTAATACGCATCTTATATTTGAGGCCGTTTTGAATACACTGCATGGCAAGAGAATGAAAAATGTGCATTATTTTTCTTTATATTCGCTGCCGACGGAAATAAATAATATGTGACATATACGAGGAATCGAAGGTATGAAAATATAATTCATTAAAAGAATTAAGGTGGGGTAAACAGAGAGAAAACATCCATGAAATTTAGATTCAGATTATTTTTTATCGATCTATAATATCAAAACAGAGATTTTCCCTCGGGTAGTCGTGGTAGTACATACACAAATATATTTAGGTTATCTTAATGAAAACAACGTATACTTACCCGAAAGAAATGTTCTATAATTCTTCCACTGCAACTTATCAGAAATTAGCCATGGCTGACTCTCCTTCTACAAATTATTGGAGTTTCATTGCCTTTTTAGAATACAGTCAATATATAGGTCACATCTTTATATCGTAGAACATTACGTCAACGGCGTTGTCGAACGAGGTTTCTGCCAGAGTTATTCAAAACAACTCTTCGAAAACAAAACAATCAAAAGCATGAGAATCAGTTTGATCACCACTTTGATCCATTCGAGGTAACGAAGCCATCGCAGCAAATATAATAGCAAAATTATTTTACAATTTCGTTAAACCTGCCGAATACGTGCACACCCTGATCGCAGATTGAAAAGATGAGATGAAAACGTCATACCATAATAAGGGTATTATCCAACAGTACTACAAACCAACAATAATCCATTCAGATAAACTCGCCAATAATGTACCTTACAAAACAGAGACTCCCGAGGACATTTTATTAGGCTAAGCCCAAAATGTGTAAATACAACCTTTGCCCCATTGCTCACGAATTAGGAGACGTACAGAGCAGAACGTTCAATCCTTCTTTTAATAATTTTCCTATTTTCTCTCCTTAATTACCTATCTCGACTGAGATCAAGCAGCATCTCTCATAGCAACATTGCTTGCCCTGCATTCATGACGTCACACGATGGTTACGTAATTAAAAGGCTCTCAATACTCCGATCCGAATCGAATTATACGCCATAAATGAGATGATTGAGTACAGACTCTATCAATATTGTCTCTCGGGGGATAAATAAAGCTATTATATGCTACCGACAAACTAACCGATCCGAGTCTAGATCGATCACAATTATATTGTTATTTCGAATGACATGATCGGTCGGTTTTGGAATCGGCTTCGTTGGGTGTGACTGTCGCATCAGATAATTAATCCATGCGGAACGCGAGGCCGGCGATAATTAGATGAGTTAGTTCAGGTGAATTGGATCGATTGAATGATTTATGAGCTCTCGTCATTTTTTCATCCCATTCGTTATACAGGAAAGAGTATTTATTAGAGTTGAAACACAAATTTACTGATTGGATAACAGCTCCATTCTCTCTCTATGGCCGAAAGACAGTTTGATTCATTATTTTCGATTCCATGATAACGTCTATGCATGAATTGGTTGCAAACTGCATCTTTCTCTTTATGAAAAATGTATATAAAGGCGAATACCACACTGATGAATTTATTTAATTGTGGCAGATCAGGGGGGGTGGGGGATCCGGCCCCTTTTGAGAGAAAATATTTGTTTGCAAGCAAAGGCTAGCTTTTTTCGGCCCTACAACATTTCTACATTTTTGTTGATATATACGTACCCCCCCCCCCCGGCCACCTCTCTTGTTTTTCATCTGAACAAACTTCAACAATTTTTGGTAAATTTTTTCCACCCCTTCCCCATTTTCTAGTCTTTCCTCTATCTCTCTCTCTTTGCCCAGTATCCGACTAATTCCCACCTCTTATGTTCCCCCCTTGTTTTCAATTTACTTTCTTGTCCCGTTTAAACTCTCAGCTCTCCTTTCTCTTTTCTCCCCTTTTTTTTACCGACACCTTATCTTCCCCCTCTTTTGCCTTTTCTTTCGGCCCCACCCTGTCTCTCCAACCTTTTCTCTACCTCTGACTACCCCCTCAACCCCTCTCCTTCTCTCTCTCTCTCACTATCTACATCCCTTCATTCAATAATACAAATGCAATTTCATTTTAAATCTCAATCATCAGATAAGCTACAATTATCAGGGGCCGCGGAACTGGGGGGGGGGGGGGGTTGAGCCGCCCCCCCCCCCCCACTTTTTTCTAAAACCGTGTACAAAAACGTAAAAATGACCATGTGATTTTTAGCATGGTCAGCCCCCCCCCCCCCCCCACTTTGAAAACCATTCCACGGCCCCTGATTATGTCTACATTAGGAAGCAAATAAAATGATAACCTCATCTGTTCATCTATGTTTAAAAAAGAACGTATATTTTTCATGTACAATACATCGACTCGCTAAAAATATTTACACAAATTGCATTTGGTATAGATAAATAATTATAAGGTTGAAATGGCTTATGGATGTTCTAAAAATGCCAAATAAATTGTAAATATTGGAATTTCTGGATGAACTACAAGTATTTCTTTACACAACTAACTTTACATTAAAGTTGAATTAAGAAGGGGGTGAGTTTCCATAAATATAGGTTCTACAAACAATATATAGTATATATAAGTTGTTCAAACAGATAGCATGTCACAAAAATCCTCTGCCTTCTCGATATTTTGCTTTGAAAGTCAATGAAATTAGCCACCTGTCAGAGCCCGAGAGACGAGTGTACAGAAAAGCCACTCGGAGTGTGACGTCACCGGGGGGAATTTAGTATAAGAGGTGCCTGAATGTCATACAGAAATGCTATGCAGAGAGAGAAAGATATTTTACAATTTTTTTTCAAAGCAACTCAAATCAAACAAATAGGACTGATATGTACAAATCTTTACTTTCCCTGTATAAAAAACAGTATGAATAACCATCATGAACTCTTCAATCATGATGTAAGATAGCAAACAGTGAGTTATTGAATGATATTTTCACTATTTCTCATTTATTTTCACGATGTTCAATCAAGTGAATAGCTGGAAAGTAATTCCGGCGGCTAGCTCAGCTCTCGCTCAGCGCGCGCTGAACGCAACTAGTACACACAACACCCGGTACGTACAGTACAGGCATTGAGTGTACTGTTATGGTCTGGTATGTCGACTTAGTTCATGGCCGTGCCGCGATCCCCTGGCGTTTTTTCTTCTTTTCTTTTGTCTTTGACTCCACTTTTATATCCTCTGGATCATTTCCACTCATAGCTCATTCCACAGAACAATCTTGAACCAAACGTATTATTCTTTCTCGGCCTTCTGAGTTGTTTTCTATATTTAATTACGCTAGGGGTCACCGTCACACATACAAACGCAATTCGCAAGTGAGTTGAAGACAGAGACATATCTATGGTTGAAGACAACAAGAAAGGTATGCGGTACGGTAGCTCGACAGCTAGCTGCGCCGGAGCGGGCGTCCGGTCGGCACAAAGCAATTCCGCAACCAACTGTGTTTTTTTGCAAGAGCCGCGTCACGCGCGGATAAATATGTCATAATAACACGTCTGCTACGTTATCGACTGGTGAGAAGATCTCTATCAAATTTCATATTATTCACCTTGAAATTATTCCTTTAGGGTCTATGGTATCATTCTGAGGGAATTTACATATTTGGAATAATAGTACGGCCACAAATATTTTAATCATTACCTCTTTGCAAGTTCTATGGCTCGCAGATACAACTTCAACTGCAGTTATTCCATATGAAGGCGTACGTGCATAGTACACAAAGCGGCACTGCCTTGTTTACTAAAATACCCCCCGGTGACGTCACACTCAAAGAACACCCGTCTCGGTAGGCATTGCAGGAGCGAACTCAGGGAAAATGGGTAGGGATAAATCGTTCAAATTCACTATTTTGAAAAAAGAAAATGGGGGGTCGAATCACCTCTTAGTGTTTGGGGGGTTGTAAGGTTGCTATTAATGTAAATATCTCAATATTTGGAATCGTCTTCTTAATTCAACTTTAAAGACCATTTGGGGTATTTTTACAATATTTGCACATATTTCAGTTCAATTATCTTGACAGTATTCTGGAATGTCGTTACATTTTCAGGAGAAACATACTGACTCTATGTATTTAATGATATTTCAAAAGCTGCAATATTTTTATTGTGAGTAAATGAGGTCATATCAGTAGCTTATGTCAGTTTATAGCTGGGTTTTCACATTTTTTTATTTTTCAAACAAAGGGCTGTGGAATGGATACCAGAAAATATCTTATTATAACTATCAAACCAAAAGAAATTAAAAGGAACTACTTCAAAACATCATATGAATAATTGAATATGAAAATATTGTTTCGCACAACTCATATGCTTGTTATTTTAATTGAGGTCAAATATACAAATGGTTTAATAATAATAGACAGATGGACTGATTGCTAATAAACAGGACTGGTGTCAAATGGAATTACCCTAATTCTATTTTCTGTTAAAAGTGAAGAACGGGGTCCTTAAATTTTTATTTGATAAGGCACAGAAAATATTAGGCCTGTTTGGTATTGGCAGAAGTAATTTCATACATTATGGGCAAGATTTAAATGAACTTTCATGCTACAAACTGTCTACATAGTGAGTGCAAATGGTTCCAACCAAATTAAAATTATTGTTCATGATTTTTAATGTAACGCCAATATCATGTGTGATATTGACGACTTCCATTGCTTACATCATCTTTATAAGGAACCAGATTCCAAAGTAATTATTTTACAAATCACCTCCTACTTCTGTTGCGTCAAACATTATAAAATGCAACATTTATAACATTGCATGTAATGACCTGCTCCAATACTTTTGTATTTTCTTTTATGACAGCATATAATGTTTATACCATCAACTAAAAAACGATATTTGCTGATGTCATAAATCGGGACAGAAATGTATATAAGGTGCAGAGGATTTGATTTCTCAACATGACTGCAATAACCTCAAATATTTTCAGACATTTTAGAGCATGTATTTAGCTTTTGTAATAGATTAGTTATGTGATGTATACTGAAGTATCATTGAACATTATAATAGAAAAGCGTTGTAGTCATTGACTGATTTTACCCACTGGACTTTAAATATGTCATTTTTCGGCCATTAGGATTTGAATTCAAATCTACCTCCCTCTCTTGTTTTATTTTTATTCAAAATAGCCTTGTCCTCGCTTTACATATTTATCAATTGGATTAAATTGGATAATAGGAAGCTATTATTATCCTGAAATTTTAAACCCATTCCATGCTTGATAGTGTTTTATATAAACAATGCAAAATAATGCAGATATTCTATTTTGACTCAGCACCCGGTCTAATTAAACTATGAGGTAAAATCAGCAAATTTAACCATGAAAACACATTTTAGTTTATATCCTTTACACCACAACCGTTTTGAGGCATAAGCATTAATATAATCAAGTACTGAGATGGAATAGTCAGGGGTATGAGTGGTCACAAATAAAAAGATCTGAAAAAAGCTGAAGAGTGTTGAAAAAGTCTGAAATAGAAAGAGCTCCCATAGTCTTTGTACAGAGGAAAGCCAAAAATAAGCTGAAAATAAGAACCAAAAAAAATCTGAAATCAGCTGTAACTCTGAACTGTCACACCCCTAAATAGTGACATGCAATTTTTATCAAGTTTTAACCCACTTCATAAACTGACCAAGCCATGGTCCTTTGAGAACATTACAGACTGTCATAAGAACAAGAAATAAGAGACAGAAAATTTCATGAAGGTCCCACATACAGGGGGTCGAACGTACATATTTTATGGAATTGCCCCAAAACTAAATAGGCTTTAAACATGGAGAGATTCATTTCTATGCACTTACATGTAGGATATCTCCCATAGTGTTTCGAAGAGTTTTATCATGAATAGCTTTCATTTAATTTTGATATCAAATAATTCCTCTTCCAAATGAACAGTTGCCTCTACCAGTTACTGATTACAATGTCACGATTATGAGTAATGTTTGCATTGCAACATAGCAGTTGGAAGCAATTGGTCTTTTGAAATATCACATCACCACTGACAAAGCCAATAAGCCTCATTTGTCAAATAGTAAAAAAAAAGCATATTCAAATCAACACATGATATAAACGGCAAATTTCAATTAATCATGATTCATGTTGATCTCTCAAAGGTAAAATTTTTGTTGAACTCAAGAAAGAGCGTTTCTCTGAATCAGATCCAAGGCAAGGACAATTCTTTCTCTTAAAATTCAGTTTATCAAATCAGCTGCTAATGCAGTCCTGACCCTTAAGGTCACTGAGGTCAAAGGTTGAAATCCAGATTGACACTTTGACCTTGGTTGACATGGACGACATGTGTCTGTTGACCTTTGCCTTTTCCCCACCCTCCTGCTGTCACAGCGTAGGTACCAGGCTGGACTTGGATGTGAACATCTTCAGATCGCTGTAGCTGCAGAAAAAAAATGAAAAGAAACAGACAACACAGTTTACATTCTCCATCATGAATGTCTAATTTCCATGGAATGTTGCAAGCAGCTATTATACACTGATTGGAAACTAGCCAGTAAGTTCCGATTCTGTCTACTGGCTTTTCTCTGTCTGAACAGTGTAACAAATGATTCAATGGTTTTACTGTGAGAATACCCACACTACATTACTATCCATCAAAACCTGTAATTTCCGGCGCACACTACAAGATCCGATATGATGCAATTATTAACAGGTCACAATTTGCATTATAAATGTGAAAGTTCCAAGAAGTAAATTATTTTATTTGAAGTCTGGCATAATGCTAGAAAAAATAAAATCAGAATTTCAAATAATTGCCATGCATTAATGTCACTATCATGAATGAATGCAGCAATGGATGAGTATATACATTTACCTGTTGGATAAATGATGACTCTATTTCAACAATGTTCATGGCCTACAGTAAATTGACCAATTGCTAGATTCATTCCAATAATGATGTTGTGATAATGTACAACTTCATATTATGACAGTATGGACTCCAAGAAATAACTTATTATACAAATAATGCACGAAAGCGTGTGCATACAGGGCCAAATAATGAACGATGTGCGAGAAGAAGCAATGGATATACCGCACCGAGGTCCGCAGGACCGAGTGCGGTGTATGCATTTTGGTGAGTCAGGCACAGAGTTCATTATTTAAGTCCTCTATGCACAAGAATGAGTGCATTGTTCGTTTTATACAACCCCCCCCCCATGTTACTGAGTTGCCCCAAATGCTGTATTTGATCTAAATTCTAGATGATTCCAGACCTCGTACTATCCTGCACTCTAACGTCAGAGTGCAGGATAGTACATTTGGTGTGACGACCGAGTGCAGGATAGTGCATTTTAGATGCCATAGTGCAATTCGCTGAATATCGTGTGATCCGATTTGGACCAATCAGTTTACAGAACATTCCTAACCCTAACGTAAAACCCTAATTCAACCCAAACCCTTACCCTATATCTTAAACGAAATAAAGCCCGAAAGAATTGTCGCCAGAGAAAATGTTGTGTCCCCAAGCAATCATGTATTAATGCATGGGTCGAGGATAGATGTAAAGAATTTTGCAAATGGAAGGAGGGATAAGGACATTTGCTGTGAGAGCAAATCCTGCACCCTTCCAGCAGAGATGAAACCAGAGTTAATTCATCGGACTACTGACAGGCTGACGTGACAAACATTTTGTTAACTGCCAATAATTGCAAATAATTAGTGATAAAATAAATCCTTCGCAACCCGTAAAGTGTTTCAAAGAAACTTGAAAGTGAAGGAGCAAAGCGACCAAGCTCGTCATTGGGGGGCATTTTGCATGAAGGATTTTATGAAAAATCTCTCAGTAAAAAAAAATGTAAGTTTTCAAAACGCTTTGTAAATTGTAACCAAAAAGATTTTCTTACCGGATGTGGCATTTTTCTGGGCTCTGTGTATCTCGGAGCATGGAATCTCCCACAATGCCGTTTGTCTAGTGCATTCTGGGAAGAAGCTGGAATACTGGAGTAGTACCTCTGCAAAAAAAAAGATAAAACCAAGTTATGGTAGTCTTATACGACAGGATTAATAATAAAACAAATGGTGCACTTTGATGTGGAAAGGATTAACCCTGAAATGCACAAAATGAGTCCCCTGCTGAATACCATTGATAGAACAGATTTTTATTTAAAATGTTATGGTTACCAGTTGGGACACATTTTCAAAACAAAAAACAAATATTTTTTCTTGAATACACAACGTGTTATTATTGTGAAATTATTTGAAATACGTCATACTTTATAGATATCTCAAGACATTTGGGCCAAATTTTTGCATTTAATATTCTAATCATTTGTAATTTGTTTGTGGATTTTTTCCTAACTTAAGATGGTGTTCATAAAACTCTGCCCCAACCCCTGGTCAATGAATGGGATAGCTTACATTCCCTACACTTTCATTCCTAAAGTAAGGAGTATCTTTTAAAATGGGCTTTATGAAACACTACTCTGTTCATTGGGACTGATGAATTACTTCGCACTTTCGTTATTAAAATAACTTTTAACTACTAGTTTACAAAAGGCTAATGAAACTTACTCTACACTTTTGTCCATAAGTTTAGAATTGCCTTTTAGATTTAGATTTTATTTCCGTTCAACAATTTTTTCAAAATATAATCAAAGTAACAATACATATTCAATATAATCGATAATACAGACAAATCAAAGAAATTTCGTATCAAATGTTGAATATAAATTAAACAAAACTACAATTTGTTGCAGTAATTTTATCAATGAAAAGAAACAAGAAATGAACGGAGGGACTTGCCAAGAAAAGCAAAAGCTTGTAGAGAAGGCAAGCCCCTAAACTTAGTTTCCATACTAATTATAAACAAACTATATATACAACTCTATACAAAAATCGAGACGGACACAGAAGACAAACTTAAAACAAGTAATCCACAAATATCAAAATAAAACGAATAAGCGACAACAAAAATAAGAGAAAGTAATTCAAATAATAATAATTACAGTGGTAACACACCAAAAAAGTACTTCAGCCAATTAGTATTGCAAATTTTTCATCATAACATGTTTTTTGAAACAGACCCCTGGTCAATTGGAGAGATGACTTACTCTGCATTGTCTGCTACTGGTTGTCATATACTGTAGGATGCTACCGAAGGCCTCATCTATGGTGGTGTACGCCAGGGCATCCTGCATATGAATCCAATATCGAATGAAAAAGAGAAAATAGAACAAAGGGACTGGGAAGGTTTCACAAAGAGCTGAGTGTGACTTTATAGAGACCTCAAATTAGACCTTCTCAAGAATAGTGTAAGAATACAATGGTAAAATTATAACAGGTCAAACAGCATTATGCACAACTGTGGACCCTTTCTTGAGAGCGAAATCAACATCAATGAAAATTTGGAGTACACCATTCCACCATTCACGACAAGGATGGGTCACCAGTCTTATAAAAGGTGGTGCGTAACTTATGAACAGCTTTATGAAAACTGCCCCCAAGATCTATTCAATACACAGAATAAATACAAAACAAAGTAAAAGAATATAATCTGAGCTTCAAACTTTCATGGAGAATTTACTGAGGAAAAAGGGAGACCTGTCTCACTTAAACAATATCCAATGAAAGAAATCAATGTATGAAGCAGGGAAATGTTGAAAATCAGCATCTTTTCACTCGATTATCAGCTATTTTTCATTAAGTCTCCCTGACAATGGACCCTACCCGATGGAATGCCCACACGTAGGCTGAACTGACCTGGATGGGAGGAGTTCCGTGTTCTCTAGGTTCAGGCCATGAGATCTCTCTCCTTCTAGCTCTCTCTAGGACCTGCTGCCCTTGGTGGTTTGCTCTGCACAGCGTACAAGTCATCCAGTCTTCAGGGTGCTAGGAAAAAGTCAATTCCAGCCATAAAGGGAAATAATATTTTATGTACCAATAGTACACATTGAGGAATAAGAAATTAATGTAATATCAAACTGAAAAGAGAGGGGAAATACTATGAAAGTATGGGAACACTCATCATAGAGGGCATTAGTAAGAATTATACAAGATACATTAGGAGCAGTTCTAACACACAAGATGCATAGCCAAGAGCATTAAACCAGGGTTCCCAGCTTTTCAATAAAAAAAATATTCCTTGATTTTGCCATGATGAAGTTTAGAAATTCTCCATGAGGTGATAATTATTTAAACCCATTCCCAGTTTTGCATGTTTTCTAAGTTGTTCCAGTGAATTACATGTATTTTCAGTATAAAAACAATGTCAAACTAATTAGATCTAGTACCATCATAACCAGTCATTCAATGGATCTTTTTTTGAAATGCAACAATATATAACAGAGTCTAACTGACTACCGTGCTTTCGACTTTTGGGCTGATTTAAATTCCCTGATTTTTCCCTCATTTGAGGTATTTCTTATCGAATTCCCTGATTTGGAGAATTGTCAGACAGGCAGAAAGAACATTTGTCATGGTATCCTCAAACATACAGAACATAACACTTACTTTTTTGGCTATTTATTGCATGAATTTTGTGAAAATACAAAGCCATGACATTTTACAATGTATCTGGATCTGCGTAAGTGCCCGGGCATCGGATCCCCCCCCCCCCCCCCCCCTCCTACGAAAGCATCTACAAAAACTCAACAGCATTTTAAAAAAAAGTTGAAATGGTTAGATCTAGGCCTTTAGCAGTACTCACCGAGTGGTTCATTTTGAGATTGCTGAGCTAAGATGACTGGCTCTTTCATGAGATGTCACAACTCATCAACTGTATCAAAATGAAAGTATAGAAGAAATATTGATTTTATTAGAAAATACAAAGTCTCTTTGTTTTACAGCACGCATATCGAGATATGCGTGCTGTAGCTATAGCGAAAGACAAAGAAATCAGATTCAAGATAGCGACGTAAACCATTCGTGATCGCAGCGCATGCGATGTTTTGAAATTGGCCGTGAATAATACGTGTAAGGTAAAAGATACTGGCCCAAAGTCAATCATCTTTTTCGTTATATTTTTACGATTATCATGATTGCCATCCCACCTTTGTGACTCGGTATATCCGAAATGGTTCACGGTCCCGATGTTCGGGTAGGTGGAGCGGAGTGTAGCGGTAGTGAAGTGGAGTGGAGCTTGCACGAACATCGCCCGAGGTAGGATGGATGGGACGCAATATCCCTGGCTCCGTTGAGAGTAAGCATACATGTACGTTAGTGAATGATCTTTACTCTCTAGGATCCTCTTGGCTACCCCATCCTACAAGTTACTGTTGCTTTAGTGTTTGGACATGTCTAACAGGTATGGCAAGTTCCCCCAAGTCTGCGCAGTCACCCATGTCTGCGCACACGCGTATCTGCGCGATTATAGTAAAAGAAGATATGCAACGAACACAAACTTTACACATGCAACACATAGACAGATTTCATTAAAATTCCGACTCAAACTTATGGAAAAGTAAAGAATTTGGGGCATTTCATGTGACGGCCTCAAAATGCAGCATTTCTCATCAAAATACCTGAACCGTGTGCAAAGTGAATGGGTGCGCAGACATGAGGTACCATTTTTTTTCAATCTGAAAATGACTGCCCGAGGTTTTTTCCAAGAAAATCCTATAGTATATATATTAGGCTATATTTCTTTCAAATTTCTGAGATATTTGGTAGACTTACTCATAACAATATAAGTAACATTATTTACTGAAAGATTTTGTGAAATAAAAGGAAATTCATGTAAAATCTTAACTAAAAAAGTTAGGTGCACAGACTTGGGGACCACCATCATACGCCATAGCACTCATTCAATGAACAAGGGGCCTGTTGCACGACGAGATGAGCGATACGTAGGAACGTCCTAGGACCATTCTTCCGAGATAGGAAGATTGGCGACAAATCAGCGCTTTCCGTTACACGAAGGCAATTTTGTCTTCCAAGTCCGCGACATCGTTTGATATCGATAGTATCGGAAAAATATTTAGTCTTCATCGTCACCTGAACCTTTTATTTCGGAATGACGACTTTTCATAAAATCATATATTTCAATAAAAGGAGATCAAACAATGTTTTATTTATTACTGATTGTAGAATCGATGTATGGAGCTTACTTTATGAGGGTGAAGCGGGGGCTGGTTATAAGATGAAATGGTAATAAGCCAATCTCCACTTACCAACTTTATGCGTGTAGAGATCCGACAGACAATCCTCTAATATAACAAAGTGTTCCAATTATTGCACAATCCCAATGACACAGAATCACACAAGATTATATCACAAAAAATAACTTGGCTAGCTCAAGCGGTATTTGGATTTTCTCTTAGTGAAAATGACGGAGAAAAAAAGGGTAGTACGCAAACTAGAAATGATATGCTGTGGAAGATGCAATGGATGAATTTGCTCCAAGTGAGATGATGGAATCCACAAAATGTATCAAGTATTTGACGACGTTCTCAAAACACGTGTTTACTAAAGTAGAAAACTTTGAGAAGTGTGTTCAGAAAAGAAAGTAGTAGTTTTCATCCCAAATGTGATGTAGGATGTAAACAAAGAGAGAGGGGAGAGAGAGGTACCAATTCAGAGAATTTATAGTGAGTCACAGGTGAGTGTGCTGTGTGAGGGTCATTATTGACCACTTGTTGGCATGTTTATTGCTATTAAAGGAGTGGAAGTAACTGGTATCCAAGGGTAATGTCCTCTCGAAGATGATGAGTAATAGAAGGCAAAGTTGAGAAATGAAAAAGGATGAAATTTGGAAAATACTACAAGGTAAAAAGAGAAAATACTTTCAAGATTCACAAACATAACTGGATAAAATCGAAATTTTCATTATTTCCCTTATTTAGAACACTGTGTCCATTTAGAGACACCTTTCATTGATATTTCAACGAAAGAGACCCTTGTCCGACCTAAAAATTGATTTAACTAAGTAATTTCGACATTTTATTAGTTCAATATTCTGTATTTTTATAGAATACTTATATATAATGATAAATTTGCAAATTATGCGTTAATATGTTATTTGTTGAGGTAAAAATAGGGTTTGAATGGAGTAAACAAAATCAACAGTGTCTGATTGTATGAGACTAAAAAGGAAAATATGAGAGGCTGCGTGTGAAAAATCTAATTCATTTATTTTATTTGTCAGATATAACGCAAGAAATACAAATGTGAGTGTTTAGAGTATAAACATACCTCAGTTGCATGATGAGTAACCGAAAGCAAAATATGAAAATTGCTGCAAACATGTGGATAAAGTTAAGTAGTGCTTTGCAATAATAATTAAAACAAAGAAAAGGGTGTGCAATCCGCAATGGAAAAAATACTATTTACAGAAATAATGATAAAAATTACAACAATCAATAAACGTTGGTCATATCTAAAGTTGATCACTTAATTTATGGAAGTTCATATAAGATAGAATATAAAAAATATATATGTTCAACATTTCAAAGTTAAGGAGTAGGCCTATAGAGACTTCATTATTGCTTTAACATGACATAGGGGCTGAACCGCTGAAAGGGGCCTACCCTACGATTAAAAACGCGCCTCTTCCTATACTGTATGGTATGGACTTTCCATAATCTTTTCTTTAATGAACTTATCTTCATATGGATTCATAAGCTATAGGCCTAATCTGTATCTTAAATTCAATTAGCTATTTTGTTACTGCAGATTTTTTGTTTTGTTTCACTGTTAATTCACATATCTCAAGTTAGCCCAAATCCAACAATTAATTTTCATTGATTAAAACTAGCACAAAAAATAATTATAATGAAAATGAAATCAAAATAAATAAATGATTTAGCATGTTTAACATCTTAATTTTGTATTTTTTTTATTTTTTGCTGAACGTTATAAACACGTTTTTTACCTTATATAATTTCTTTTAAGAAATTTGTTTTCATGTTGTTTAATTATCTATAAATGATGAGAAAACATGAGGGGTTAGAGAGATAGTGCCGCCCATTTCAATATTTCAAGTTTGATTTTTTTTTTTATAAAAAAGGGGTGCATGGGGATAGGACGGAGGGAGAATAAAAGAAAATATTTGGGCCTACATTACCCCCGGACATAATAATACTAGGGTGTCTGAAGCCACACTGAAAAGTGTCAGCATAAAACAGGCTGATTTAGGGGAAAATATGGCACATTTTTTGGGGGAAGTTCAGGCATCTAGAAAAATGTGATCTGAATTGATTATTAACTTGTGATTGGCATGTATGGAAAGAGAAAATTCAGGGGCTTCTTTTGACAGTAAGGACAAGTTTATATGATCATTTTAAATAAGGATTTAGAGATAAATTGCAAACCCTTATTTTTGTGTGTGTTGACATTGCCATTTCTTCATGCGTTTTCTATGGGAAAATGAAATTTCTGTTTTGCACATTTTTTTTCACTTTGTCGCAATTTTTCATTGTGATCTGGTTTCCAAATCTTTATAAAAATCATACCATCAGATAGAGCATAAAAAATCCTATTGGAATCTTTGTGGGCAAGTTTTTGGCATTAATAATAAATTTATAACAGCTCTCGGAATCTAAAAATTTGGATAAATTTGTGTGTGTCCATTTCTTAACTACACAGTCTATGGCAGAGAAATGCTGAAAATTGACCTAATTTCATTCTTCTTTTTTGCAGCCAATAATTTGATTTTTTTTTTAAATGTAACATTTCTGTCAGTCTGAAGGTCATTTCTCTTCAAATTCACAAAGAAAATGTGATATTTTCTTGAAATAAGAAAAATAATTTTTTTCTCCAGACACCCTAATAATACCCCGTGCAAAAAGACGACCTGAAATTGATGACATATAGCCCCCATATAAAAATAACTTGGCGCCATCCCAGATAAAATGTATCAGACTCAGAGTGCAACCCCAAATTTTTTTTAAGGTGATAGTACATGTATGTCAGTGTGGCTTGCCGTAAACGCATTTTCTCTCAATGCCGACGGTGGCGGGCGCCACTCTAGGCGACACCCCAATACTTACCCGTGCTAATATTATAAACTGGGACTCCACTCACGCGCATTTGGGCCGCCCTAGCTTAGAACTAAGCAATATTATCTAGAAATTGTTACATTGTAGTCATTAAATATGTTCTATTAAATAAATTGATAATGTTTAATCGGTACTCACCGGTTCTTTTGTTGCATTTTCAGACCATTTCTCACAATTCTTCGTAAATATTTGCGGCAAATTTTGTCGCCATAGACAGCTTAGCATCCATCTTTATTGATAAATGGAGCGCCCTTTACGATAGTTGTTAATGCCGCGGAGAAATCGTTAGGCATTTTGGCCTGTGTTCAAGGCGTTCTTTCTGTTTTATTTTTTATATTGAAGATTGTGCATTTGATGAATAGCGCCGTCTACGTCAGGTATGAGATCGAGTGTATAAATACACTCTTCCAAAATAATTATGATTCCGACCTGGCGCTGTTTAACTTCAATCTCTTTCACCTAAGTACCAATGAGGTCCAACATTACATGTATGGACCTCATAGGCGACATCAGTAGTATTTTTGGTTAGAAATCTCTGAGAACAGGATATTTATATATTATATCACAAGTACAAGCTATATTCCTTTCTCTTATTTAAATTATAATTTTATAGTGTAAATGCATCGTTAGCAACAACAAAAAATGAAAGAAATGAAGGGGAACTTACATTTTCACGGCTTTTTCCTGATTTTCTGGGCAGCTGCTCTTCTCTTCTGACTCGCGATCGAAGCTGATATGAAGATCACGTGATTCGCGTTCTCGTCAGCTGATCGGTTGGTTCTTCTTTTCGTCAGACGTTAATAATATATATTTTATAATGCTAGCATTCATCGCTAATTTAGGTGAAAGAGATTGAAGTTAAACAGCGCCAGGTCGGAATCATAATTATTTTGGAAGAGTTTATTTATACACTCGATCTCATACCTGACGTAGACGGCGCTATTCAACAAATGCACAATCTTCAATATAAAAAATAAAGCAGAAAGAACGCCTTGAACACAGGCCAAAATGCCTAACGATTTCTCCGCGGCATTAACAACTATCGTAAAGGGCGCTCCATTTATCAATAAAGATGGATGCTAAGCTGTCTATGGCGACAAAATTTGCCGCAAATATTTACGAAGAATTGTGAGAAATGGTCTGAAAATGCAACAAAAGAACCGGTGAGTATGGTAAGACCACCACATATCGACCACCTCTTTTGAAACCGACCACCTTGCGCGCGTTAAAATTATTGCGTATTACAAACGATACGCGCGGGAGAGTAGGCGCAGTGTCCATAGAAACGGTAAGAATCGATTTTACGAGAAAAAAAGAAGCAACAAACAGTAAAGATTTAGTAGAATTAATCAAAATTGTATTGACCAAACCCAAAACCCGCTGAAAAACCAAGAAATCCGATAGGAAACGGCTTTAGAACAAATATCCGTCGTCAATCGTCGAATCATGCGTCGGAGCTCGCAGTGGAAGTAGTGAGGCGATCATTTAGCATGTTGACGTCATAGAACTGATTTGAAAGAGTAAAAATATTTCGCCACCGCGACAAGAATCGGCCGTAAACTTAGTGTACCGCGGGTGGTCGGTTTCAAAAGACGGGTGCAAATGAGCAAATGGAAAATCGTCGCATTCGTTGATCGTCGATATATACGCAAATTGAATCGGAGTCGCCGAGCGAAACATGGGAATCTGATCTGCTCAATTTTCTGCACAAATGAGACGAAAACTGGGTAAAATTGATGAATATTTTCGCAGATATGATAATGATGCTTAGAAGATTAGGTGGTCGATAAGGGGTAGTTCCAACCATACCGATTAAACATTATCAATTTATTTAATAGAACATATTTAATGACTACAATGTAACAATTTCTAGATAATATTGCTTAGTTCTAAGCTAGGGCGGCCCAAATGCGCGTGAGTGGAGTCCCAGTTTATTAGCACGGGTAAGTATTGGGGTGTCGCCTAGAGTGGCGGGCGCTGCATGCAAAGAAGATCATGCCTACGTAGGACATGTCTGGAGGTGTCTTTCCAAGGACCATTCTTCGTATCGCCCAAATCGGCTTTGTGAAACAGTTGAGCGATATCTCGTTCTTACATAGAATGGTTCTACGAAAGACCCTTTCATGCAACACTAAACAGGCCCCAGGTATACGCGCCATGGCATATTATTATTGATAGACAGACCACCGTGACAACGTTTGCTTCGTATGGGACTGTAATTCAAAATTTCGATTGTTTTCATCGTAGAAAATCAAAATGTCATCTAGTTTCTACACAAGGGGTCCCAATTTAAACAAGCTAAGACATAACTTATTATGATTCTCACATTACCTATCATAATATTTTCCTCATTATCTTCGGAAATTTTACACAATTTTCTTACCTGAGCATGCAAGCCTCGGTCGTCCTGAATTTTGTTTTTGTTTACGTTTCTCAGTACGCGTTCGCGCGGCGCGCGCGGATACATATACCCGGCCGGATATCCGCTTCATTCTGAGCGCTGACGTGTCGTGAATGACCGTGACCACTGAAATGGAAATTCGCCGTGGATAGAATGACCCCCGAAACAAACTTTTTTAAAGTCAAACTCTCGAAAAAGAACATTTGAATGAATAGAAAGAATGGGGGCGCCCTCGTCTTTCAAACTCAGGGGGGTGAAACTCCGCTTCTGCATCCGGTCAGAATTGAAGAAAATTTTGGAGGGTCAAAAGTGCACACTGCTCCCATTTTTCGTATACAAGCCTATGGACACCGCCACTGTTTTGGTACACCAGCGAAATGAAGGCGTGGTCACGGAACGTCCTTCGCGCATAGCGTAAAAATATGTAAATTAGTATTTTGTCACTTATAATTAGCATAATGCGCGACCTGATTAATAATCGTTAATGGTGTCTGTCAGTGATTACATCATGTCAGATCATTCGTTTTTTTCCTCCTCAGAGTTTTATTATTCATCTATTTTAATGATCTATTTGTTATTGCTTGTTACGATTATTACTGCATCTTTGCTTTGTTTTAGCTGCAAATGGCCAGGATCTTTGCTAAAAAATATTACAGAGGAGGTTCCCAAAGAAAATGTTGCCATATACGATGACATCTCTTTAAGTTTCTGGAGCCCTTTTTTCTTTTTATTGCAGAAAACGAAATGAACCTCTTTTCATAATATAAACAAAGATAATAACAAATCAAATTCTTTTCCATAATTGTAGTCTCCAATATAAGTCCTATTATGAATAGCAGTCCTCGGAGCACTTAATTTTAAATGGCGACTTCTATGTCAATCATCAATAATCATGACCTAGGTATATACCATATTTTAGGGGGGAGGGGGTTCTCAAAATTAAATAGGCAAGAGAGCAAACCGATCGTAGGCTATTTCTTTTTTATTTTCAACTGAAAATGAATCTGGTGTAATTTTCATTTGGAAAGAAAAAATACATTTTATATGCAGGTTTCAAAAATTTGGAGAAATAATTTGCCCCCCCCCCCCGTCATGAACAGTAAGGTCTTATAATTGCTTCTTTCAAAACAAACTGAACTTTCACCCCCCCCCCATCTCTCTCTCTTTCTGTCTGTCTCTCTCTCAGAAACTGACATAACTATATGCATACAAGCAAATAATCTCCTGTCATTTTACTTTCTTTCCCACTCTTATCCTTATTTTTCTTGAATGATATTTTAATTGACTGCTGTTTGATCTCATGTAACAGTGGTATCATCACATTTCAGTACAGTGCAACATCTTGTGCCATTTGTGCATAACAGCTCAGAAGCAATACATCATCACAATTAATTGATAAATGAAAATTACCAAGATCAAAAAATTCAATTCAAAATTAACATGTTTATTAAGGAATCCATTTTCTAAAACATTGACATTAACATAAAAATAATAATTAGCATCTACCAAGCATTAAATTGTATTTTAAAAAATGAAGGCAATGCATAGCTAAAAAGGGCTGTTACTGGGTAAGGGTAGTATGGGGTGGGTATATAAATGTACAAAAATAGGATTAAGTACATTTTTCTACATTGTACAATGTTTGTTAAAATTTCATTCAAAGGATCTCGATGAGCCTATAGTTAATATTCCATAAAAGAGCATAAAAACCTTTGATATTCGTTTATTTTCTTCCACAAAAGTTTATCACTCAAAAAAATTGGTAAATTCCTTTCAAATTTGCTGACAAGAAATAGTCTTCTGATGTGAGAGCACTCCTCATAAGGGGGGGGGGGGGGTGGGACACAATGCCAGAATCCTAAAGAGTGCCTTCCCCAATCAATACATTAGCGAATCATTAACAAAATTTGATTTGTCTACTGTCACTGTGCTTAGAATTCAATCTATTTTTGAAATATAGTCTATTTATATATTATTGCAGTGGTAGCCCATTTCACATTTTTTTAAAATGAAGATAACAATAAATGCAACTTAATAACCCTACATAATTTATGAAGACTTGCAGTGGCGTTCCGTGGGTCACGGCATCGGGGGGGGCATCAGCAAAAATTTTGAGACCGTTTCATATCTCTTCTTGGCACTTATGTTGTGATACCAGTACTTAAACAGCTTAGGAAGTGGGAAACCTGCATGGTAAAAAAGAGAAAAGAACATAATAAGCTGTAAATTATTTTTACTCATCTAGTCCAGTTTAGTAAAAAAAAGATGTAAACTCTATTTTATATCTTCAGTGATAAAACAAGTTTAGCACATGCAGTCACTTTCGTCCCACATCCAGATAAATTCATATATCAATATAACTATCTACAGTATGTTTTGAAAATAAAGAGTGAAAATTAATTCAAATATTTATCAGAATTTTGTGATAACTGTTAATATCTTGGGTTTTTTATGCAAATGCATGTATAGACAGGAGATATGGATAATTAGTATGCAGTGTTAGAAATGGAAATACTGCTGAATCTGAATTCAAACAAATATTAACTCACAATGGAACTTTAACATTACATGATATCGCATCATGTTTCAGCACAATTGGCCATAGCCCACCCCCTCCCAAAAAAGGGGAAATATTCATTTTTTTTTTTTTTTTTTTTTTTGGGGGGGGGGTGATGAGCTTAGATACAGCCTGTATATTATCAAAACAGTAAGCATACCTTGCAATTTTTCCATTCAGATATCCTGTTCCTCATTAGATTGTAACTAACACTTGCTGATCGGCATGGTTCTCAATTTTGTACTTCTGACTAGGTGTGAACTGCTAAGAACTTGGTCCCACTGGATCTGCAATTGACAATTTAAATTTGAGAGTTTTAGAGATAATAAAATTACTCTTCTTAAACAATATTTTTGAAATTTCCAGCTGCCCATATCCCAGGTCTATGAATGAATATTCCAAACTAGAACAAAAAAGTTATCTGGACCCGAAACTTCATTCTCTATCACATAGAGGCATAGGCCTACCTCACTCTGTTTATAAAAGTAAAATGATTCCAACCACATATTTCTACAGCTGTATATAGCTGAATCTGGTCTATGCTGGGCCTGTATAACTTCAGAATCACATCACATTTGAATGAAGTAAACACTAAGAACGTTTTCAAATTACCACCCCAGGCCGGACCCAGGGTATCCTGTTCAAATAGACTTGATTTAGGTCTAGGGTAGGCTACGCCATTTCATTCAAATCTAAGACTAAGACAAGTAACACTTAACATAACAGACATTAATGCCAAGTCAATCGTATTTCAACACTGATTATTCTAAAGTAAAGCGTTCCTGAATAAAAGAAACTGCTGAGAATTCATATGAAGATGAAATAGAGGGGACGGACTAGGCCTAAACTTCAACTTTCAAGCTTGAAGTTTGGGCCTAGTTTGGGCCTAGTCCGTCCCCGCGCTATTTTCATACCCCATGACTACATCGACAATCTCGCTCGGCTAGCACCGGCGATATCAAAGGCCGGATCCCGCTCTGACCATATCCCTACATTGACCTAAATTTGAATAGGCCTAAAATCGACAGTTTGTCGTTACTAAAAAACAGGAGGTCGGAAACAAGTCCACATCTACCCCTGATAATTGTCTAATCACAATAAAACTGAAATAAATGTTTACTTTGGACCTACATGAAGCATTCCGATGAATGTCTAGATCTACGACAAACTGTAGACCCCTAGCCTAGTCCTAGTTATAGTATTTTTGAGAAACTCAATGATCACACTTATTTGGAAGTCAGGCAAAAGAAATATTGAAATTGAGGTTTACATAGTGCGTAATACAGGATGAGCCCCGAACCCCGGCAAACACATTACAATTTGCAAGTGAGATCAAAACATGAAAATGAGCGTAACTTACTTTTATTCCTATGGAATGTCATTAGAATAGTATTGATGTTCCCTCCAAGATTTTCCGCTCCAATGAAGTTCACTCAGAAACCATGATTTCGAACATCAATTCTATAAACAGATAATTAGTCTAGCTATTTCGTTTCAGAAACTTCAAATTCGCAGAGTCCAAAAGAACGACACTTCGCACAGATATCGTAGGGAATTGTGGGACGGAAAAAAATGTTTAATGCATGAGAACATGAATAAAACATTAGCGTTTAATCCAATCATACAAGTGCATTATGCGTATTTTGACGTTATTCTCATGAATAAAACATTGACCCTCCAAAATCATCCTTCAAATTGTCCGCCGGCAGCCATGTTGGCTATGTACAAAACCTATGGGAAATAAAAACGCGCGGAAAGAGTTCCCTCTCTAGCTCCCTTCGGGAGCTTATACGTAAGATCGTATCTCTGTGTTCAAACTGAGGGACGTGGAATTAATGACCATGGTGTGTTTTCCTTCAGCAAGAAATTTATCGACAGCGTATTGGGGCTAGCTAGGGGGGCCGCGGCCCCCGGGTAGACGATAAAGGGGGCGCCAAAAAGAGGAAGAAAAGAGGGAAAGAAAAGGGGAGAAAAAAGGGAGGGAAAGAATAAGAGAGAAGAAAAAAGAAGAGGAAAAGAGGGGCGCCGAATTGATGTTTAGCCTATATAGGTATGGGCGCCGAATTGATGTTCGACAAGGGGGGGGGGCGAATTGTTGCCCTACCTGGGGCGCCAAATCGGGTCCACGTAGGGCTGCGCCGAATTGATGGTCGACATGCATGGGGGGGGGGGGCGCCAAACTCATGTTTGCTCGCATCAAATCCTTAGTTATATAGATGCCCATATCCTTTTCATCACCACCAATAGTGCTTAAATTATCATGTCCAAATTTTAGGTCACAATATCAAAACTTTTCATCTCGCTCTTATAGCGCCATGGACCTGGGAAGCGGGTGTGCTGAAGCACCCCAAGGTTTTCCCATTAGGGGATGCTGCCTGTATTTTTTTCCATAGGCAGCACCCCCTGGAATTCTGGTTGGTGTTTCACATACGAGAAATGTATGGAAAATGACCAACATCTTGTGCTTATACCCATTTTTGGCTTATCAAATTTCTTGGCACCAAAATGACCTTCATTTTGTAGTGAAACATTGTTTTGCTTGTCGGATCATGGGACCCGGGACTCCCTATTGGCGGAGCAAAAAAAAGGGGGGAGGCATTTAAGAAAAAGAAGGGAAAAGAGAGGATGAGTGAATAAAATAAGGTGAGGGGACGACTTACGCTTGGAAAATAAAATAAAAAACCTTTCATGTCATTATATAAAGCTTTCGCTTGCGCTTCACCTTTGCATTGCATGTTTGATGAGATGGCCTGCATGAGATTCTTCCTCAATAGGCTGATATGGAGCTTAAAATATCAAGTTTTGAAGTAAATATACAAAACTTATTTTAGCTCCGACATCGGGCTTTAATTATTTTGTTTGATTTATAAATTGATTTTCAAAAAGTGCTCTGTAAAATGTCCGTTTTATTGTTTTAGTGTCAACGTTTTCAGCTCGCGCTGCGCGCTCGCGTTATTTTATTTGTCAGGTACCTATTCTCTTCGTGTATTCCATAAAGTTCTCAAACTATACCTTAATTTTCAGGTTTGATTGTCAAAACCTAGAATCAGTCAGCGCTGCGCACTTGCATTTTGATTGGTGAGTAATGTATACCTCGATAATTTCCTCTATAATAATAAGCAATTCTAAAACAAACTACTTAAAATCCTATTTTCATGACATCGCCATTTGCGCTCTTATTAATTTGTTAAAAATGAATACCCATGCATCCTATTCATAATTACAAAAGTGCTTAAAATGTCCAGTTTTCAGGAATTAATTTCAACAAATTTCTAGCTGCCATTATGCTTATTAGATTAACATTAACATTTTCATGAATTCCTGATAATTAAATAATCCTTTTCTTTGTCATATGGAATATCTCGCGCTTAGGAAGAGGAGTAAACGAAAGTCATCATTTTCATATGATGACAAAAAGTCCTTAGAATGTCCAGACCCCGAGGTCAAAATTAAAAATATCAGCATGTGCTTCGCGCTCACATACTTTATTAGGAGCGATCTATAGTATCCACTTTACAATTCTCCTACACAGTGCTTGAATTAGTGCTTAAATTTACACTTTTTCAGATAGGAATATTTTCAGCTCACGCTTCGCGATCACATTATGATTTATGATAAAAATATATAATCGGAATGCCCAGATACTAGACATAAATATCTTAAACACGCACGCATTTTTTATTGAGATACGCAGGTTGTTCAATACATGCTTAAGTTGTCCAGTTTCAGACTAAAATATTTTGCTCGCGCTTCGCGCTCACATTATTGATTTAGGATATCCAATTACCCATTATTTTCATGATTTACAAAGCATGAATAGTGTGACCCGTTTTAGGTCTAAATCTCTTTCCTTTTTCCGCTCACGCTTCGCGCTCGCATTGTTTAATTATATGCCCTTTATGCCTATCCTGCCCATGATTACAGAATAGTGAGTAGAACAATCATCACCATAATATGTGGATGAAAATTATATGGCATTATATGTTGAAACTCAATGAATACATGTGCTGATTGGGAGTCAAATGTCATCGTTAAAAGATTATATTTTGCCTGTGAGACTGCATTTTGCTTTCCTTCATGACAATTTATAAATACTCCAAAGGACAGGCGAGAACACGTTTACCAAGCTACATTTCGAAAGATTCGAATGAAGTCTTTATGTTAAGCAGTCATGCTCTATACATCTTGATATTTCTTTTCCATATCATATGTGTTAAATGTGATAAACATGCATATAAAGATTTTCTGATGGAACAGGTTGCTGAGGTTAGTTTATACATAGGTTCCAAACAATTGTCTCCAATATTTTTTCATGGATACATTTGCTCATTGCAGTTAGTATGGTTACATGTAAGTCAGGATCAATATTATATCCAATTGTGGCTATTACAAGCGGCAACAACAGACATATCTCAATACTATCTCTTTAATTTATACTTCCAAACAATATTGATTCATGATGTTAAATGTATTATTTCAAAGGAATGGATAGTAATACATGTACTCTAATTATTCATTTATACCTGGAATACAGTAGCTTAGTACAAATTTACTTTACAAGTCAGGTTTCAGAAGGTCAATGTTTTGTTCAATATTTGGAGTTAAAAGCAAGGAAGATTGAGAAATCTCACATCTGCCATTTCAGATATTTTTTAAAGTCATGGTTCCAAGTAATGTTGATATTACTCTTTCAGAGTCAGGGTTCAAAATCTCAATGTCATATTCTATGCTCGGAATCAGAAACAAATATAATGGAGGAGTTTCAAAATTACTTTTCAAGGCTTTCATTGAAGTCATGCCTTCAAGCATGCCTTCAAGCAATATTCAAAGTTTTTCTTCAAAATGTGAATTTTTTATATTTTGAAAGGATTGAGAGTAACCTTTTATTAGAAAATGTATACTTAAAAAGGTATGCTTGTGAAATTACAACCAGAACAATATATTTTTCTAAGTTGTACGGAAATTTTTAAGTGAACATTTTGACTCTAGGAATAACCATACACTTTTCTGTACACAACCATGTTCTAGTATTTACAATTGGAATACGTGTATCCCTACATTATGTGATGAAGTTTAGCTGTAGCCATTTCCAATGCACTGGTGACAAATGCCTGCCTAGGTTGTTGAACATTAAAGCTGCCTTTGTTATGCAAAGTCCTTGTGAAATTGACATTCTGAAATATTTGGAACCGCGAAACATCTGTGTTAACATGCCTTGCTCCCTTACTCAATTCAAAATGAATCAAATGAATTATCCAACCACTCTCTTTTATGATAGATTTTGTATGGGTGTCTTCATAATGTTGTTGTCATTTGTTGACTGTAGCTATTTACGAGTGATTCTATGACTGTGAAAGTATTATCTTTTAACTGCCGTGGACTAGGAAATGCTACGAAACGAAGAGACATCCTTGCATATATAAAATCTAGAGGAGCACAGATATATTGTTTACAAGATACTCATTTTGTTCCTGAAATATGTCTTTCAGTGAAGAGGGAGTGGTTGGGTAAATGTTATTTTTCCTGTAACAATTCTCGCTCGAGAGGAGTAGCTGTTATGTTTGACAAAAATTTTGTTGTAGAAGTAAAAAAGGAAAAAATAGATGAGAAAGGTAATTTTATTATACTGAGTCTTTGTATTGGAACGTTGCAAGTAACATTGATTTCATTATATGGTCCAAATGACGATACTCCTGGTTTTTTTGATGATCTAAAAAGATATACCATTGAGTTTGATGACCCGCACATAATAATTTGTGGGGATTGGAATCTGGTGCAAGATTTTGATCTGGATACTTTAAATTACATTAGATTGAACAACAAAGAAGCAAGGAAGAAGGTGATAGAATTGAAAAATGATTTGGATTTGGTAGACGTTTGGCGTGAACATAATGTAGGGATTCGAAGTTATACATGGAGACAGCCTACTCCATTAAAACAGAGTAGGCTTGATTATTTTTTGGTTTCCTCAGATCTCTTTTCTTTAATCACAAAAACAAAACATTTGTTTGGATATAAATCTGATCATTCTATAATCAGCTTAGAATTTGAATTAGATAAGTACCAAAAATGTTTTACTTATTGGAAATTTAACAATGTTTTGTTGAAAGATGAGGAATATGTGGACGTTATTAAAAGAAAGATAAGAGAAGTAGTATTACAATATGCAGACGAAGAATCTATACAAGCAGTGGCGTACCTAGGATTTTCCACAGGGGGGGCAAAACCGTCCGCCAAAAAATTTGACAAGCAAAAAAAAAAAAAAAAAAAAAAAAAGGTCTTCGATCAGAAATAAAGGATTTCGCACCAGAAAAAATTGACAAGCAAAAAAAAAAAAAAAAAAAAAAAAAAAAAAAAAAAAAAAAAAAGGTCTTCAAGCTCGTCGGGGGGGGGGGGGGGGGTTTGGCAAAAAAGGTTTTTCAAGCCCGTCAGGGGGGGCAAAGATACGTTTTTGCATGGGTTGTGACTCGTCAGGGGGGGCAGAGTGCCCCCCCTGCCCCCCCCCCCCCGTAGGTACGCTAGTGTATACAAGGTAAAGAATATGAAGAGATGAGAAAGGAAGATATTTTGTTTTCTATCAATGAACAGTTGTTTTTTTATACTCTTCTCATGGAGTTGAGAAGTTCTACTATTCTATATTCGGTGAGAAGAAAAAGAGAGAATAAGGAAGAAAAAATCAAGATTGAGAAGGAAATTTTTAGATTAGAAACCAATATGATATCAGAGGAAAGAACTTCAACTATTGAAAAGATACGTATTTTGAAAGAACAATTAGAAAGCATTATTGAAAATGAGCAGCAAAATTCGATTAAGTATAACAGGATACAAGAAATGCAATTTGGAGAAAAGCCTTCCAAATATTTTTTGAATTTAGAAAAACAGAGATCAGTGGAAAAGACAATTATAAGATTTGATCGATAAAAACAACTGTTTAATTGATCAACAAGAAGATATTTACAAGAAGTATATCTTTATTTTAAGGATTTGCATACATTTCAACCAGTATCAGAGGCTGAAAGATTGTTTGCTATGATTCCTTTGAATAAAGTAAGGATATTTACACCACGAGAAAGTGAGGTTTTAGAAGGGGATATACGTTATTCAGAAATACTTGATGCAGTTAAACAGATTAAAATTGGTAAATCGCCCGGTCAAGACGGCTTTACAGCAGAATTTTTTAAGTATTTTATTAATGATATAGGAATTTATTTGTGGCGAAGTGTCAAAAATGCTTATTTGACTGGTGAATTATCTCCTTCACAAAACTTAGGTCTTATAACTTTAATTCCTAAAGGTAATAAGCCCCGTCATTTTATTAAAAATTGGAGACCGATATCTCTTCTTAATGTTGTATACAACATTTTATCTACATGTCTTGCAAATAGGTTACGAAAGGTATTATCAGTAGTCATTCACACAGATCAGAAAGGATTTTTACCTGGTCGTTTTATTGGGGAAAATATTAGAATAATATACGATATCATTGCTTTAGCGGAAAAGCAAAATTTACCTTGTACTTTAATGCTATTAGATTTCGAAAAGGCGTTCGATAGTATTTCCCATGAATTCATTCAAAGGGTTCTTTCGTTTTTTGGGGTGGGTCCGTCATTTCAGAGATGGGTGGATGTCTTGCACAGTAATGCTTACTCAAGCGTTATTGTTAATTCTCAATTGTCACACAGATTTAATATCCAAAGAGGCTGTAAACAAGGGGATCCAATTTCTCCTTACCTTTTCATTATGTGTGTGGAAATTCTTGCATTGTGGATAAGAAATTCAAACCAGTTTGAGGGAATCAGCGTAAACAAAAGAGAATTCAAAATACTTCAATATGCCGATGATACGGCTTTATTCATTTCTGGCTCAAATAAGTCTTTTCAAAAAGTGTTGGAGATGATTTCTTTTTTTACTCAATTTACTGGACTTAAACTCAATTCACAAAAGACGCAAATTATTTTTTGGGGTAACCTGAAAAAGACAAGTTTAGACATTGAATTAGAAGTAAACTTGATAAAGGATACTTATTTTCGCTATCTTGGTACAGATTTTCATGTGAATATTAACAAGATCCCAGATTTCAATTACGATAGGATTTTTGATAAATTGAAAAGACAGATGATTTCATGGTCGAAGAGAAATATTACACCTTTGGGTAGAATTACAGTGGCTAAATCCCTTTTATTGCCTCAATTCAATCACCTTTTTCTTTCAATCCCCAGTCCATCGGCTCAACTAATGAAAAATATTAAAGTTAAATTTTTTTCAATTTGTATGGAATGGAAAACCAGACAAAATTAGTAGGGAATAAATACTTGGTTCATACGAAGAAGGGGGATTGAAAATGATAGATATAGATTGTTTTAACAAAGCATTAAAATTGACATGGTTGAGAAGAATTATATTGAGAAAATGTGATGACGTAGAAAGTCTATTAGGATTCTCTTTAGGACAGCCTTTCCATCTGTTTTATGGAGATGAATATTTTTATAACATATCGGAAAAGATTAGTAATCCATTTTGGAAAGAGTTTTTTGCCATGCTATTTTCGATATTTCAAAAATCTGAAAATATCAATTGGCTAGCGCAACCTTTATGGAAAAATAGTAAAATACAAATAGATGGAAAGTCTGTTTATTTTAAATACTGGCAAGAAAAGGGTATAAGATTTATTAATGATTTAAAAGATCGAGAAGGAAATATTATATCTTTAACTGAATGTGAATCTAAGTTTGGTTTAAAAGTCAATGTTTTGGAATATTTTTCAATTTCTCAGGCTCTAAGATGTGTGTTTAATCGAAAATTTCAAAATCTAGACCATAGAATATGTGAACCATTTGTTATGCCTTATATTTCTCCTATAATGAGTGATAAAAAGGGGTGTAAAAGTATATATAAACTTTTGATAGGAAATAAAGATTCAGCCAAAACTATTGCAGCAAAATGGGGAAAAAATTCAAATATTCTTTTGGATCACACTTAAATACCGGAATTTAATAGGATGATTTTCAGATTTACAACTGACATTCGGATAAAGTATTTCCAATACAAAGTTTTCAATAGAATTGTGTTTTTAAATGATATTTTATTCAAACTAAAGATCACCAATACTGAGTGCTGTACATTTTGTTATACTGTAAAGGAAACAATTGAACACTTCTTTTACTTCTGTAATTTTAGTAGAAATATTTGGAGTAAAATAGAAACGTGGATATCATCTCCTATGTTTATTCTTACATTTACTCCACATAATATTTTGTTTGGATATAAAGAAAAGCGAAATGATGCCCTGAATTGTATTATCATTTTAGTAAAACAACAATTATATTTCTCGAGGTTGAACAAGACTGTACCTGATTTTAAGAAGATTAAGAAGGTAATACAAAATTATTATTTAGATGAATGTTACATTTATGATCTAAATGGAAAAAGGAAAGATTTTAATTTGAAATGGAGGATGTTGAAACATTTGTTTGAATAATGTTTATAATTTGACTTCTGTAAACGTGTTCTTTTTTTGTAAATAAACTTGCCCATTGGGGCAAAAGTATGAAGAAAAAAAATGATTACAGAATATGCTTAGAATTTCCATTTTTTAGGTTGGAATGTCAAAACAAATTTAGCTCGCGCTTCGCACTCGCTTTATTTGATTATTGAATATGTATCGCTTTATTGCTAACTACAAACAGTCCTCAAAAGGTCCCTTTATATACGGATTTTGTTCAAAATCACAAACATTGCCCAACACGTTCAATTATCAGGATAAGATACATGAAATATCAATAAAAATTAGCTCGCGCTTCGCGCTCGCACTATCTAAATATGGCTTATGAGATAACTGTTTTATAAGGATAAAGCAAAGAAGTGACTGTTACGAAGAAACAAAAAATCATCTTTGAGTGGCCGATCCGGGAAAATATGGGTATTTTTTTCGCCCCCCCCCCCCTCTTATTGGCGAAAGCTGGAGGCGCCCCTGAATTTAGGCCTACTTCAGCACCCCCAGCAAAAAAATCGTTCCCAGGGCTCTGCATAGCGCTAGCATTATTGTATAGTAAGGTGACGATCCTGTTCACGGACCGTTATATAAGTGCTTAGAATGTCCAACTTTGGGTCGAAATATAAAAAAAATAATAATAATAAATAAAAAATAAGCTCGCGTTCCGCGCTTCCGTAAAATGTTTTGTTGGATACTCATCCTGTTCATGATTACCCCAAATTCTTACTCGAATGTTCAAATTTTAGGTCAGAATATCAATATTTTCAGCTAGCGCTTCGCGCTCGCATCAATTGTTTAGATAGATACTCATCCTGATCATGGTCACAAAAAGTGCTTAGAGTGTCAAATTTTGGGTTGGAATATCAAACAATTTCAATTCGCGCTTCCGCTTACATCGAGATGCCCATCCCGTTCATGATTACAAAAAATGCTTATAGGATGTATATGCAAATTTTAAGGCAGAATATTATTGGTCAGATCGTGCCACGAGGACGCGCACTACTGCGTATCTATCGGCATTTGAATCGGCTCGCGGTTCAGAACCGGCAATTTGCACCACCAAAGTAGTAGGTTCTGAACCGCGAGCCGATGCAGAATCGGCTTTTTTACTACGTGTAAACAGAAAGCCGATTCTGCACCGGCAATTTGTGCGCATTTCAATTACTTTACCATTGTGACGTAATTGTAAGCGCACTGATCCAGCGTTGTCTTTATTATGACGTATATTGTAGGTATGCGTATCATTTCAGGTTTTTGCATCGGCTCGCGGTTCTGAACCGCGAGCTGTAACAACGTGTAAACGCAATCTAAATGCCGATTCTGCATCGGCATTTGGTTCAGAACCAATTGCCGATTAAGTGTAAACACGGTAGATATCATGTACGCGTCGGCATGCGACTTAAGTCATACTTAAGTCTTTGTGAAACACCCCCCTGGACTCGAACCTCAAACCTCTGCATCAATTTGTAACTTCCCCACATTATGGAGTGGTTTTATATCAGAGAGAGAGAGAGAGAGAGAGAACAAATACGCAAGGATTTTATTAATATAGTTATTATTTTTGCTGGGGCAACTGATAAGAACTTTTTTTTTTTTCGCTCCTTCTACTTTATAGCAGTTTCAGGTTATATCACAACAATGGATGTGCGCGTCTGGGGGAATTTACCAAAATAAAAATACAGGCTTTTAATTTTGAAGAACCGAATGTGTAGGTTCACAGGCCTACATTAATCAACGTGTTTATGTGGCGTAATGATGAGCAAAAATACATTGAGGGGGCGCATGGCGTCTGTGACAATTTTTTTTTAAGTCCAGGGAGCAAAAATTGTTGATCGAAGTTTCTGAAAAAAAGATTTTCGTGATAGATTTTTGACATAATAATCAGAATAAAACATCACATCTACACCCATTTTCGTCCTATTCTTTTTCCCTGTTTGTTGAAAATTCGTGGGTGGGGTGCCCCCCTTCATCCGTACGCCAGTCGTCTATTGGCCTATAAGAACCTAGTCTACCGTGTCTGCTCTTGGGCGGTATTTTGAAAATCGTGTTAAAAATCGCATTAACTTCCGTGAAAAAATTCTTGAATGTGCTATACAAATTAATGTGCTTTACTATTACTGAATCACTCCGTATCATAATCATACAGGTATAAATCATATAATGTACCCTCCACCTAGGTACCCATAAAAATCATAGCTATTCGTGCTTGTCAAATTAATATTTTACAACTCATTTTCAACATCACTTTGAGCAAAGGGGATATTGCCAACGAAAACAATTTCCCGAGAATAATATACGACATTTAATGCTTTTGGAATTTTAAATAATTTATACTATACAAATGTTAAGTATTAGCATAATTATTATTTAGAACTTTTCTTGTTTCCTTTGCTATATAAGTTCTTTCAGTAATTGTTACGGAAGTTGATAAACTTCTCTGCTGTACTTTGCTGAGATAGTACGATTCTATAGTTCCAAAACAGGTGTCATGGCTTTGTCTAATGCTGAAGTCGGCAGAAACGATGGAGAGAAAGTGGAAGGAGGAGGAACAAGGAAGCTTTCATGGACAAGGAAAGAGAAAGAAAATGCCTCTCACACAATACTGGTCTGCATGCTTTCCAAGAAAGAACTAAAAGTCAAGAGAAGGGAGAAGGGTCGTTTTGAAGAGAGTAAAGAGTTGGCATCAAAAGCGTAAACAGGAATAGATCGAAACTAAAACCAAATCACAACAAAATGAAGAAGACAAAGCCTATACGTAGTCGCTAGTAAAACTTGATTGTGTTATCTCTTTGCTCATACACCACAGCGCGCTGTACTTGGAAGGTGGCAGGGAGACAAACCCAAAGTCTATACAGTGCGTATCAAAAAAAGTTTACACTTAGAAAAAATCCTGTAAAATTGTACATTTGTAATATCCTGAAGTTTTTTCCACATTCTAACATTAGTGCAGATCCATTTAAGCAAATGACGATATAACTGTCGAACAATATTTCCGCTTGAGTGACACACTTACATTTGAAAAGTTAGTGAAAAATGATTTGCGCAGAACTTTGAAATAGTTATGCAAATAAAAGTAATCTTAATCATGAAGATCACGTGGAATTTAGCTAGTAAAATTGATTTGAAGATATCTTTTACCTTTTTTAACTTGTTTCCTTGCCAAAAACACTTCAAAGAGTGCATTGCGCCCCACCCCACTCCCCCACACACCGAGGCCATCGTGACGATATTTGCTTTACACTGAGCTGTGATTTACATGAAATGACTTGGGCTTTATTTTCTTTTTGTTCATCATTGTCAAGCTTGGAAGAAGTGTGGAGAAACAAGTATTAAATGAAAAATGAAATGTAAACCCATTTTAAATGATAAAAACTTAGTGATAAAATGCTGGAGATGTCTGATATAAGTTTTTGTTCAGATTCAGTTAAGTCCTCAGATCCAGCTGGCACAAAAAGGGTAAATGTTGTGCTTACTAAGTGTTAAAATTTCAATTTGGGTGGCAAAATTGTTACAAAATGCTTGAATGTATCCGTTTTATTTCAATTGACTAAAAGCGCAAGGGAATTTTATGAGAAATGTTTCGCAGGGTAAGTTTGATTTCGCCCTTTCCCCTTGACACAGCGTGAAAACCAGCATTTCTGCGAGCTTTACAAAAATGGACAGTGCTCACTCAATTGTAACATTCCGTCAAAACTTTTACTTTCATTGGATAGATGAGACACAACCCAAGATTATATGTCAATAAATTACCCACATGTTTTATATTTTTTAATTCCAAGGGCTTTTTCAAAGTGTAAACTTTTTTTTGATACGTACTGTAGAGACCGATATAAGAAAAATACCATACAAAACAAAAAATGTATGTAGGCGTATCCCGCCAAAAGCCTTAGTTTTTGTCTCGCCTGCATAGCTGCAGAGCAAGACTATAGGCGCCGCTTTTCTGACGGCGGCGGCGACGGCGTCAACATCAAATCTTAACCTAACGTTAAGTTTTTTGAATGACATCATAACTTAGAAAGTATAATGACCTATTTAATGAAACTTAGACATAAGGTTGATCAAGAATTACTTAACATCCTGCCTGAGTTTCAGGTCACATGACCAAGGAAAAAGGTCATTTAGGGTCAATTAACTTAGACCATGTTGAGAGAAGGAAAATGAAACTCTTGGAGCAAGTTAGCTTTTGTGAAAGCAGAAAAATCAAAGAATAAGATCAACAAAAGTTTGAGTAAAATAGGACTAGCAATAAAAGAGTTATGAGCATTTGAATGTCGAGATCACTAATGCTATGGAGATCCTCCTATTGGCAATGCGACCAAGATATGTGATGTCACACACGTACAACTCTCCCATTTGGACACTGAAAATATACCCCAAAACATCTCTTTTTGCTCATTATAATCATATGACAAATGATTCATCAATGATATAATGTTGTGAAACCTCTGTACTAGTCATCTCATAAAGAGAACATATCACCTTGTGATAGACTCTATAAAAGTGAGAATATAAGTGAAATAAGTACTAAAGTAATGAGGGAGTTGTACGTGTGTGACATCAAAGATCTTGGTCGCATTGCCGATGGGAGGATCTACATGGCACTAGTGATCTCAATATTCAAATGCTCATAACTTTCTTATTATTCTTTCAATCTTCCTCAAATTTTCAACAATATGTTTCTTTGATTTTTCTCTTTGATATTGATTCAGCTGGTTTCAAGGGTTTCATTCTCCTTTAACCGAAGGTAAAGTTTTTTTAAATGACATCATAACTAAAAAAGTTTATGGACCTAGCTCATGAAACTTGGGCATAAGGTTAATCAAGTATTAGTGAACATCCTGCTTGAGGTTCAGGTCACATGACCAAGGTCAAAGGTCATTTAGGGTCAATGAACTTTGGCCAAGTTAGGGGTATTTGTTGAATTACCATCATAACTCTGAAAGTTTATGGATCTAGTTCATAAAACTTGAATTATAAGAGTAATCATGCATCACTGAACATCCCCTGTGAGTTTCAGGTCACAAAACCAAGGTCAAATGTCAGTTAAGGTCAATAAACTTAGGCCATGTTGGGGTTATTGTTGAATCGCCTTCATAACTTTGAAAGTTTATGGATAGAGTGAATGAAATGTGGACATGGGTGTAGTTGACAAGTCTTAAGTTACCGTTCAAGTGTCATTTATGGTCAATGAACGTGGTATTATGTCATTATATGAATGGTCTTTTTGTGAATGATTATTTTATAGTAGTTTTCAAAGTTAGCACTGCTGCTATATTAAATCGCGTGAATGCAGGCGAGACTGCCAGAGGCGTTCCACTTGTTTACCTTCTTCTTTAAACCTAGCATGTACTTCATAACAAACTGATTTTTGTATGAATTTATATTTACGAAAAACGTAGAAATATGTGAAATGGAAGAAAAACAATGTTGTTTTTTTGTGAATTGAAAAATTGAATAATTCAAATTAAAATAAAGATAGATGGTTTGTTCTGACGCGATGCCAAAACGGTTAAGCACATCCCAACAAAAAAAAGTTTATAAATACAGAAAATAAAATAATTGCATAAACCTGACGAGAATTCATCTTGTAAATAACTAAGAAATTACTGTTATGCCATTTAAAGTTTTGCTTACTATATCCCCAACAAAATTTAATAGCCGTTCTCTCTACTTTTTTCCGTTTTCATGAACAAAAAAAAACCCGGAAAATGTATTGTGGTATATTTGCATCGTGGGCCCCCACTTTTGGCTCAGCGGCTATCCGTCTACGTTTAAAACTGTTCCAAGGCCCTCGGTCGCTTTCTGTCATGTCCATTAATGCATCAATATTGTAACTATTGTATTATAATCAAATTAGGGGCTATATAAATTTTATAGTCATGATGGAAACTAATGCCTCTTCAGGACTCAAGAGTCGTTGACGAACTAATTTTAGTTTTTGTTTCCCTTTTTGTATGATGTTATAGTGACACAGGCGACTCTATACCAACCAATTGCATATAGGCGGATCCAGGGGGTGGGCCCGAGCCCCCCCCCCCCCCCCCCACTGGCAGAGCCAAAAAAATAGGGGGAAAGAAGGTAAAAGAAAAGGAAGAGGAAAGACAGGAGGAAAAATCAAAAGTTAATATTTCGACTG
The DNA here is from genome assembly GCF_037042905.1 of Lytechinus pictus. NCBI lineage: Eukaryota > Metazoa > Echinodermata > Echinoidea > Temnopleuroida > Toxopneustidae > Lytechinus > Lytechinus pictus. Next base: position 7,149,684 of record NW_026974141.1, read on the forward strand.
GTTTCAACTGGTTTTTTTTTTTACCTGGGTGTACTCAAGATATGGTACATTGCTTCCATACCTTGACAGTCATGTGAAAACAGTCTCAAAAATCAAAGCAATCTATTCCATTGTTCAATAACCATGTATGCCTCATGAAAACATGTTATATTCTTCAATCACCAAAATTATAAGGTGAATGGTGTACTCCAGGTACCCCCTCCCCCACAACCCCATGATGCTGATGTGACGCCGCAACGCCACAATGCTGGTAAAATGGCGAGTTGTAGCAGCTGTGTTATCCTCCTTTTACACCCCATGATGATGAAGTGACGCCGGAGACGCCACAACGCATCACTGCTGGCAAAATAAAAACTTGTTCCTCGGATGCTCTCTTTTATCATTCATCTACCTATACTAAACTGCACATGCCATATATGCATTTCCTCCTGGTACGTTCATGGCGGCCATCTAGCAGCAACTGTATGGATTAACCAAAAATCAAGTATCAACTTGCGCTGCGCGCTCGCATTTTGATTGGTAAGTTATGTATACCTCTATAATTCTATATATAACAAACTACTTAAAACCCCCTTTTCATGACAGTTTATCAAACATTTCGGCTTGCGATTTGCGCTTGCAGTAATTGTTAAAAATATATTAACCCATGCATCATATTATGGATAACCGCTATAGTTAGTGGTCTATGAATTGACGACATACTTGGCCTTCATCTGCCAAAGTGTAGCTTTGTTCTTTTTATTAATTATTATTATTCTACTTTTGTATAATAGTATGGAGTCATCATTGATATTGGGTAATAGATAAATATAGCGAATCGTTTCGGAATTAAATCATATCCGCTTAATGCAAATTCGACACTCCTCTCCGTCTCTCCCTCCCCCTTTATCTTCTCTCTCTCTCCCCCTCTCTCTCTCTCTCTCTCTCTCTCTCTCTCTCTCTCTCACTCTCTCTCTCTCTCACGTGACTGCATTGTTCATTTGCTTTTAATCAGCAAAACTACTTTTGATTGGTCGTCGACTTGTTACTAGACAGCTAAGGGCGGACCTACGATCCTTTCATTAAAACAAACATACAAAAAAGGGATCACTGCCATACTTAAATCAAGTGTTTATGATGAAATCACATTGAGAAATTGTTCATTTTGATAGAACCGCTGGCAGACTGCGAGTTACAATTCAGGTCGATCTCTACCATCTTTTTGTCATCCGAGTTAGTGACATCAAATAAAAGACCAAGGTAATCAATTAGATTTCTTTCTATTCTTTTTATCAGACGTGCGATGCCTTACAATTATGTCCACTTTTTATTCCATTTTACCTATGTTCCTTATTGTCAGCTTATTTGAGAATTAATGTTAAAACTTTTTATGCCCAACCCAGTGTTTTTAAAAACCTATCACTCATCTGCGCTTTTAACATGTTTAAAGTGTGATTGATCCCTTTCCCCCCTTAATATTTTTATAGTGTGGGATGTCATTTTTATTTGAATTATGTACGAACTAAGTTTTTAACTCGTCAAAACTGCCATTTACCGTATTATGTCCATAGCCCCCCCCACACCCCCGGGGGGGGGGGTCAAATATATTGCTGTACACACGCGTGACCAAGTAATTTCCAAACACCCCTAAACGAGTTTTTCTCTGTGTGCAAAATAACCCCTAAATAAGTTTATTTGCGAGCCTCATTAACATATTTTGGCACCTAAACAAGTTGTCGCCAGAATATGACCCCTAAACAAGATTTGTCTTCTTGCTAACAATATATATATAAATATAGACAAAACTATATTCATGGGTATTGCATATCCCCCCTCCCCCCAGTGCAGTTAGGGTTAGAATACCACAATCAAGAAGAACCTGAACTCTTTTCAGAAACGAGGAGGAAAAATAAAGCCCCGGAGAAAAAGCTTGGGGAAAAAACATAACCTAAACACGTTTGGATAGTCTTAGAAAAAAAAGTTTTGGAAAAAAAACATGCCCTAAATACGTTTGACCCCGCGATTGACCATTGGCCAGTTTTTCAAAACCACCCTTATTTTTGAAAATCGGTGTTTTGATACCCTTAACGAGCGCACGCGCGGCCCGCGTCCAAAACTGTAAAAAAAAAAAAAACACCCCTTTAAACGCGTTTTTACAGCAATATATTCAGTTTCAGTTTGGTTTATTTTCATTTCAACTCGAGTCAATTAAACAGCAAAAGAAATCATTACAAAAATATAAATGAATATGCAGCTATATACATTATGACATAGATTAAATGAATATTTACAATAGACACGAAACAATATAACCATATTAATAATGATATTTACAATGAACTAGATAATCATGATAATAACTGTAGACTATTCATGATAAAGAATTTTGCATACAATTTCTTTTATTCATCTTTACTATTTAAATAAATGTTGAGGAAATGGAGGGATCCACTAAAAAGCAGGGCTTGTTGAGTGTGGACTCCTTTAATTTTTCTCAATATTTGACCCCCCCCCCCCCGGCCATATTCATGGCCCTGAGAAACGGGGTGCTGGGGGTGCTGACGAACCCCCAAGACTTTCCCAGGGGGTGCTGCGTGTATTATTTTCCATAGACAGCACCCCTGGAATTCTGATAGGTGTGTCAAATTGGAGAAATGTGTGGAAAATGACTAAGATTTAGTGTTTGAATCAGAAACCCATTTTTTTTTTGCTTGTCATTTTTTAATGATCAAAACTACCTTTTTTTTCCTAGCTTGTCAAATTTACTTCACCAACCCCCCCCCCCCTACCAAAAAACGTTCGCAGGGCCCTGCCCCTAGTGAGATAGCAGTGGCGTAATGATAAAAAAAATGAGTTGGATAGAGGTGGCGTATCGCATAAAATCAATACGAAGTTGCGAGCGAGCAGAGTAAGCGAGCAAAAAATTCCGACATTTTTTTTTTAAAGTTCTTTTTTTTTTTTTAGATTTCGACCTAATGTTAAGAAAATAATCTCATATTTCACCCTTCTCTCTTTCCTTTCCTTTTCTGTATTTTTATTTTATTGAAGGGGGTAGCTCTTGCCCCCCCCCCCCCCGACTGTACGGCAGCGTTAAAAACAGTAAAAGAGAAACTGAAATTTGTAATTGAAAACGGGAACGTGATCGAGAAAAGTGTCAGGCCTATTTTGGTTCAATCACGTGCTTTATTGAGGATAATTTCATGAAAAATAAATCCATTATCTTTACAACTTTCACATATCACATGTATTAGGTATTGTAAAATCCAAACAATCTTTTTAAATCAAAACATAATTGTTTCCCAAAGCTTTGATTTATTGCCTAGTAATGTGAAGATAAATATATATACTGCATGTATACCCTTAGCGAAAAGAGCGCACTGGTCGGTTTATGAAGGAAATCATGACGTCACCCACGCACTATTATTATTATTACTTTTTTTATTTAAAGTATCATCCCCACTCATAATACAAAGATAACTTTGGGAGATCGTGCTTTTGCCTCTGCAGCCCCGAAATTATGGAATGATTTTCCATATGCAATGAGATCCTGTCCATCAGTAGAAACGTTCAAACTTGAACTAAACACCCGTCTGTTAAAATAAATTCCATAAATTTCTTTTTCCCCTTTTCTAAATTTGTTCTCAAGCATTTCACTAGCTCTTAATTGCAGCGCAGTAGAATATATGCACAAAGTTACTGCGCTATATAAATCAGTATATTATTATCATGATTTCCTAAAGTATCGAAATGATTCGATGAAGAAATTCCTTATTGTTAAATCTGTTAAAACTGGAAATATACCTATTGCATTATTCATACTATCAAATACATACGAGACATTGCGTGTGAGACACCGTCGTCGACTCTTTCATTAAAAAAACCACGTGTTGTGCATATAACTTTTTTTTCTTAAAAAAATAAATGCCACTAATTTCTTATTAGCTTCCCACCAGATTGTAATGAAATTATAAGCGTTATGCTCGTTTGATATTAATTTTCATATTTCCTGTTTTAGTCAAGACAACTTTTTGTTGAGGAAGACTTTCCCTTCAAAGTTAAACAACATTACAGTCAGTCCGCAAGCCCCTGTGTTAATGAGCAAATGAGCAAGATTTATCCAAGTCCTCTCGTGGCTGAATTCATGTCCCTGCAAAATCTCGTGAATTGTGAGACTTTCTATCTCAAAGAATTTGACCACTTTCTCCTTGAGTAATATTGATTATTTTTGTACCATGGGCAAGAGTAAATGTTACCCTTTTATATTGGTCATTTCTTTTGAATGAAATATTTTGATAAATAAGTGAATTTTTTACCTGAAAAGATGCATCAAACAGAATTTTCTTCCTCTGTTTTCACTTGCAAATTGTGCAACATTTTGTGTTTTAGGCACCAACATTATTTATATAATCAGAAAGCTCAAACTCTATACTTTCTTACAATGTCACTCTTGATATGTGGCATCTTTTAGATGGGTCAGCAGCCAGTTATTTCCATCAAGATGTAAGACGAGATTTCTGAAATTTCTGAGTAACATAAAATCCAGAGTTCTGATTGGCTGAATACTGTTTTCAAAACAAACAGGCGCGGGTAATTTGAAGAGATTACCACATGGTGAGTGTGACCTTGCAGAGGCCCAGTGTGGGGAACATTGGAATTTGCGTGGGTGTGTGGTCTATGACCAATCAGAGCGCAGTATTCTTGTTTTTGAGCTGCAAAATGTACTTGGCCTATGAAAAGCTGGCTGCTGACCCATCTAAAACACATCTTCTTATAAAAATTATATCATATTAAAGCTTAGATCTTCAGCTTTATCATGATTTAAAAATCATTTGTGCCTAAACAGAAATTAAGTGTGAAAACAACAACTTTTGTTGCATGAAAAAAAATATTTTGTTTCATGTTTTAGATCAAAAGTTTTTCCTATATTACAACATTCTTTTAAAAATCCAAACACATGACCTAAAAGAATGATTCTTCTTCTTTACAAAGATACCAAAAACATGAAATTTGGTCAATATTTAGAGCAGCAATGGCCGAATAAAAAGAGGTGTTTTGGTTCGCACCAAGCTCATTAACTATGCAAAAACCCTCTTGTCATGAATATCACTTGGATAAAAGAAGCTACTTTTTCAGGGCTTGCGGACTGACTGATTATGCACTGCGTGCCCAGCCCAGTCAAAAACGAAACCGAGATTTATCGATGATTTATCATAACTTAATCATAAATAAAATAGACAAATGACCCACCAATGTAAAGCTTAGAATCTCCTCTTTCATCTGGTATTACTTAGATTATTCCTCATTCACGCATGATTGAGCAAAAACAATTCGAAGAAAGGATGCCAAAAACTCATTTGGCGGGGGGTATCTGAATTTCAAAAAGAAAATCATATGAGTAAAAAGTTCAATATCTTCTCTTTTCTTTGATACCTAAATCACAGAAAATGGTCAAGTAGTAAAAAAGTTATGATCCCTCGAAACGATGCTTGTATTTCCATAATTTCATTAAATAAACGTGTTTTCACCGGTTTCCCACTGAAGCTATCGCACGGTAACAAAAGACTTAATGCATGGCTGATCGTCAACAAAACGGAGTGTCGAGTGAGTTAGAACGCTAGCCTGTAAAACCTCTTCATTTTATGAAATTATTGAAATTCAAGCCTTATTTCAAATAACCAGAACTTTGTTATTTCTTGACCATTTTCTGTAATTGAGGTATCAAATTAAAGAGCAGATATTGAACTTTGTAAAAATGTGGTTTTCTTTTTAAAACCCAGATATCCCCTTTTCAAATTGTTTTTGCTCACTCATGCGTGAATGAGAAATAATCTACGTAATTTCAGATGAAAGAGGAGATTCTAAGCTTTAAAATGGTAGGTAATGTGTCTATTGTATTTGCGATTAAGTGTTATGATAAATCATCGATAAATCTCGGTTTCGTTTTTTGTGGGACGCACTGTATAGTAAAAGAGAAATGAAAAACAAATACAGGCATATATGTCAATCTAAATTAAAACAACGTTAAAAAACAACGTAACAATAACAAACTTGACGTTGAGCACTTAATTAAGATAATGAACTGCGTGCCCACCCAAATGTTTTCATGTTATTTGTAAAGAAAAATAATGTGACAGCTTCAACATACGCCAACACAAACCAGTGGAAAAATAGGTGAATGCGTGCCAATCTAAATCAAATACTGTATTCGTGATATAAAAAAATCATTGGATAAATGAAAAACAAATACAGGCATGTATGCCAATCTAAATTAAAACAACGTTGAAAAACAACGTAACAGTAGCAAACTTGACGTCAAGCACTTAATTGAGATTTAGAAGTTTCAAGTGGTTGAATCCATTCTACATTATGACGGAAAACTGCAAGGGGGAGGGCGGAGTGGCGCCCCTAACCCCTTTCCCCGTTTGTACAACATACGTGAAGGAATACAATCTTATTATGATTTTTTGCAATTGTCAAAGCATTGATTTGTTTGGGTTTTTTTTGGGGGGGGGTATTTTTTTTATTTGGATGCCCTGTTTTCACAAGAGCTATGTCCAGGATTTCGTTTTCCTTAAACTCTAACTTCCAAAATAAGATTTACAAAAAAAAAAATCACAACAGACTGACCGTTTGGGGTAGACTAATTGCTTTGTGGTGTAGCATCTCTTCTTAGATTTCAGCCCATATCTCAAGGTTTTTTTTTACAAATACCTCAACATGATGATATAATAATGCATGAATTTATCAAGCTGTAATAGTAATCTATTATATTTATTTGAGTGTTATCACATCATTAATGGCGTTATTGCGATTACAGGGGCATACATAAACGGTTGTGAGGTAATTCTAGTCTTATATTATTTCTAAGCTCAGGCAGTATGTCGCCAACACCAAGGTCAATTAATTGAAAAGAATAGTTGTTTTGCGTATTCACGTTACTTGGAAAAGGTTAGTAGATGAATAATTGTGGCATCCGGGATCTTGAGAAAACTATACAATTTTGCCTACGTGTGCGGAAGTAAAGATCGCCGTTTCATTTGTTTATTACGAACAATAGCAGAGTTACACCATGAATGCATAGAGGCACACTTACAAATGAAATACCTTCGAAGGTCAACGCACGAGGGGAAATGACATTTCCCCCTTGAGATCTGAAATGATAATGCAAATATTTGGGAATCATGAATATAATGAGAATGAGTAAGTGACCTATACTCATTTACAATTCACAGTGGCGCAATGAGGCGTGGAATTGCGCGAATAGAATTCGACCGAATGCAATGCCTTATATGCATTTTTTTCTCTCTCTCACCGAAGGCAATGAGCCAATAACACCTCTACTATGACATGCAAACAGGGAAGGATCAAATGGACAAGAAATTGGCTCCAGAATTACAAGAAAATAATAATAATAATAATTTGTTATGGAAGTGTTTTTCAACATGATTTTGTAAAAAATGTTGGGTTACTTGCCCATATATTTCCACAAGTCCAGCGTCCTAGACCAATTTGCAAGGATTTAATACATTTAGATCAATTGTAGTTCCCAAGCAATTTCTGAAAACAAAATGAATCCTTAAGGTTATTTCAAAATATTAAAACTATAATGTAAACTACTTTGAGGTTTAAAATAATTCGTTACAATCAAAGCATGTTAAAATTGAACCCAAAGTAGTTCCTATAGCTAAACTTGATCGCGGACCAGCCAAGCAATTTAAATCCTAAAGATTTATTTTCAAGTTTCAAAGTATTTGGATTTTAATCGTTTGAGATTAAAAAATCTATAATCATACTAAAGACAGGCTGATAAAGCGTCATTTCATGAAGGCTAATAATATCACCGTGCACAATATATATAACAAGTTTGCCAAAGGGCGAATCTATCTTTTATTCAAGGAGGGGGTTAGACCGTGAAATTTGACAAGCTAAAAAAAGGGGGCTTCGCTACAGAATGAAGGGCATTTTGTTACCGAGAAATTTGACAAGCAAAAAAAAACCAGATGTCACTACCAAATGAAGGTCATTTTGGTACAGAGAAATTTTGTAACAAGCAAGAAAAAAAGGGTTCTAAGTTAAGGTAATTTAAAACCCTTTTTTGGGGTTGGCTAAAAAATGTAGGTCATTACTTTTTTTTTTACTTGACAGCCGGGGGGGAGGTTAAAGCATTGTCAAATTTTTCCTTGGAAAAATGTGCCACCCCCTTGGAAAATCCTGGATCCGCCCCCGCCCCACGCATCCGGTATAAGTGAAGACCAAATGTATTTTGTATTGATTACATTATGACTGTGCACGTTTGTTGTTGTTTCATGAATAATATTTTGCAACATTTATGTAAATAGCGGTTTCCCTCAAACCAAGGCTTATTTTCTGCCAAACAGGAATGCTGCCACCTAATTTCACGGCCATAAAGACGATATCACCATAAAACTGTGTAAATATTGAGCTTCGTGTAATCCCACTTTGTGCCATTTCCTTATTGTCTCAACCCCAGTCTATGATCTTAACTCACCTACAACCACTTTGCTTGATTACAGATTCCCTTTAAAGGACAAGTCCACCCCAACAGAAACTTGATTCGAATAAAAAGAGAAAAATCCAGCAAGCATAACACTGAAAAATTCATCAAAATCGGTTGTAAAATAAGAAAGTTATGACATAAAACAGATATATGCACATCCTGATCGGTATGCAAATGAGGAGACTGATGACGTCATCCACTCACTATTTCTTTTGTATTGTATTATATGAAATATTAAATATTCAAATTTTCTCCTCATTGTCAAGTGAAACAACAATTAACTCCTCCCTGAACCTGTCATGCCTGTGGAATTAGCATTATTTAACACTGTATGTTTCAGCCAAGTTAGTCCTAATAGTCGAGTATGTAAGAAATGAAATATTGTATAATTCAAACAATAAAAAACACAAGAAATAGTGAGAGAAGGATATCATCGACTGTCTGATTTGGATGTCACTGAATTGTGCATATCACTGTTTTTCAAAAAGAAGCGAAACTTTAAAATGTCATAACTTTCTTATTTTACATCCGATTTTGATGAAATTTTCAGTGTTATGCTTGAATTATTTTTCTCTTTTTACTCAAATCAACTTTTTTGTTGGGATAGACTTGACCTTTAACCATTCTGTGTAACCAGTTATGCTTCCCCAAATTCCTCAAAATTCTTCTTGGTCAAAACAATTTCGTTTTGAAAAAAAAATGTAATAGAGTTACGTGGACATTAGACTAAAAGACTTAATTAGGGCTTTAGACGAAGTGGCAGATGACCAATTGAGTTTGGTCAGTGGTCAGTCGATCTGAGATTTAGTCCATCTGCAAGAATTAAAATCCTCAGAGGGGTCTGCGGAACGGTTTTGAAAGTGACAGGAGAGGGGTTCGATCTGCATGGCCATGCAAACAGAAAGAAAGAAAAAAGAAAATCATAAACATTTTCTTAGGTTTTTATTCACGTTTATTTAAACAGTTTGGCAGCCCCCGCCCCATCCCCTCTCTGAATGGTCGGCCCCTGTTTAAACTGTGGACATGGCTAAGTAATTCAGTTTGCCCCAGAAAAGGGAAACCGAAATTTGGTGATAACAAAATATAATTGATATATGACGAAAAGCTTCGAGGGCTTGTTACAATCGTCTGGGTTCGCGGAGCGGGGACTTTCGATAAAACCGGGGGAGCTTTTCTCAAAAAGGGTGGTTTTAACTAAGCGAAGGGAGTCAATTGAAGGTCAACTCAACCCCAGAAAAATGTTGACTTGAATAAAAAGAGAAAAATCAAACTAGCATAACGCTGAAAATTACATTAAAATCGGATGTAAAATAAGAGAGTTATGAAATTTCAGATTTTCGCTTATTTTCACAAAAATATGCACAATTTAGTGACATGTAAATGAGACAGACGATGATGTCCCACACTGACTATTTCTTGTTTTTTTTTTTGCATCATATAATATTTGACTCCCCTCCCTCGACACACCCTTTCGAGAAAAGCTCCCCGCCTCCGCTCCATCCCCGCTTCACGAACGCAGACTATTGTAACAAGTTTGCTAGTTAGAGTCTCCTCTGTTGTAATAAATATGTGATTCTTCATTCAAGCATTTTTTTTATGCGAATAAAACAAAGTTTGATTACAGGAGTGTGCTACGAGGGAAAAAAATAATGTGAAGTATCTATTTTTTTTTTTAAATTATTACCTTTTTTCTCTCCCATCCAGATTGTTCCTAATTCAATTCAATTCAATTTATTTTTCATTCTACAATCGTATAATCGACCCTCTTTCTCGCATAAAAGTTGGGGTGGGGTGGGGTGGGGTGGGAGAGGAGGGGTGTTCACAATTGTTTTAGGTAACCATTAGTACACACACACACAAATCAATGTAAGATGATCTAATACGGTCCTCTTTGATTTTTTTTTATTTAACAGAAATAAAGAAGTTACAACTTGCTGCAGAGAATACAGCAGCTTCCAACCATGAGGGCGCTTTTTATTCTCATGTCGACCGCTTTGGCGGTTGCTATGGTAGCTAGTCAGCCTCCCCCGTTCACTCCATGGACGATGCTGCCCCCTGCTGATCCGCTTGAGCCATTCCAAAACCCAGGAGAGATCGTTCCAAACACCGGTCTAACGATCCAGTATCTGATCAACGCTGCTGGGGGCATCTGGCAACAGGACCGTGCCATTGACTCCGCGGCTTATTTTTGCAATGATGTCCTCCCTTTCATCGCTTCGGTAGTACCGGAAGTGGATGGTTCAAGTCTTATTTGGGGTCCACTCTGCGATGATGTGAGGGAAGCGTCGAACGACCTTGATAATTTCGACGCAACGGGCTGGTGTAATGGAATAATCGATATGTTCTTGGATCCAACAGCCCAGGTATATGGTGGAAGGGTTCGAAGACAATCTTCCTCGACGTCTCCTGGACCCATGGAACTTCCTTTTGATATCGTTGAAATCCTAGTCAACATAACCAGGGATCTCTATGGAATAGATATCAACATGATCATCGAGGATTTATCCATGATCAGAGCCATCTGCACCACCAACATCAAGGATCACTTCCTTCGGCAGTCCCTTGAGGACGTCATAACTAATTTCGGCTCTGAGCTGATGGCTGTCCTTCTGCCTCATGCACGTCCGATCTGTCAAGACTTTGACGGCTTCCTTCAGAGCTTAATGGTCAACTCATCTTTTGAGAAAACTATCTTTCAAGATATCCGTGAGCTAGTAGCCCAAGCGGTCGGCTTCAGCAATGGAGATGCCCTTTGTGAGAACATCCTTTCAACACTCGAAGGTAAGCCTGAAAATAGCGCGTAATGTTGGCATCACTGTTTTGGCTCCCCTTTCTGTGTGTGTGTGCTAGTCGGAATAATTTCTGCACCTAAATTCTGCTAGAGAGTTAACCGCTTATGTCATGCAGAAGAAGGCGCATAATATTAAATCTAAATAGACATTAATTTTTATAAAAAGTCAATTTATTAATTTTCTGAATTCATATCATCAAAATAAGGTTATGATTTGCAACAATTTTTTTTTCTGTTTTTTTTTCTGTTTTCATTATAACGAATTGAAATAAATCACAAAATTTACAAATGATTATTAGGTGATGACTTAATATCAGTGTTATCTAAACAAAGATAGGTGATTTGGTAAATAAAGTAGACAAAACAAAATATACAAGCTATGATTATAAAATGGTTTCCCAACAACTATTGATAGGATTAAAAACACAACTGGTTATCCAAGACGACATAATTATGGAGGTTTTTAAACGAACAAGTATATCAAGGAAACTGAGATACAAGTTGCATGAAAAAATGGGATCTGATGTCTACAACCATATGACCAACACAGTGCAGTATTATTTTTAAAAAATGGGGCACAAAATATACATTGTTAGTTATCATGTAACCTGTTGACATTTTTGAAAACCAAATTATAAGGTGAATCGCCACTTCTTAAAGTGAGAGGGCAACTTATTTTTTTTCTTAGCTATCAAATATTCCAAGTCCTGTTGTTTTTTCACAAATGTTTTAAAAAGAGCAAAACTTGGAGGATTATTCTTAAATTTACATTTATGAATATAATACTTCAAAAGTAAGAAACGGTATGAAATGAACTTATCAGCTGGGAGTCCGAACATTTTTGCAAAATAAGAACCATTTATTTGAACATTATTTTGGGAAACTTTCGTTAAAAGGGATTGCCAAATAGGAATTACCCTTTCACATTCGCAAAACAGGTGGACTATTGTTTCCTCACTTTTATCACAGAAAACACAATTGGGTGAATCCTTAGATTTAATCTTATATAAAAAATCATTTAATGCTATGGCTTTATGAAAAATCTTAAAATAGAACGATCTTAATTTAGTATCAATGGTACAAAAAAAAATTGTGTAGTGTACCTTTTCCCAATCGATAGATACTGGTATTGGTAAACGTTCATCCCAATAAGAGTATCTTTTGTCAGGTGTGTGTGATATCCCAAATAAAATGTATGAATTTCTAGGGACTTTTTTATAACTCAACAATTTATGTACAATTGTTTCATGAACACCAATAATATCAGGGTCAAAACTCACCAACCATTCTTCCGGGATGCACTTAATTAAAACATTATATTTCCTTCTGTCTGTTTGGGGGATTACAAAATCTAACACAAGCTCTTCAAAGAGTTTGTGACCTAAAAGAGGAGGATTAAATAAGTCTGACATCATTAAGACATTTCTCTCATGCCACATTGGATAATTAAGATACTGTTTAGTTTTTGAACGAATGAATTTGTTATACCACAGAAGTTGACAACCACTCAAATCTGAAAATTTGTTACCATAAAATTCGACAGCAGCTTCCTCCCTAAATAAATACCACATTCTCAATGCTTCAGATAATTGTATATTACCAAGACTGTTTAAAATGCTCTCAGGAGCTTGAGATTTCCACAAAATTTGAATGTTATGATTAAATTTTTCTAAAAAGGCTACTTCAATCTTTTTCCATGGAGCATAAAAATTCTCATCCAATAAGTGTTTTACCCAGACCATTTTTTGAGCACATGCAAAATAAAAAGGGTCAATCATTCTAAGTCCAGCCTGAGTATAATCATTACACATTATCTTACGTTGAACTCTATCCTTGCCTCCATTCCAAAGAAATTCAAAACATAATTTATTTAATTCTTAAAAAAAGGCTCTGGGTAATTTAACAGAAAGAACAGAAAAAAGATAGATTAACTGTGGCAAAATAAGAGTTTTGACAACACAGATTCTACCAATTAGAGAAAGATTTCTAGTTTGCCAGCAGTTTAAAGTTTGCTCCATTCTTTTTAATTTCTCTTTATAATTTAACTCATGAATTTGTACAACATTGAGAGATAAAACTACTCCTAAACATTTAAATTTTGAAGCCTTCCAAGAAACACCACGGTTTATGTAAGGAAGTGTTGATTACCCTTCTTAGAACCTATCCATATTGCGTCAGTTTTGCTAGAATTAATTTTGCAACCAGAGAAACGACCAAATTTCTGCAAGGTTTCAAAAAGCTCAAAAAAAGAATTATCAGAATCATTTATAAAACATACAGAATCATCAGCAAAGAGACATATTTTAACATCTTCATTTTCAAGTGGGATACCTCTAAATAGCATTATTTTGTCGGACTGATATTGCCATTATCTCTATCACAAGTAAAAACAAATATGGAGAAATCGGACAACCTTGAAAAATACTTCGTTCCATAGGGACACGTTCAGTTAGAAAACCATTGTTCAAAACATAGGCATGGCGAGATGCATATAAAGTTTTAACTGCCTCAATAACAAAATTGCTGAAATTAAACTTATGCGATGTAAGAAATAAAAAGTTGTGAGATACACTATCAAATGCTTTCTCAATATCTAACAGTACTATAGACACAGGAATATCTTTTTTGTCAGTGTATTCAATTATGTCAAGAATCAAGCGAATATTGTGGCCAATAGTCCTACCTTTCATAAAACCGGATTGATCAGTACTGATAAGATTATCTAAACATCGTTTGAGACGATTAGCTAAGCATTTAGCAATAATTTTATAATCAACTGTCAATAATGTAATTGGACGATAATTTTTTATAAGGAGAGGATCTTTGTCTTTCTTTGGAAGAAGTGTGATTATGCAATTTCTCTGTGATGGAGACAAAGTGCCATTTTGTAATGAGAAATTCAAAGAATTAATTAACATTTCATTTATATCTGGAGAAAAAACAACATAAAATTATGCAGGTATACCATCAAAACCAGGTATTTTATTTGATTTCATGGATTTAATGACATTAAAAATTTCTTGTTTTGATAGTCCAGCATCAAAAAGTTGTTTTTGATCATCAGGTAGTTGTGGAATATTGAGGTTATCAAACATATTTTTTATTTATATCATTTTCATTTATGTTCCCCAGAGCATCATCCTGGATGGAGTATAATTTACTATAAAAACTTTGAATTTCTCTTTTAATTCCAACCGGGTCAGTAATGAAATTACCATGGTGATCTTTTAACCTTGAAATATTTTTCTTATGCCAACCCCTATTCGCTAGATTACATAAATATTTTGTACTTTTCTCTCCTTCTTCAATCCATTTTACCCTGGAACGTGTAATCAATCCCTTCGTTTCAAAGTCATAAATTTTATTTTGTTTTTCTTCCATTTCTTCTAATTTAATCAACAAAGTATTGTCTGAAGATGTCGGGATAACATTTGAAATTTGTAGTCCTATTTTTTAAGTAGCAATTTTTGTTTTTCTTTATTTCTTTCTTTTTTCTTTCTGGATGAATATTCAACACTAACACCTGCAATTACACACTTTAGGGAGTCCCATAAAATATTGGGGTTACAATCCGAGTTATGATGATTTAATTTAAAATTTCGTATTGTATCTTTAATTAAATTTAAAAAGTCTGAATCATGATGAAGATAATAACAGATCATTTTCCAAAAGCCTCTTCCCCTTTTTGGCTGATTATCATTAAAAGAAATTTGTACAACAGAATGGTCAGATTGAATTCCAGGTAATATCTTTTAAATTGAACAGTTAACTATAAAGTTGCTAGACACTAAAATGAAATCAAGCCTGGATAGGGCCCTCGGGGACTTTTGATGACGAGTATATTGTCTTAAGTTTGGGTGAAAATGTCTCCATACATCTAATAGTCCGATTTCATCCATTAAAATAGAAAGCATTTCACTAGATTGCTTGTTAGAATGCTGTGGTCTTGAACCTTGGTAGTCGAGTGGGCCAATAACTGAATTAAAATCACCGCCCACAATCAATATTGAGCTGCTTAATTTTTCTACTTCAGCGAAAACCTTGAGAAAAAAGTCAGGATCGTCCTTATTGGGGGCATAAATATTAACAAGTGTACAATGTAAATCATTCAATATTGCCTTTATAATTATAAACCTACCTTCTGGGTCACTAAAAACAGAAAGGGTTTGAAAAGAAACAGATTTTCTAAGAAGGATGGCTACCCCCTACTTGCAGAGTTAAAACTAGAAAAAAAGGCTTGTTCACCCCACTGAGTCTTCCACAATAACGCATCTGTCTTGTCTGGATGAGTTTCTTGCAAAAAAGTAACATCAGTATTTAAATTTTTCATATAATGAAATATCTTCTTTCTTTTGTGGAAGTCTTGTAATCCACGACAATTAAAAGTATGAAGCTTTATATCCATATTGGAAAAATATAGAGATTGTCTTTTAAATACCACACTATAAATATTGTTTGTTGTGTTACATGAAAATACTCAATACGCACTGAAAAAAACAATGCATTTAATTTTCATACAAATAATCACTTTGCCACATGAAAAAAAAAGGAAAATAAAAAGTATAAAAATGCAACAACAAAAAATAATTAAAAAAGAACATTAGATACAACCAAAAAAAGAGAATCACAAAAGCGCGAGATGAAAAAGAGGGCTTCAAATCAAGGTCAGCCCTACAAAAGCGCGCAAACCGTGGCATGATGCAGCAATCACAAAACAGACCGAGATCCGGAAAGGGTGTAACTTAAAGGGTCTAAGTTCCATCAAATCAGAAAAAAAGAACTCTTCATTCTTTCTCTTGGTTTTGATCAGTGGACAAAAATCAAATATGAAACTAAATGAATGTAACAACATGGAGCTGAACTCACAAAATATATATAAATACATGAGCCTTATTTCTCAAATAAGGAAAAAAGAACCCCTAAGTCAAGAATAACAACCTCGTAAAAGTAGGCCTATTAAAACAATACAAGGATGCTTACATTAATACAAGCAAGACATGGCCATAAGAGTCAACATTTTAAAATATACAAAGACATAAAAATCAGGCGAAAAAAGGATCAACTTCAAAAACGAAGGGTAGAGTAGAGGTAAGTCCTTTCTACAAACGGGGTGATATCCATTATCAAAACCTTGACCTTGGTAGATAGAAACAGGAAAAAGGTTAATACAGTCATCTAAAAAAATGTGTAGCTTTCCAGAGACATCCCTATAGGCTAGTTTTGCTGGAAATAAGAAGAATGGATTCTTCCCCTGCTTCTTCAATCCATCCATCTTGCCTTTACGGCTTTCTAGAACCTTTTTAGAGAAGTCATCCGACAAAAACAGATTCCTATCCTTGTATTTAGATGACTTGAACTTTCTATATAATGCAGGGCTGTCGCACCTTTTCCTTAGTAAGGAAGGAAGAAAATGCAATATGGACCATCCTTGGACGGCTCATCAGATCCTCAGCACTGGCTATTGTCGTTGTTGGGGTCCGGTGACAACGTTCGAAGCAGAGATCCAACAAACTCTTTTAGGACCTCTCTCATGACAGAGGAAGAGGAGGCATTAGCTTTCTCCGGGACACCGTAGAACACTAGATTGTTGCGACGTGCCCGATTTTCAAGGTCATCTAATTTCCAACTAAGTTTTTCCTTCTCAATTTTCAGTTTCTCTACCCTCTCCATCAAGTCAGATACGAGTAAGTTACATGAGCTTACTTTCTCATCTTGGACGTCAAATTTTGCAGAGAGTTCGGCGACGTGAGTAGGAAACAAGGGCTTCAATGCGAGTATCCATACGTTTCTCAAAACAGGCCATGTAGCTGGTGAACCAAAGCGGGGCTGGCTCGGCAGAAGCACCCGCGGGCTGGGCCCCGGAGGAGGATGGAGCTTGTTCTGCGGTCGACGAAGAATTACCGGGATCGTCTTCAGAATCAACTTTATCAAGCTTAGGTTTCTTGGACTTGGAGCTAGAGTTCACTTTCTCTGGTGAATGAGGATGCTTGTCCTTGCCCATGGTGATAACGGGGTAGTCCACTATCAACAAAATTGCTTAAAATCTTAATTTTAACACCTTTCCAGGCTCCGGTCGATATTTGGCTGAACTTCACAGCATGGCGGTCACGTGATCCTCTCTCCAATAATTTTTTTTTTAATTATGTAATATCCATAACTTGCTATTTTTTCAGATCGAAATGTAAAAGATTTCAGCTCGTGTTTCACACTCGCATTAACAGTTCAATTAGATACCCATCCCTATTTTTGCCAGATCAGAATAACCAAACTTTTGTCACTCGGTCTTCTTGCTCAAATCAATGTTGATAATTCAGATAACATCCCGATCATTCTTGGTAAATAAAAAGTACAGGGTCAAGCTTTTAGGTCAGAATATTGATGTTTTCAGCTCGCGCTTCGTGCTCGCATTATTTTGTTTGATGAGATATGTAATATCTGCATGAATGACTGCAAAGGTTCATTTTCCGTTCTCAGGTCAGTACATAACAAATTGAGCTCGTGCTTCAAATGCCCCCTCTCCTTTGTGAACTTGGTGGGATTTGTGACTGATAGATTCCTGTAAGCAAACAGCCAAAGTTTTACGTAACGGTCCTCTCCGACATGTCCGAGGGATCCGGCAGTGATGATAAATGCCTTAATTTACCATGGGTACTACAGCGCACTAAATGCGAATCGAACCCGTGTAACCAGAATCCGAAGTTATCACTCTTACTGCCACGCCTTCCTTTGAATTCCCGTTTTCTCTTTATCATGTTTATCATGCTTTTTAGGTTATTCGTTATCTTCCCTTCTTGCATGTGTAGATGGAAACATCGAGGCTAGACGCTCATTCTCAGCTGCTCGGATTTCTAGCGCTTTCAGAATTCCGGAAAATGCAGACAGATGCTCCGTGCTGCTCAATGGCCTCATTGATGACGTTATCGAACCGATTGTCCAATTAGGAAACCCGAATGACATGATGTTTTCAATAACGGATGAGATGATTTACAAGTACACTGGATTTCAGGGACCGGACCCCGTGGATAGAATGTGTCGTTTCGTGGAAATTGCTTTCACTAGTGAGTTATGAATAAGTAGGCCTAGCTTAATTCTGATCATTCAATATTTTTTTAGTATTTCATAATTCATTTGATCTCTGTACTTTTGTTCTGTCATTTCTTACCAAGTATAGGTAATCAAAGTTAATAATCCCCATTCGGCCTCCGCCGACAGTATACTTTTGTTGTTAAAGAAATATGTATATATATATAGATATACCCAATGAGCATAGACTATCAAAAAACTAAATCAAAATTAAAATCAGTTTGTCCTAGAAACTAGAAAAAACAACATTTATTCATGTTTGATCATGTTTGACGAAATGACTGCACAAATAGGTTTTGAAGAAAATATAGATTTTCGTGGAATTCGCCCCCATCTCAAATTGAATTCAATAAATGCTAACAAGAAACATTACAAAAAGAACATAGATGAAGTATTTATTATTTTTTTTTATTAAAAAAAAGGAAGTAACTAAGAATATGAATCTCCTTTTTTATTCTAGCACTGGTGGATCTTCCTGATTCAGTACCAATTCAACTTATCCCAGAGACAAATCTTAGTGTTGAGTTCTTCATCAACGCGGCAGGGGGTCTGTGGCTTCGTGAACGAACAATTGATTCCTTTGATTTTGGTTGCAGAGAGATCCTCCCCGATCTTCTCAGGCTGGCGCCCTCTTTGACCAACTACGCTGCCTACTATGAGCCAATCTGCAGCGAGATCCGCGAGGCAGCAAATGACCTCGATGCGTTTGACGCAGAGGGGTCGTGCAACGATTTGAAAGCCACCTTTATGAACCTGATTAACCAGGATGTCGGCAGAAGGAGGCGAAGGCAGACTGATGATCCTATGGCTCCGAGTATCGACATCATCGAAATCATGGAGGATATCCTCAGAGACGTCTACAACATTAATATCTCGGACCAGTCCACCGTATGTCCGAATATCGGCCAGTTCCTTGGTCCAGCCTTGCCTGACTTGGTCACGAGATTCGTCGGAGAGCTGACCAACCCCTTGCTTCCTGCGTCAAACTACTACGCGTGCTCAGACTGGACTGAATATCTTCCTAGTGTTGGGATCCACGCTAATTCTACCTATTACCCTATCATCTTGGCAGTAGCAGATATAGGATCTCGAATGCTCGGATATGAAAATAGGAATGACATCTGCACGGCTATCCAGGAAGCTCTTACAAATGGAGGTAAGTCAGTCAGAAGCAGTGTCATCTAATGAAAATTTCCTCCTTTTTCACTGGCCATGTATTCAGAAGAAATCGACTTGTCCCATTTTTGTGACCCCACCCATGTAGCACCGTGTAGGCCTATTGCAAAAGCATCGTGGCGTAACGACTCTGAATGATTCTTACCAAGTAACATACGGTCCCGTGTTTGAATTCCTAGCGTCCTTTGACAAGTTATCAATCCAACGTTTGCCACTCTCCACCAAGGTGTTCAAGGGTAACGGGGAAGGATGCGAAAGTCAATGTTGCATGCCTAGCAACTGAGTTCTGGATCTTGAGTCTTGTTGAAATGCTCCCCATCGGTTGATCCGATCGTGAATCGTGAATCTATAAACTAGATAATAGGGGGTTTTCGTATTGCGACGCAGTATGCTTTCAACAGAGAAAATGGTTTGTCAAGTGCGCTTTTTTCAATTTCTCCCCCCCCCCCCACAGTAGGGCGTTTTATTCAATAAAGCTTCCGTTTATATTTGCTTTTATAGTCAATATACAAAAATCATCAGCTAGTGAATGCTTAACAGTGCACTTTAGATTCCAAGGATTTAAAATAAATCCAGATCAGCTGTGAAAAGTGACCAGCCAAATTTTGAATTAATTTCAAATCTTAAGGGTTAACTTTTAAATCTCAAACGATTTAAATTCAAATCTTTTAGATTTATATTTAAATCAACAAGGTTTAAATTTAAGTCTAATATTTGGCTGGTCACTCTTCACAGCCGATCTGGATTTATTTTAAATCCTTGGAATTCAGAGTGTAATAAAACAATAAGTGATAGCATACAATCTTGTCATGAAATGAGTCATTATCAGTACAAATAAAACATAAACAAAAATATAATTCCAATTTATGTAGAGCACCAGAGATAAAGTGCGCTTCTTGACAATGAGCATCCCAAAAAGTCTTTGTCGAAGCAGGTGGACCAAAACAGCACTTGCGTCCTAGTGTATGGACAAACGACATTTATTGTAGCTCAGAACTTTACACTGATCAGCTGTTTTTGTTCATCAGTATTCCACACTGACCTCCCAGCTTGTCATTGTTATAAGGCTTGCATTTTCAATACAGTTACTGTGTGCTTGATTGTTTCGGAAATATCACACGAAGCGTTGCCCCCCCCCCCCCCCATGCTCCCCAGTCCTTTTAGGATTAAAATTGTTTTACATTCTCGCACTTGTGTACCTTTTACGCACAGATGAAGCTGGGAAGGGTTTCGGGAGGAATGCCTTTGAGAGTGTCATTGACATCTTCACCGACGTTGACATGTGTATTAGGATCGGGACGGACGCAGTTGATGACATCGTTGAACCCCTCGTTCGTGTCCTGTATGATCATGATGAATATGAAGTCACAAGATACATGATGTCCCGCTACACCGGATACAGTACCGTCCAGGAAATCTGTATCGCACTGGAAACAGCATTCACTCGTAAGTATTCCCTTCAATTAAATGTCTTTCCCATCAAACGGTTCCCAACAAAAAAAAAAATCAAGCATATACACTAAACAAGTTCATCGAAATAAGCATTAACAAATTTTGCTTTCGATTGAATCCAAAATACTCTATCGCGCCCATTCTGGATGGAGGGGGGAGGGGATATATCATTACATTCAATTACTTATCTACATTTAGAGCTCAAAGTCGATTCTAACCGATATTGGGGGAAATTCAAATAACTAGTTTAGCATCCAATTTGGATGACTTTCCGTTATTGCTCAGTGTTACCTTCGAGTCCCAAAATATATATAGGCCCTATGGGTTTTTTTTTCAATCGGAACAACCAGTGGCCAATTTTAATACGAGTAAAATATTCATCTCCACCAGTTCAAGAGATAGATTGGTATCAATTCTCTCTTTGCCATAACGCAGAATTATTCAACAGTACTTTGACGGTGACGATTACCGTTGAAACCCTGAATGGAGAAGAACTTCAGTTCACGGACGACCTAAAGAACAAGGAGTCAGCTGCCTTCAAGAGACTTGAAACAGCCTTCTGCGGAGGGGTATGATATTTCGTTTTCTGGAACTTTGAACGAATAATGTTTCTTTTAATAATTTGTTAATTAAATTCATTAATTCATTTATTCCTGCAAAACAGTGATGTGATTAGGGAAATTTGTTGAGGGCGTCAGACGTGACATGTAGGGCAATATTTTCTTTAAATGAGTGAGCAATTAAAGTGAGTGAGCAAACATTTTCATCTTTTGAAGGCAAAAATCTGATTTTTGAAATAGATCTTGACTTGATATTAAGAAAATTACATCATATTTTCCCCTTTTTCATTCCTGTTCTTTCTTTTTTGTCATTTTGTAATCATTGTCATGGAAATTTATACATGGCCCCACGCCCTCCCCCCTCCCTCAACTGCTTCGATCCGTACTCCTGTGTGCAAACATAAACTAGACTTCCTACCTGGGGTTCGTTTCATAAAACTTGCTATGATAACATATTTGCGTAATAGCTAAAAGCTACAGAAATCCTCCACTCTGATTGGCTGATAATATAAATTTTTAATTTGTTTTCATAGCAAGTCTTTATGAAACGGAACACTGATTAACCCTTTTGAAGTAAAGTTTCGTTGTTGTTTTTTATCCGGTATGTGGCATCCATTTTTAACAGGTTGTGAATCTCATTGAGAACGAGTCGGGTGCTCGTCGAGTGGAATGCGAGGTGGTGTCATTCAGCCAAGGAAGCGTTGTTGCTGCGTTGGACGTGATGGTCTATGCCACAACCCAAACCAACGCTGATGGCATCGCGGAAAGTGTGACCGAGCTGTCTGTCGACGTTCTTTCGTTTGACGGAGTTTCTCTGGGCGTTTCAGAGATCACAACCATGGTAACTGGTAAGATAATACATGATCAAACTCTTGGCAATCTAGTCGCATTCAATATCTATAAGAGATCGCATCCATGATATAAGATAGTAAATGCTTAAAACCTGATTTGGTACTGCGTCAAGAAATTACGAAGAGAAAATAAGTCTGTTCCGTTGGACTTGCAGTTATTGAAACGGACTTCAATACTTTCACGTCCGATCCGGGACGCTTCTTCATTTCGTCTGAATTAACATGATTAACTGGCTAGAAATCATCGTTGCCGCTTGGCGCCGACGAACATAGGATTTTGTCTTTGAGACCTCGAGGATCAATAATATTACTTAAACTTGAGTATCATTAAAAGTTCCAATCACAATAATTGGTGCAGGAGATGGACCTGTTTTCAACCGCCGAATATCTGTACAAATTTAAATATTGACATCAAACATATACAGTGCCCTCTATCGGCGAAACTTAGGTTTTTCATTTCAAAGGGCTCTTAGAGAATTAATCCTACAAATTCGGGGATTGAATATCAAGATTCTGCAGACAAGATTAAATTCTGAAATTCCCAGCCCAGTCCATGATGAGGAATATGTTTGTCAACCACGCAGCTATTTCAGTTTGATCGGCACCAGATGAAAATATATCTCCATGTAAAATCGAAAAAAAAAAATCACACACATACACCCTCACCCTCACACACACCCTCACACGCACGCACACACACACACACACATGTGTGTGTGTGTGTGAGGGTATGTATATGTGGGTGGGTGGGTGAGGGTGTGTGTGTGTTTGTGAGAGGGTGTATATGTATAAAATTTTACTTGGTCTTCTCATACATTTCTTCTAACAAACTTTTTTTTCTGCATCTCTTGGCTGTTTTTCCCTCTTTCCAACTCTCTTCCTCTCCCCCTCTCTCTCTCCCCTTCCCCTTCCCCCTCTCCCTCCCTTTCTCTCTCCCTTTTTATGTTTCCTACATACTAGGAGGTGCTGGAAAGATTGGAAGCCCGTCCATTGGAGCAATCATATTCTTTGCCTTGGGCGTGGTTACGGCGGGACTATGGTAGATCTGCCTTCTTTGGCGATGACGTAAATTCCTTTGAACGGATAACAAACATGACAAGGAATCGCCGTCAATTCCAACGCATGGACACGCAAATTAATTTTAAGTTAAAGGGGAGTGAACCGTGTATGGTCTCACATTGACTGTGTGTTATAAATACATAGTCTTAAACTATACTTTTTTCAGATATCTAATAATACAACAGAGAATGAATTGACCTATAATTGTATTTGTTTCGAGAAACTAAAATATTTTGAGAGGAAGAGTAATTGTTTTGCTGCTTGGTTGCCTTGGTAACATAATTATTGCGGTATAAATGTATTGGGAAGTAATAACAAGTGATATCTTGAAAATGTATATTTTATTGTTAAAATATCGCAATAAACTTGGTAGACAAACAAACTTTGTATTCAAACTAAACAGAGAAAAGAATTATTGATAATGGAATGTTATAGTTCTGCAAATAAATCAAGTAATGACAAGTAAAACTTTTAAAGTTATAGACACGGACATCTTTATTTATATTTAGTGATAGTGCTAAGGTTTGATGATAATTTTGTATTGAATTTACACAGAAAACAAAATATTTAGAATGGAATGTTAGTTCTACGAAAAGATCAGTAGTGATAACAAGTAAAAAACTTGAAAACTAAGGACACAAATATCCAATATTTAGTACTAAGATTCAATTATAAACTTGGTGGAGAAACTAAGTAAATAATGTACACAGAGAAAATCATTATTTCAAATAGTTTAATAGTTATACGACTGTCATGGGAGCAATATTATCAATAATTGAAGACTTGAAAACGAAAGGTACAGATACCCTTGTTTAGTACAAGCTAATCAGACAAGTGAATTATTTAAAATTTAATGATAGTTTTTACGAAACACGTCCGCTATCGTCAGAAATTCGAAACAATATTGGGATTGTGCCTTACTTCGCTTTTACAGTGTCCTGAGCTTTGACTAACGTCCAAGCACTGGACTCCGTCTTACAAAGAGTTGCAATTGATCCAATCAACCGTAACTCTAAGGAAATCCATTAGGGTCATAATTTATTCTACAGGAGTTTTGCAAAATGTCCTTTGTAAACAAAGAACACACCAAATTGTCGAGAAATCAATGAATTTATAATGTATGTATGATTTGTATTTGCCTATGCTGATAATGGAAATGGAAAATAAACTTGAACTTGAACTTGAACTTAAACTTGAATTCATGGATATACATTCATATCTAGATTTTTTTTAAACAAACATGCATTTTATATGTTGACTTTGCTGGCTTTCCATAGTTGCGATTGATCGGATCAATCGCAACTCTTTGTGATACGGCCCTCTGATCTCCCAACCAGTGGGGAGATCATCAATGGCTTCAAGTCAGTTCTTACATTATAAGAAGTCGAAAATCTCAACATTTCTTTAACATTAATTTTTGTTACACTATTATATGCTTTCGATATTTATTGTGTGCCTTTTCTACATGTCTACGTGTTTTGCAAGCATTAGTGGTAGAGAAATCTACTTTGTTTTTCATTCACAGACAATTATGAATAATTCAGACACCAAATATTCTTTCAAATTTAACCTTCTACTGTTTGGGATTTAAGAAACGGTTGGCTTTCCATAGTTAAAACACATATTTAGGCCCCATCTTCCCTTCTCTATCTCTCTCTCTTTCATACTAATGAGGATTATGATTTTTATTCTATTTACATTTCAATTCAATTCTTTATTTCATATCCATTCAAACATAATACAAAGTAATAAAAATCGGGTATAATTTTACAGATGTACATTCTTACCATACATTTCACTGTCTTTTGTAATAACTTCCTTGTTAAAAAAAAAATAAGGTAGTAGTGGTATTGCTATCACCGTTTTATTCCTAAGAAGATTTGAATCCGCACTAAGAAATAGGAAAGTCTTTCGTATACTATTGATAATTCCATGGTGGCAAAACATTGAGCAATTATTTAAGTTATATTTTTTTACTCATCAGTTCTTGCCATTTTATATATCTCTTCTATATTTTTTAAATCTCATAACCACTTTGAGTTCAGTACGAACCTGAAATACATTCAATTCTGTATGCCTCGTGTTTGAATTAAACTATTGACATAGTATAGCAATGAAAAGTCTGACAATTGTTTTCTGTTACTGAAGACTTATTTCCACAAATCAGTTATGTAAGTTTTTATCAAGTTTTACCATGGTATATGCGTTAAATCAGATGAATTTGCAAAAAAATACAACTTGTTAAGAACCACATACTGTGACGAGGGATGATCATCATGACGTCACACTTGGTACGCAGGAAAGTTTATGCCTAATAGAAATTTGGAGTATTTACTTCCTATTTTGGCCGCCCATTTGATTATGTTGATTGACCAACAAATGTTTTTCGAAAATTAATTATCTTCCCTCTTTGGCAGATAAATTGTTGTTGATGATGATGATGATGATAATGACAGAAATAAGAATTACCAGAATATTAATTCTAATAATGGATGAAATGAACCACTCTAGTGATAATGACAAATGGTAGCAGTGGTAGAAGTAACAGAAGCAGTAATAGCAATAGCAATAGCAGTAGTGGTATGAGTATGAGTAGAAGTAGTAGTAGTAGAAGTAGTAGTAATATCAGTACAAGTAGTAGAAGTTGTAGTAGTAGTAGTAGTAGTAGTAGTAGTAGTAGTAGTAGTAGTAGTAGTAGTGGCAGTATAGTGGAAGTAGCAGCGGCAGCAGCAGTAGTAGTAGTAGTAATAGTAGAAGTAGCAGCAGTAGAAGTAGTAGTAGTAGTAGTAGTAGTAGTAGTAGTAGTAGTAGTAGAAGCAACAGTAGTGGTATGAGTAGTTGAATTAGTTGAAGTAATAGTAGTAGTAGCAGTATTAGTAGTAGTATTATTAGTATTAGTATAGTAGTAGTAGTAGTAGTAGTAGTAGTAGTAGTAGTAGTAGTAGTAGTAGTAGTAGTAGTAGTAGGAGAAAAGTTGTGATGGTGGTGATAGTGGTGATAGGAGTAGCAGGAGTAGTAGTAGAAGCAGCAGCAGTAGTGGTATGAGTAGTTGAAGTAGTAGTAGTAGTAGTAGTAGTAGTAGTAGCAGCAGCAGCAGTAGTATTAGTAGTAGTAGTAGTAGTAGTGGTAGTAGTAGTGGTAGAAGTGGTAGTAGCGGTAGTAGTAGAAGTAGTAGTAGCAGCAGCAGTAGTAGTAGTAGTAGTAGTAGTAGTAGTAGTAGTAGTAGTAGTAGTAGTAGCAGCAGCAGCAGCAGCACCAGTAGTAGTAGTAGTAGTAGTAGCAGCAGCAGCAGCAGCAGCAGCAGTAGTAGTAGTAGTAGAAGCAGCAGCAGTAGTAGTAGTAGTAGTAGTAGTAGTAGTAGTAGTAGTAGTAGAAGTAGTAGTAGTAGTGGTAGTAGTAGTGGTAGTAGTGGTAGTAGCGGTAGTAGCAGTAGTAGCAGCAGCAGCAGCAGTAGTAGTAGTAGTAGTAGTAGCAGCAGCAGCAGCAGCAGTAGTAGTAGTAGTAGTAGTAGTAGTAGTAGTAGTAGTAGTAGTAGTAGTAGTAGTAGTAGTAGTGGTAGTAGTGGTAGTAGTGGTAGTAGCGGTAGTAGTAGTAGTAGTAGTAGTAGTAGTAGCAGCAGTAGCAGCAGCAGCAGTAGTAGTAGTAGTAGTAGTAGTAGTAGTAGTAGTAGTAGTAGTAGTAGTAGTAGTAGTAGTAGTAGTAATAGTAGTAGTAGTAGTAGTATTAGTGGTCAATGGTAGTAGTATAGAAGAGAATGCTAAACTCGCTTGCTGATTGGGGGTCACATCTGGAAGTTTTAGCCAGTGTATACTCATATTTTGTACATGGATGTGACCACTTATCCTCTCCTTTAATCACATTCTCTGATATCAACTATTCCATTGTTATCAAGAACTTCATTTCAACAACACAAAAGGATATGAATTTATATTTTTTCTATGAAAAATCATACATTTGTGCGGTTGTAAAGTGCGATTTTAAGCCATATTAAAGGGGGAGTTTACCCTGACGAAAAGTTTATTGTAAAATACCAGAAAAAGGGATAAAAACATATTGATTGAAGTTTGAGAAAATCTAACAAAAAATAAGATAGTTATAACAATTTTATTTTTGTGACGCCATATAGGAGAGCAGGGCCCCGTTGTACAAAGAGTTACGATTGATCCGATCAATCCTAACTCTATGGAAATCCATCAGTGTCATAATTTTTTCTACAGGAAATTTGCAAAATGTCCTTTGTAATCAAAGGAGAACACCCCAAATTGTCAAGAAATCAATGAATTTATGGATATGCATTCATATCTAGAATTTTTTTTTGAACAAACATGCATTTCATATGTTGACTTTGCTGGCTTTCCATAGTTGCGATTGATCGGATCAATCGTAACTCTTTGTACAACGGGGCCCAGGTGTCACATGTGTTTTGTATATGAAAGGTATCAATTTTCAATTTATTAATGCTTCAGGCTGACGAAAAACTTTCTTTTTTCAGGGGCGGATGTCAAGTATTTTGTCTGTTGATAACGGCTCTACTGAAGGTAAAAACAACCATTTCATAATTGTGTTTGAGCAAATATTTTTTTTTTAATTCACGATATGAGAAGCTGCTCTTATGCGAAGTCAACCAAAAATAAAATGAAATTCTAATTGCTTTTTGAATATTGAATGTACTTTCCTCAAACCCAAATCAATACTTTTTACATTGTTTTCGGCTAATTCTGAAAGAAAAGATTTTTGTTAGGCTCATCTTCCATTTTTGATAAGAAAAGGACTTTCCACAGCCTACGTAATATGCGTCGGCATATATGCTGTCAAATAAATAGATACGACAGTCTCGTAAGTGGGATACGTGCCGCCAGCCATGCTTCAACGCAAACTCCGCTTAAATGGCTGGAATAATAAGATGGGGGAATTGATTCGTATAACAAACTGCGGAATTCCACCTATTATCATGCCATGTTGGACACAAAGATATTGACATCTAGCCATTCAAATCAATCATTTTCTTACATTTTTAAAACTCGTTTCCATAGAAATTCATTGGTGCACGAAAATGGATAATACATATCATGGACAGAATATTGCACGTCATCTCATAACATCGACGATGAGAACGATTTGTTTGGCTGGGGGTGCTGAAGTAAATTTAACAAGAAAAAAAAGGTTTCTCTACAAAATAAAGGCCGTTTTGGACCCAATAAATTAGACAGAGGAAAAAAGAAAGGTTTTACAATAAAAATGAGGGTCGTCTTGGTCCAAAGAAATTAGACAAGCCAAAAAAAAATTGTCACTTTCCTTACATTTCTCCAATTTGCCACGCCTACTAGAATTCCAGGGGTGCTGCGTGTATTATTCTCCACAGGTAGCACCCCCCCCCCCGGGAAATTCTTGGGAATGCTGAAGCAACCCCGCTTCAGCATTCCCAGAACATATCGAG
Source organism: Lytechinus pictus (assembly GCF_037042905.1). Lineage (NCBI taxonomy): Eukaryota > Metazoa > Echinodermata > Echinoidea > Temnopleuroida > Toxopneustidae > Lytechinus > Lytechinus pictus. The sequence continues at coordinate 7,178,590 of NW_026974141.1, forward strand.
TTTTTATCAGATGTTAAGTGTTCTTTTTCGAAAATGATAAAAATAAAGATGAATGGAATTTGGTAAATGTGTTTTGTCATTTTTTTTTAAATACAAGAAAATCAGACGATTTTGTCTTCAAAATATGTGTTTAAAATGGACATTTTACAAAAATGAATGTTGATAAATTAGCAGGGTCCTTTTTTTGTTATAATTACAGTTTGTTTCACTACCCCCTAACTATTTGGGTGAAAAAAATAAAACACCTATTTGAAGAATAGCGTTTTCTGCATTCGCTTTGCTATTAATGGGTAGTTACATAAAAGTAACACTGCCTAAGATGCCTATACAACACTGTTTGCTATTCATGTTATATAAGCCTTAAAATAGTTCAATGGATTGGTAGCAATCAAAGGTGAATGGATTGATTTGATCAAATATGATTTTTTTGAAATGATTCTCGTACTTGTTATTTGGCGTCATGTCAAGATGCCGTTAGCATTTGCAGGGCCCTGGGACGATTTTTTCTTACAGGGGGTACTGATGTAAATTTTGACAAGCCAGAGGGGGGGGGGGGGAGTTCTCACCGAATCATGAAGGTCATTTGGGCCCGAGAAATTCGACAAGCATAAAAAAATGGGGTTCACTACAAAAAAATGAAAGTAATTTTGGTCCCGATAAGTTTGAAAAGCAAAAAGGAATAAAGGGAGCGGTATTCAAATTGTAGGTTATTTTGCTGACATTTCTCCATATTGTCACACCTACCAGAATTCCAGGGGGTGCTGTCTTTGGAGAATAATACACGTAGCACCCCCCCCCCCCCTCCCGCTTCTTCCCAAGGCCATGAACATTTACATCCGGTGTGGAATTCCCCACGCGGGGAATTCCACCGCCTTTTAAATATTCGCCTGGTATAAAGCCAAATAAATTATACTTATTATGCAGACACACAGGGCTAAAAAATGCTATTGTTCAATGTACTGAGAGCTCAAGGCGCTCTTGCGATTAGGAACGATTCACTCTACGTGGCCTATATTAATTTTGCATAAATATGATGATGGGAGGCGATCCCATGGGAACGGGGAAATGCCCCCCCCCCCCCTAAAAAGTAAATGATTTCTTTTAATCAATTAATTGATAAATGAAATAGAATGAAATAAAATTGAATTAAAAGAAATTAAACTGACCAAACGATATTAAATAAAATGAAATAACTAAATGAGATTGAATAAGTAGATACATTAATAAATAGATAGATATCTATACATGTATATATAAATGAATGAATAAATAACTATTAAATAAATAAATACATAATTGAATAAACATAAATATATGAATAGATCTAATTTTGTTATTTATTATTGGTTAGGTTTTTTTCACCACCCCCCCCCCCCCTCCCCGTGACAGAAAAAAAATCTGCAGAGCATTCGCCTTGTTACACGCTATTATAATACTAAAACGGGAAACCATTTCAGATGTACACCTTCATCTTTGAAAGGTAAGAAAACAAAACCTCTATATCTTTCATCAGCTAATATGCTCTCCTAGCTTCTTTGTTCATGTATAATATTCTTTTATTTCCATGTTCGATTGAAAGGAAAGGTTACCCCCTCGTATGTGTTTTTTTTTTGTTATTTAATGTTGTGTAATTGTCTTAGTTTGATGTATATTCTCGGTGGTGTACAATCAGGTACATTGTAAAAGTGCTGTTTAAAATTTTAAGTACGTTGTTTAAGCCTGTCACTCTAACAACTACTGTTTACACTTTTTAAACAGCTGTTAAAACTTTTTAAACAAGTGTGACAGGCTTAAACAACGTGCTTTTTTTTGCTGTGGCAGCACACTAATTATTTATCTTGGACCCAGGAGAAGAAAACTTTCGTTATATTAACAAAGCTGAGTAGGCTTATCCGGTAATTTCGCTAAAGATGCTGTTGATTTTACTTTCTGCATCTACCCTGCAATGATAATGATGATAAAAGGGATAACATTTTTAGTCAAGAAGTGTCATTCGAATTAGATATTATTCACCACGTGCGCTCCTTTATGACTTCCATGGATATAATGTTACAAAATTTGCATAAAATTATTACTTGGGGTTCTTTGATTTATCATTAAGCCTTCCATACACGCCATGTAGGCCAGTGAATTTTGATTATAAAATTATTTTTATTTCCGGATTGAGTCTTGGATCTTGAGTCTTGATTTTATCATAATATCGGGAACGTGAACCTATGGGCATATTGCCAAATTCGTCCATTGTCAGCTCGTCCACTCATCACATGGTCTACCTTCATGTAGTCTAATGCAATTCCGTTCAACAACATTTCCTCTCACGAACAACCATTCGGTCCAATAACCATGTGGTCCCTTAATCACTTTGTCTAATCATCGGTTCGTCTATAACCATTTCGTCTCAAACCAGTTGGTCTAATACCCATTTTCTTTCCATTCGTCAAAATAGACCAAATGGTATATTGGCTAAATGGCCAATGGACAAACTGTTTATTAGACGAAATGATGAGTAGACGAATAGGTAATTAGAACATGTGGATAGTGAAGGAACTGATGGTAGACCAAATGATAGTAGACGAGTTGCTTATTGGCATTAGACCAGTTTTAAAAAAAACTCCCGAATATCCAAGTAATTCGTCTATGCATTTTACCCATTAGATTCTTATATATTTAGGCCTACATGACAATGTAAATTATTCGTCTATTATATTCATTTAATACGAAGCCTGATGCTGCGATAATCATCACACACACCCACACACACCGAACTTGGGTTTAATTGACCGAATGGGTATATCGATTTGAAATGAGTTGAGAAATTGATTAAAAAGATGATAATCATATTTAGCACATAACTAGTGAATGCATAAACAAAATATGAATTCAACAGAGACGGTAGCAATAATATAATGGTTATCTCGACCAGGGACGTCCCCGGTTGGTTGGTAAAATGTAAGATAATATCCTCAGAGGAGGGTCATTACAAGCTCTCACACCCACACATTACCCCCACGACAACTTATGCATACATACACAGACAAACTCTTGTGATTCGACAACCGGGGACTCATTTATCATTAATCGTCAAAGTGGGGACGTGTGTGTACACTCATATTACACCAACTGAGCTCATTTTCAGACAGAACGTGAGCATATTTTGAGCAGCCGAGGACGCTTCGTGTCCCCTGCACACACTACTTGCGTTTAAGTGGCCGAACACTCACCACCCATCAATGCTTTCATAACAGTCTATACACATACCTTCTTCTATCATAATTTTAGAGAACTAATGAATTATTTAATTTTAATGTATTATACATATCGGTTTAAAAGGCATCTTAGAACCATATTATGTTTTACTTTTTTAATATCCATAATGCCAAATGAAGAAGACTGATACTTAACATAATAATGTCATGTTTCCAATCATTGAAATATATGTATATATGTAAATGCCAAAAAAAATAGATTTAGTCACCAAAACAAGATAAGTTCAATTTTATAATTAGAAGGGCGAGCGAAAAAAAGCACAGTTAAGCCCCTTTCACAATTGACGTACGACCACTTGCGACCTTTTGGTCGTGCGACAGGCTGCAACAGGCATCAATCGCCAGTCATCTCATAATATCGCACATAGGCTTTCACAGTTGCAACAGCTGTCGTACAACAAAAACAACCAGTAAAACCCGTTGCACGAGTAAGTCGATTATGATCCTATTGTGCTCGTGCGATCACATGCGAGTGTTGCACGAGGGATTGCGAGGGGAACGGTCGCACACAACGGTAGTACAATGTTGTAAGCCGTTGCGATCGGTCTTGCAACAGTCTTATGGCACATCATATTATCGCACCCAGTCGCAAGACAGGTCTCTGTACATGTAGGTCGCTAGCACATGTGCAAGTGTTGTACGACCTCCAGTCGAGTAAATGCGACTACTTAGTTGTGCCACCTCTCGCACCAAGTCGTGCAACGTTGAACAACACTCCCACGATGATCGCCCGACCGATGGTACGACCCCGGATACGAGCTGATGCGAGTGAATCGGTCGTATTTGATCGCGTTCGGATTTTGAACATGTTCAAAGTTCAGATGTGACCAGTCACGACCACCTCGAGTTCGTGCGACCGTCTACAACGACTGCGAGTGCTCGCAAGTCACCAAGAGATCGATCGTGCAACAGCAGAAAAAAACTGTTGCAGGCGGTCGTAAACTGGTCGGATATCAATTGTGAAAGGGGCTGTACGGTCGCATACATGCGAATGCAACGGTAGTGGAATGTTGTAAGCCGTAATTTCGATCGGTCTTGCAACAGTCTTATATTATCGCAACCAGTCGCAAGACTGGTCTCTGTAGGTATCTAGCGCATGTGCAAGTGTTGTACGACCTCCAGTCGACTAAATGCGACTATACGTAGTTGTGTCACCTCTCGCACCAAGTCGTACAACGTTGAACAACACTCACACGATGATCGCCCGACCGATGGTACGACCTGATGCGAGTAAACCAATCGTATTTGATCGCGTTTGGATTTTGAACATGTTCAGATTCAGATGCGACCAGTCACGACCACCTCCGACCACCTCAAATTCGTGCGTTCGTCTACAACCACTGCGAGTGCTCGCAAGACACCAAGAGATCGATCGTGCAACAACAAGAAAAATCTGTTGCAGGCGGTCGTAAACAGGTCGTACGTCAATTGTGAAAGGGGCTTTAAGCGGTGTAACTGCCATGATTGCGGCGGGATGGTGTCGGAAAAATATAAGGTTGTGTTAGTCAAATAGAAACGGATGATTTATAACACAAATGTTTGCATAGCAGGGTAATGTATATATGAAGTATTCATGACCAAACATGTCACACAGCCTATAACACTCAAAACACCTCTTGGAAAATTTCATATTTCTATAAACTATTACAGACTTTATAGGAATCCAGTTTATTTGCGACGGGAGTGTGGCATTTCTCTTTTGAATATTCTTTTTTCTTTCTTTCGTTATTCTTTTGAAGGGAAACAACATGACATAGGTCTACGAAGGGCAATCTCTGTATAAATGTCCTTTCAGGAAAAAAAATAGTCAGTAGTGTATAATACGTTTCAGGGAAATATTTGTCAGTGAGTTTCCCTCATACTATTTTGCTTTGAGCCAATCAGATGCAAGGATTTCAGTATCTTATAACAATAGACAGTGCGAATCACTGACCACTCGTTTCATGAAATGCTCCCCCAGAATTAGGCCTCTACCCCAGAGACAAATATTAAAAATATGAAATATTTTCACGGTTACAGGGGTACTCCATGCTGAAAATACTATGATTTGAAGGGCCTTTGCACACGTGACTCTTAATGATGATAGCAATTAGTCTTTAGAATCATCGGAGGTTTCACACGAAAAATTCGTACCGTAATTTTAGTGAAACTTAACTGGAATTCACCTCCGGAGTAGAATTTGAATTCGCGATTGTGAATAGCATTCATGATTCTAGCTTGGTTTCAACGTGCTAAAATTCGTAATTAGCCTTATTTGTCACTGTAATCATCATTCAAATGACGATTTTTTTTTTCGTATAAAGGGCGGATAGAAAAATCAGACAAACAAAACACTGAAAATTTTATAAAAATTGGACAAGGATTAACACAGTTATGGCATTTTAAAGATTTGCATTATCTCGGTGAAACAGTTCTCTGCATGTCTTTAGAAATATTTAATAAAGAGAATGATGTCATATCCCCGCTTGTTCTTTTGTATCTTTTTTAAATCTGAAATTATGTTTATGCAGTTTTTTTTATATTGATAAAATGAACTCGTGAGAGACTGGTATAGATTCAATTCAATTCAATATCAATTTATTAGTCTATGATATAGAATATATACTTGGAAATCTTTCCTCAACCGGCTTTTGTATATTAAAAAAATACCTATACTTGCACCAGTGGGCATAACCCACAATGTGGCACTATACTCATATGGAAAAAATAACAGACGATAGAGAAAGAAAATAGAGAGAGAGAGATAAAAGAAAGAGAAAGAGCAAAAGAGAGTACCACGTCGTACAACCATCGCAGTTCTGATGATTCTAATTTTTAAATGTCCAGTCCACCCCAGGAAAATGCTGGCTTGAATAAATAAAGAAAAACCAAACTAGGATAATGCTGAAAATTTCATAAAAATCAGATGTAAAATAAGAAACTTATGATATTTTAAAGTTTCGCTTATTTTCACAAAAAAGTGATATGCACAACTAGGTGAGTCAGTCGATGATGTCCATCACTCACTATTTCTTTTGTTTTTTATTGTTTGAATTATACAATAATTCGTTTCCTATAGATTTGACAATAAGGACCAATTTGACTGAACCATATATTATTAAACAATGCTAATTCCACATGTTCAGGGAAGAATTAATCGTTGTATCACTTGACAATGAGGAGAAAATTAGAATATTTCATACTTCATATAATAAAATACAAAAGAAATAGTGAGTGGATGATGTCATAGTCTCCTCATTTGCATACCAGACAGGATGTGCAAATAACTGTTTTGTGAAATTAAGCAAAACTTTACAATGTCATAACTCACTTATTTTACATCTGATTTTGATGAAATTTTCAGTGTTATGCTTGTTGGATTTTTCTCTTTTTATTCAAATCAACTTTTTATTGAGGTGGACTTGACCTTTAACAAGAAATAGCCTGCACAGCTTGTCTGCATCTCTCGTGTATCATGCGGATGTATTGAAGTTCGTCTTTTATCTGACCTGAGAAAGATTCGCACATCGCTTCCTTGTCAACCGACAACAAACGTTCCTTTTTTTTCAGCGTCGAACAAAAGGGTGCCAGCGTGGCCTACTTCTCCGCATTTTCTTTGTTACCTTAATGATCACGTGACATAATGACGGTGCAATATCGATAACTATATCTCTGGCCATGCAATACTGGTGAATATACAACGCAGTCTGCATTCACATATGTGCTGCAGCATCCATGTATAAATGCATAGACAGGCATTATTGTTGCAATGTATTGGTCCACTTTACTGTCTATGTCACATCTCATCTTAAAATATCTGGGCCCCGTCTTACAAAGAGGTACGATTGATCCAATCAATCGGAACTCTATGGAAATCCATCAGTGCCATAATTTTTTCTACAGGAAATTTGCAAAATACCCTTTGTAAACAAAGGAGAAAACACAAAATTGTCAAGAAATCAATGAATTCCTGGATATACATTCATATCTAGAAAATCTTTTGAACAAACATACATTTTATATGATGACTTTGCTTGATTTCCATAGTTGCGATTGATCGGATCAATTGCAACTCTTTGTAAGACGGGCCCCAGAACAAACTTAGAAATATCCGTTTCCCAGAGGTACCAACTTTATTTTTCATCACATTAGGCCTAATTAGCTGCAGGTGATTATATTCATGACACTTCCTTCCTAGGAACTTACTAACAATTATCCTTTTTAAGTGATAAAGTAACACGTTGCCTGGATACATTAGTTCTTGCAATGTCTTCCATGTTGCCTAGAACAATCGTTGCTTAAAAAGCTGCATAAATTTTAAATTTGTTACAAGATTATATATAGATTTAACACTTTTTTTCCATTCCAATTTCAGCAAAATTACCGGATATGAATCAAATCCACATGTAGCGTGTGTACTGTTGTAGAACATAGCAAAATTTATCAATTCGCACAAAGTAACGCATACGTATGTTAATTCGGAATTGTTAGTCAACAGGAAATCTTCCCAGAACATGCCTGTTTAATCGTTCAGATTTATAAGTATTTCCTGTGGATCTCATTCTAACAAGGTTTTCATACAGCCTGTTCGTTATAAGGAAATACAATGAATGAAATCCACTTTGCATACATTACTTGATGTTATGTCAGTTAAGCATCTGGCAATCCTTTTGGTTGTCACAAGAACTTTCGAATTTGTTTTATAATAGATGAATTTGAAGTTTATAAAATGACTGCAGTTAATTCAGTGAGAAAATACTTCATAGTCCAGATTCAGAAATTGAACAGATTGGAATAACAGTTGTTCAGAGATGAGTCGTTTGCGAACTTGAATCCCATTTTAAAGGAATGGTCCAGGCTGGACATATTTATATCTCAATAAATAGAGTAAAATTCACAAAGCAAAATGTTGAAAATTTTATCAAAATCGGATAACAAATAACAGTGTTATTGAATTTTAAAGATTTGCATTATTCCGATGAAACAGTTCTAGGCACGTCTTTATGAATATTCATTTGGTGGGCTGATGATGTCATATCCCCACTTGTTCTCTTGTATTTTATTATAGGAAATTAGGTTTATTCAAAAATTTCTACTAAGAGCTAAAACAATTGGACTGACAACTGATCAAGTGCATTAGTTATTTATTGCTGCAACTTATTTCATCATATTGGAGACACATCATCTACACATGTATTAAAAAATGAAACATTTCATGTAATAACATAAGAAAAAGGAAAGTGGAGATGTGACATCATCAGCCCACCTAATGAATATTCATGACGATGTGCATATAACTGCTTTCACAAAATATTGATAAACTTTAAAATTCAATAATTTTGTTACTTGTCATCCGATTTTAATTAAATTTTCAGCATTTTGCTTTGTGAATTTTACTCTATTTATTTAGGTATAAATATTTTCAGCCCGGACCATCCCTTTAAGAGTGTGGGCGAAATGTTGCACCAGATCCTGCTCAATAATATTTCATCAGTGTCTCGTCTTACAAAGAGTTACGACTGATCCAATCAATCATAACTCTATGGAAATCCATCAGTATCGTTTTTTCTCCTTAGTAAACAGGAAAAATCACACTAAATATTCAATATTGGTCATTTTGCCTCCGACGAAGATTCTGCTAGGATCGAAAGCTTAGGCCCCTTTTGACTTTCTAAATATTCAAGAGAACGATAAATGTAAGAATATACATCATACAAATATTGTAAAAAGAAACGTGCATGATAGATGTTCACGTTGCTGGCCGTCCATAGCTGTGGTTGATGGGATCGGTTGCAACCGTCTTTGTAAGACGGGGCCCTGAACTTGCTTGTTCTTAGATCAAGTTTTAAAACGTGTTGAAATAGTTAAAGGAACCCCCCCCCCTCGTTCTACACTTTTTCATGTTTTTAGGTGATTATGTTACTTGAATTGAAATTGTTTTTTGGGATATGGAAATGAATCAAATGAAATGAAATTAAATTAAGTATGAATTTCAATTTTCTTCACTTTTAAAGAACATCGAATTAAATTTTCCCCGGATTATAACAAGCACATTGATAATATACACATTGGGGACACATATATTGGCGTGTGTGTAGAAAAGCCTAATTGCACGTCTTCTGAAGGTTTGAATCTTGGCGAGTTTCCAAACACACCCAGAGTTAATATGATAAAAACAAAAATGGAATTAAGATTGCTAAGCGAAAATATTCCACATCACCATGAAACGACAATGTATTTGTTTAGGCTCTACTCACCAGTCCCTAATATAGCTCTGACACAACTGATTATTCGAAAATCACCAGGAACTTATTCTTTTCGTCAATTGAATTTCATTCACCTTTCAATTGGCTCCTTATTCATGTCAAGCGAGATACAAGGTAGAAATGTGACTATTTTATACTGCTCTTTTAGTTATTTTAAGTGGTAATTTTGGTTTATTTTAATTTGGTCCAATGCCAATTCGTCCAATTGCCAACTCGTCTCCTATCATTTTGTATACCGTCAGATTTTCAAATATCCACATGTTCCAATCGCCTCACTCACTCACCATTTCGTCTAATAACCAGTTAGTCCAAAAGCCATTTAGTCCATATACCATTTGGTCCCATTAGACAAAGTGTTAATTAGGCAAAATGAATGAAAATAAAACGAATATTAGTCCAACTGGTTATGAGACGAAATGGTTCTAGACGAACAGGTGATTAGACGAAGTGATGATTGGACCAAATGGTTATTGGTCCAAATGGTTGTCAGACGAAATGTTGATGGATGGACTAAATGAAGGTAGACCATGTGGTGAGTGGACGAGTTGGCAGTGGACGAATTGGCAATTTAATTACCGTAATTTTGGTTTAAATTCTCTTTGTATCGAAATAATGTTCATGTTAAAAACATTGAAAGAATATATGACTTTTCCGAAAAGATACTGATACAATATTTTTAAGACCCAGGATAGCTACATTAAATAGCTAATTAAGGGAGTTTCAATTTAAATTGTTATATGAACTTGTTTATACTAAAAAAATATATTTGTTTAGATTTAAATTGTCAACGCATAATCTATGTTCGTTCTGTGGTAAATGTGAAGAGACATATGAGCACATATTCTTCACCTGTGAATACATAAAAACTTTGTGGAGAGACTGTGGTTATTTATTTAAATTACGTCAAATTAAAAATGTTAATTGGAAGGATATTCATATTGGAGTTAAGGTTTTTGATATAGGGAAGTGACAAATACTAAATCATGTTTTTTATAATTAAATTTATGATCTTTGAGCATAGTAAAGCTTAGAGAAAACCCACAACCCCTCAAGAGATCAGGGGAAAATTTGGAAAATGAAAAGGATGAAAAAAGAATAGCAGAGGCACGTGGAAAATTATCCGGTCCCCTGAGGAAGAGGGAAAATTTTTACACTTCATGACGACGAGGCATTCCGAATCCATTTATTTTTTGGACTAAACTTATGACATGCACTTATTTTCATTACAGCTGCCATGACACTTATATTATGCGGACAGATGCATTTGATCTGGTGGATGTATGTGTGAGGGTGTATGGGAGTGTGTGCAGGGGGTGTTTGTGCGCGAATCTGTATTGAGTGTGGTGGGGTGGGATGTGAGTGTGTGGGAGAGGTCCGAGGATTATGAATATTACATCTTCTCTCATAAATCTTACTAGTTGTATTTTAAAAATTTACAGGATTCAAGATTTTTTTTGTGTGTGTGATACAACCATCAAGAAATGGTGAATAATTTGTATGATTTAAGGTTGTACTGTTTTTTTCAATTAAACATATATATTATGTATGTGTATAAAATGTAAGAGAAAAGAATATATATCCCATGGAAAATAAATAATCATGGACTCAATCTTGTTGAAGAAAATGTATATCAGATATTTTGAGAACAAATTGAATTGATTTAGAATTTATTCATGACATTGTTTTTTCATTTTCGTTGAGAATAGTCAAGTGTATGGATGTGTTGATCACAATAATTGTACGTTCAAACCAAGCTTTGTAATTATGATGTAATTTGATTTGATATCATTTTTAATCTATGATCATGGATGTAATATTTTACTATGTTCAAATTTGTTTGATGAGAGAAGAGAATAATATATATTTTTTAAAGGTTAGTTAATCCATAATTTTGTATGTTCATAAAAGTAATTACCATGAAAGTGATAACTTCAACCTTTTAAATCTCAAATGGAAAGACAGTTCTGAGGAACATTGATTTAAGCTACACAAATACTTTCACTCAATTGACCCCCTTGGGCGTCGTGGTCTAGTGGTTATGACTCTCGTCTTTCAATCAGAGGGACGTGGGGTCGATTCCCAGCCATGGCGTGTTTTCCTTCAGCAAGTAATTTACACAAATTGTGCTGCACTCAACCCAGGCGCCTCGAGCGTTTCTCGGAGTGGATATGTGCGCATTGCACACCCTCACACATCCTCCTACACCCTAACCCACTTACCCACACCCGCACACTAGCACACACACCCGCACACACACATACCCACAACACACACACACACTCCATCACACACACACACCCTTTGTCGATATAATGCATACACTCTATATACACTACAATAATTGAATTTCATCCAAGTGATGTTCAAAATCGTGATTTAAATAACTTATTTCATGTGCATATAATGTTATAACTTTTTTTTTGTTTCTAGTAGCTTGTTTAAGTTTTATGTGTAGGCATGAATAAAGCCAGCATGGCCCAAAGCTCGCACAAATAACATGCTGAAAAACAGCTTGTTGAGGATAGCATTTTTTTAATCTCTACCGTATTTGAATAAATAAAAAATGAAAATGAAACTAAATTTCGAGAGCTTTGGGGTCGCTTTCTTTACCCATTTGTCTTCCAAGTGTATATAGGTGGTATTGTTTATGTTAATATAAATCATTACATGTCGTGGGACCATAATTAATCGCATGATCTACTTTTAAAGGTATATCCGGTTTTTCCTTTTGCGATGCAATGTCGGATATACGTAACTTTGTGGAAAATCATCATAATTTGAAGTGTCCTTCGTAAAAAAAGAAAGCTGACCCGGATCCCGGGGGGGGGGGGCACTTACATTGACGAGTGGATACCATGCGCGACCAAAAAAACACGTAAAGAGGATGTCCTTTTCACGATAGGGCTCGTTACGTACGTAACGTGATAAGGGTGTCAAAAACACAAAAATAATCAAAAAAAGGGTCTCTTTTTCGCTAGGAAAATTACGTGTTTAGGGTCGAATTTGCGGGAATGATAAAACAAAATTAAAAAGTTTTATAAAGGATGTCCATTTTGCCCCAACACTTCGTGTTTAGAGTCCGATTTGCGCGAGGTGTAGAAAGTGGGGTCGTACTAAACCAAATAAGGTAAAGCCGACGACCGAAGGACCCGTAACAATAAAACATTCCTGTACTTGTTTAGGGGTTCATTTCAGGGAATATATTTGCCAAGAGTATTGTTTTGTTTCCAATACTTGTTAAGGGTAGGGTTTCACGCGCCAATACTTGTTAAGGGGCGCTTTTTCAGAATATGGAAATAACGTGTTTAGGGTGCTTTTCGAGACCCCATGGTCGCGCATGGTATCCACTCGTGAATGGAAGTGGCCCCCCGGGGACCCGGATATCAAACTCCACAATTCATTACCAGCGAAATGGCATACTTGTGTGTGTATATAGCGTGATCATGAAATTGATGCTTAAAGGACAAGTCCACCCCAACAAAAACTTGATTTGAATAAAAAGAGAAAAATCCAACAAGCATAACGCTGAAAATTTCATCAAAATCGGATGTAAAATAAGAAAGTTATGACATTTTAAAGTTTCGCTTCATTTCACAAAACAGTTATATGCACATCTCAGTCGGTATACAAATGAGGGAACTGATGACATCACTCACTCCCTATTTCTTTTGTATTTTATTATATGAAATGTGAAATATTTTGATTTTCTCGTCATTGTCATGTGAAATGAAGTTTCATTCCTCCCTGAACACGTGGAACTCCATTATTTTAACATCTTGTGGTTAAGGCAAGGAGGTCCTAATTGTCAAATTCGTAAAAATTGAAATATTGCATAATTCAACAATAAAAAACAAAATAAATAGTGAGTGAGTGACATCATCAACTCTCTCATTTGGATGTAACTGGCTCGTTCATGTAACTATTTTGTGAAAAAAATGCGAAACTTTGAAATGTCATAACTTTCTTTTTTTACATCTGATTTTGATGAAATTTTCAGCATTTTTCTTGTCTGATTTTTCTCTATTGATTCAAATCACCATTTTTCTGAGGTGGACTTGACCTTTAATATCTACTGCCGCGCAACGATACCACCAAAGGCCTGTTTTCTATACCGATCATTATCATAATATAATATACAAATATATCAGGCTTTGATAAAGTATAGTGGGAAATATTTATCCGAGGTTGGTCTGGCAATTACTATTTTCCCGAGCGGCGAAGCCCCGAGGGCAAAATAGTAATATTGCTAGTCCAACTGAGGATTAGTAATAATTCCCACTATGCTTTTGAAGGAAACGCCTGATATATTTGTTTTATATCCCTTCTGTAAGTGAGAACTGTTTTGTAACCAATCTGGACCAAAACGTTAGATCGTCCTGGCCAAAAGACAGACGGTCTAGACCTAGCGCATGAGCTTATGCTATCCAGCTCCTGGGTAGGCTGCGCGCGGCTGCTACCCGGCCCGACTCCGATCCGGTTACCGCTGAGCTGCTCTCCTGCTGCTTTTTCACTCAAGTCAATTTGCTACGCACTGGCCGGCTAACGTTAATTTAATACATCGGATCTTAAGGACGTTCCACAGTTAAAGTGAAATCCATGTCATTTTCACCATACTTTGCACATAGATACTTTAGAACCTTAATATTCGAAATATGCAAAAATTAACATAGGTCCATGTGCTTGATTTTTCGCTATAGAACTTCAAAGTTCACCCAAATTGATGTTCTTAAGAATTGCGCATTCAAAAGAATTTGGCATTTTTAGACCGCCCAAGATGAGTTTAAACCTGTATTACTCAGTCAAAATACATGAAAAAGTCATCATATTTCGCAAGAGAGTTAATAATTGTATCGTTAGAATGGAGAATATATTTATAGTGCTATTTGTTTGCAATTTTAGGTTTAACAGCACTGTCAGTTCTTAAAAATGGCGTAAAAGATAACAAAATCCCAATCAAAAAAATGTGAAATTTCAGTAACAAACTACAAAAGTACAATAAATGCTGCACTTTATTCAAAATCCATGTCATTTTCACCAAAATTTGTCGAGTTGTAGAGGAAGGTATACCTAAGAGGAACAAACATTAAAAAATAGGGGTTCATGTGCTTGTTTTTAAACTATCAGTATTTTTATTAGAGCAAATGTGCTTTTTAAAACACCAAAAATGCGCCGAAGGCTTTGTATCTATGTGAAGAAAAAATCAAAACCACTCTACCATTTATTCAAACTCGGGGTAATATTCGTGATTCTTGGCAGCACTGCAGAGTAAAGTATTTTGAAATTGTAGAGAATCTTTTTTTTTAATGGTCCATGGAATAATTCCATTTTTTAGCTTCATGAAATAACGCAACCGATCTGCAGTTAAAGTGCAGAAGATGAGAAAAATCAGCACATACCCGCAGCTAATTAATCACCTGTTCATCCATTGTGACGTCAGCGCGCAGCGTGTAAACTATGCGCAGATCATAATGCGCACAAACATAACTGTGGAACGTCCTTAATTGACTCACCTTGTTATGCTTCTCACAATTTAATTATCCTGTATGAAGTTGCAGAATAAAGCGATCAAAAACTCTCGATGATCAAAAGATGGCAGTTTCTGCAAGTGCAAGCTCACTTGATTAGTGCATACCGTCCCAGCGCAGCTTGCCGAAACTTTCCCGTGGCGTGCATGCAGCGCGTACCATACGCCGGTCGCGAAATTATTTTTCCCACCGAGTTCTGGACCGACATATGAATATTCATGACTTGCGTCTTCGGATTGAGAGTACGCATGCGCGTGGATTTTGCCTCGACCAGTGCCGATCGTAAGCATTCACGTGAATTAGCATCGTCAAATTATAGTGGTTCCATGCTGATACAGCGTAGATCAGAGTCTAATCTAGATATAGAGACTAGACTAGAACTAAGATAATTTTTTTTTAGATCTAGGACTGGTTTTGTATACGGACTAGACATATTAAACCATGGCAAATAAGCTAATATTTGTCTAAACCTAATTAAACGTGAAGTTCGGAATCAACCAGTTCGAAGTTAACCATGGCATTAGTCGGCTATTCAGTGTTGTAGTCAAGGCTCAAACCTCCAAGGCCAAGGCCAAGGCTGTAATACCCAAGGCCAAGGCTGTAATACCCAAGGCAAAGGCATGGAAACCCCAAGGCCAAGGCCTGAAAACCTCAAGGCCAAGGCATTTCAAACTTACGATATACAGAACAATGAACTAACAATACTTAGGCGGCAGACATCACACATGGTAAAATGTATGTGAGCGAGGGGACTGAGCGAGAAAAAAAAAAACCTTTGTTTAAAACAAAAATAATTTCATGATAGAGACATATCAAAGTAATGATATAGTTACCTGTGTACACATAATCCATAATTTTTCTATAGGCGATTTACATTGCAATAATTATTATTACCACGGTCATCTGATCCTGGCATTCTCAACGTACCGTATGTTTCAGTCTCCACTCCCTGGGACTGGGGCAGCAGAAAATTATTATGGGGGGGGGGGGTCAACGCCAAAAAGGCACCCATTTTTCAAAATGAGTTTTTTTGTGCAAACAGATACATGTATTTTCAAAATGAGATTATGAACTGCGTGAAGTAATTGTGTGTTTTATAGAAATTAAGTTGAGCAAAGGCTTTCTAAAGTGATTTTTAATTATAAGATAGATATTTTGCTTTAGGTTTTACTTCTCAGCGAGAAAGCATAGCGAGCAAGCGGTTTTGAAAAAAAAAATCTGAAGTTGTAAAACTTGATTTATGGTCAATTATGGGGCTAATCATTGTTGAAATTTCCTTGCGCGATGTTGCCAGCGCGAATCACCAGCTCAAACTTCTTGACATGTCGTGTAATAAGACATGGAAATTATTTTATTCTGAGCTGGTTTTGTAATCATGAAAAAGATGTGTATCTAACTAAAAAATAACTTTGCGCTCGCTAATTCTTTTTATATACTGACCAGTAAAGGAAGCAGTTAATTACTGCATTTTAAATAAGATACATAACTCACCAATAAAAAATAATGCGAGCGCAAAGCGCGAGCTCAAAAATTTGTAATATTCCAACCTGAAAACTGGACATTCTAAGCATTTTTTTGTGAACGAGAAGAGAACGAGTACAATCATTGATGCGAGTGCAGGAAGCGAGCCAAATATTTGTGATATTTCAACCATAAAGCAACATTCTATACATTTTTGTAACCATTATATTAGCAGTACTGTACTAAACAATAATTGATTCAAGCACGATTCAAAATCTATGATTTTCGAACCTAAAATGTATTATGTTTTATTATTAAAGAAGGTATTTCTTTTTTTAAAAGGGCACATTTCATTTGAAATGTGGGATTTTTTTTTTGGGGGGGGGCAAGAGAACACAAAGCGCAAGCTAAAATTTTCAAATGCTTAAACTGAAAATGAGTAATTTTTAGGACTCTTGTCAGTTTTCATATTTTTTTCTGCTTACAACCACTTTTATTAAACAGTTAATTAATCATTAATTATTAATACTTATTGATAATATTAATAATTATTGAATTATTTTTTTTAATTATTATTTCTTGAAACCATATTGACACAAAAACAAATATGTTGTTTATTTCCTTGAAACTGTAGAGAAATGAGATTCAATGTTGAACGATATATGATTAAAAAGAAGTAAACATTTTTTCCCCTTTGTTTTGTCAATGTGACCCAAAACAACTATAAAATTTAGAAGAGAGATAGAGAGAAGAAGAAGTCCCACCACCAAGAATAAACTTAGACAAGGGGGGGGGGGAGGGAAAGGAAAAGATGGAGTAAATGTGATATTATTTTTTAAACAATCTATTGCAAAATTAGCTTTTCTTATAGAAAGAGGGGGACAGGTTTTGTTCACTCGCTCGCTTCAATCGCTTTCTTCTTTTTTGGACAGAAATTTTGCTCTATATATGCCATGCTTGGCCTCAAAGTTTCTGGCTCATCATGCCATTGACATAACCCATTTGGATATGACAAAATTGGAGACTGTGTTCAAGTTTACCAAATCTTTTCAGAATATCATTAAGACTTAAAACATTATTGTTGGCCAAAGAAAATAATACAAGGAAAATCCTAATGGAATAGAAATCAACCTTGTTATTGTTCTTTAGAGTTAGCTATGTTTAAAGTATGAAAATTGTTGTCAAAATTGCAGTCAGATGTAAAAATTATTCTTGTCATCTTGATCATGACCATTATTATTTACTGTCATTATCATCATATGATTACAACACATTACCAATACATAATGCTATTTTTCATAACTGATGTATTCTTTGTTTGAATTTCTTGACAATGGTGACAATTACAATTGATGACACTGCTAGTATACACTTACTACTGCTGCTGCTACTGTTACTGGTGATTGGTAGTATTGACCATTAGTGTTATTAAATATATATATAAAAAACAATTGAAACATTTATAATTACTTATTTAAAACAAATGAAAGTACAAAATACAAAATGCCTTGAAAAAGCCTTAAAATGTCAAGGCTCAAAATCCTCAAGGCCAAGGCTTTGAACAAGTAGCTAGGCATTAAGGCGCCTAAAGGCCAAGGCCGAGCATCAAGGCACTACAAACACTGATTAGTACTAGGAATTAATTAGACAGGTCCAGAGTTGAGGTAAAGTTAATGCAGCTAGTTTATTAAGTGTTTAAGAATTGGATATATATATATATATATAGATCTAAGCCTATAAGACCTATATATGTAACTATGTAAGGGTACCGGTAATTTGACGATGCTAATTCATTCTGAGCAACGTGAATGCTTACGATCGGCACTGGTCGAGGCAAAGTCCACGCGCATGCGTACTCTCAATCCGAAGACGCAAGTCATGAATATTCATATGTTGGTCCAGAACTCGGTGGGAAAAATAATTTCGCACCCCGCGCATGAGTACTAGTTCAGCTAGAGCGTCGCGTCGCACAGTTCGCGAATCGAGGGGGGGGGGTCGAAAAAAACGTATAGTTCATTTTTTCCTAGGGGAAAAATGGACTATGCGTGACGTCAGCAAGGAAAATGAACTATTTCATGGCAAACGTCTTTCGTAGTAAAACTACGCTTATTTTTCTTGTGTACACTCTCAATGCGACAATCTTAAAGGGATGGTCCGGACTGAAAATATTTATATCTTAATACATAGAGTAGAATTCACTGAGCAATATGCCAAAAATTTCATCAAAATCGGATAACAAATAATAAAATTGTTGAAGTTTAAAGTTAAGCAATATTTTGTGAAAACAGTCATCATGAATATTCATTAGGTGGGCTGATGATGTCACATCTCCACTTTCCGTTTTCTTATGTTATTACATAAAATCATAATTTTTTCATTATTTCATACTTGTGTGAATAATATGTCTCCCTTATAATGAAATAAGTTGCAGCAATAAATTTCTAATGCACTAAATCAGTTGCCAATCCAATTTTTCTAGTTCTTGGAGGAAAAAATTTGAATAAACCTTATTTCATATAATAAAATACAAAAGAACAAGTGGAGATGTGACATCATCAGCCCACCTAATGAATATTCATGACGACTATTTTCACAAAATATTGCTAAACTTTAAAATTCAATAACTTTGTTATTTGTTATCCGATTTTGATGAAATTTTCGGCATTTTGCTAAGTGAATTCTACTGTATTTATTTAGATAAAATACTTTCAGCCCGGACCATCCCTTTAAGTAAGGGATATAATAGTAACTATGTACCGCATAATCAAGTTAAAAAAAAGAGGAGAACGGCTCTTGGACGGAAACACCTATCTCTGGCTGATGTTAGGTCACGGGCGATGGTACAGGGGTGGGGTGAGATGGGGTAGGCTGTAGGGGGTAGGGGAATTTTAAAGTAATAAACATGATGGAGGAAAGGGGGAAAAGAAAGAGAAAAGAAAGAAAAAGAATTAGTGGCAAACGAGAGGTCTAGGTCATGTAGATGCATGATACGCCTGTTGTTCAAATGAGATTTAAAAAAAATAGCGCCCCCTCCCCCTGCCAGGGCCCTGGGATGTTCTTAATAAGATGTGTTGATTTGGTAGAAAAAAAAATGTATTTCGGGTATTTTGGAAGTTAAGAAAAAAAAATGTTTTCCCTTGGAAATGAAGGTGATATGGGTTAAATTAATTCTTTAGCATACCAATATCATTTCCATGGCCCCATTTCGTAAAAAAAATACTATGATATCAACTCGAGCTGGATTGTCAACTATCATTGGAAGAGCCAATTAGGATCGAAGCAGAAGTTTGACTGCTAATTGCCATGCTTTGATTTGATTTGATTTATTGATGGTAATTGACATTGTAATTGACCTTCCAGGAAAAGTGGCTATCATGCCATTTTTTTAATGAAATGTGGCCCAGTAAGGGGGGGGGGGCCGGGGGTGCTGCCTATGGTGTATAACACACGCAACACCCCAGGTAAATCTTGGGGCGTTTCAGCACCCCCGCCTGCGATATAACGACATCACTTCATGTGAAAAGGGGGACAAGGGACCAGTGATATTTTTTCATTTCATTTTCATTTCATTTATTTCATTTTCATTTCATTTTCATTTCATTTTCAACAAATATAAATCAAATAAATAAAATCATAACAAGTCAACATCATAAAAAAATATACCAATGTCATAAAATCAACTTGAGAAGGACATGTCATAAGAAAGTTACATACAAAATAACCATGTGTA
The DNA here is from genome assembly GCF_037042905.1 of Lytechinus pictus. NCBI lineage: Eukaryota > Metazoa > Echinodermata > Echinoidea > Temnopleuroida > Toxopneustidae > Lytechinus > Lytechinus pictus. The sequence continues at coordinate 7,198,817 of NW_026974141.1, forward strand.
AAGGATTTGTGATTTATAATTTGTGAAAATGGAGGATCCCACTAAAAAGCAAAGCTTGTATATTGTGGGCTCCTCAAAATATGACAAGCGATCAATTTTATAAATACAAATCAAAATAGAAACCATGATTGCCAACAGGAGACATCATTAAAAGAAAATATCAAATAACCAAAATATACGAAAATTACGCAAAAAACTTAGGAATGAGACACAATAGAGAGCGGATGAATGAGAGAGAGAGAGAGAGAGAGGGAAAGGGGGGGGGGGGGTGAGGAATGAATGTGAGAACTGCATATGAACTAATACAGAGAGAGGAGTGTAGACAAACATATATAGCTGTTGCGGTTTCCCCATTTGCTGCAACTGTTACTCCAGCACAGGAGGATATGCCTAAACATTCCACAGAATAGGTTCACACGCATAACTGAAAATTATCACGTGATCAAGTGACTTCATCATTTATTTTTCATTGCTATTGTATTGGTGTCATTCCACCTGAAGGGTGCTATGCTTTGCAACGTACAAGTTCACGGAACACACGTAGGTAAATTCACTGTGGCGTAGCGATGGACGAAATGTTATCATTGCCTTTGTAAAGCATTCTCCATATTACTACCACACGGATCCAAACTCTGAACTCCCACACGGTTCTCATCGTGTCTGTGGACTGTGGTCATTAACAACTGTTCAAGGTGAGAAATGAGAGCTCGTAATTTATTGGAATAGTTTGATTTGATTCATATTCGAATAATTCGATAAAGGGAAATCATCTCATTGGATTTGTGTTCATCTTGGAATTAATTTTCTTTGATATCAATAATGCATTTCAATCATTTTTTTTTTGTTTATAAATGATGATGATTCCCATGATTGATTATATTCCCTTTTTTTACCAATATTCAATTTGTCTCTTTATTGTACGGGAACAACCGTTAAGGGATGAGCGGATGCAATGGCATGGCCCTTGGTATATTGCGGGAGTGTTGTGTCCATGGTCTTCAGTCTACAACTTATTCTTTTATGTCCTTAGCAGGGTTGTTATGTCCAGTATTAATCTTATTGTAAGAAAATTGTATCCCTTGTATCTGTGATTTAAAGGGGAATCCAACCTTTGCCATAAAATATTGTGTTGGGAAGGAGAAAAATAAATTAAACAGGATGGTGAAAGTTTGAAAGAAATCGGACAAGCAATAAGAAAGTTATAGCTGCTTTAAAATTGAGATCACTAATAGTATGTAGATTTCAAATTGGCAACTGGGTAAGTAAATTATGACAAGGGGCAAGGACAACTTTTCCATAGGCCATGTACTTTATTATCAGGGATTTGTGGTTTTCTCCTAAGTACCCATTCCCCTGGGGCAGTAATCTAAATATAACCCAGGTAGTATTTTGTTTAATGTCCTCATGAAAGAAAAATATAATTTGAAATAAAACTTTTGGGAAAAATGACATTTTAGCCATAATATGTATTGGAGCACATGAAAGAGTAGTCCTTGCCTTACATCACTATGACATCCCATATGCGGCCAATTTGAAGTCGCCATGAGTATAGTGATTACCAATATCTACAACTTTTAAAAATTCATAACTTTCTTGTTGTTTGTCCAATACTGTTCAAACTTTCACCTATCAACTTGTCTGATTTTTTTTTTCTTCATAAAAACAAGTTTTTATTTGGGTTGGATTCCCCTTTAAGTATTTTGGTTAGGTTTGCCAAACTTCCCCCTGACCGTGCTATTTTTCCCATATGAATTTTACTTCAGTCCCATTCGGGCCACATTTTGGATCCCTTCTCCTTCAAATACATATTTTGAAGGATTATTTGCAACAACAAAAAAGACTTATTTAATATATCAGATTTACGTAGTTACAGTGAAAAAGATTATAGGCATATATATATATACATACCATTTCCAGTACAATATCTGGTGCCATTCCTTAATGAAAGCTGTTTTACTAGGACTAGATCGATAATATTATTTCGCACTCTAAATCAGACAACGCTATGAAATCAATAAAATCACTGTCTAAAAATTCAGCGTGGCAATTTTTTTCAAAATCTGTTCATTTATCATTAATTGTTACATTGTTACATCTATATTTCAGTCGTTCATAGTATGGAAACACATTGTTGCCAATTCGAGGAATACAAAAAAGATTAATTTCATTCTGAAAGTAACGTCTCACCCCTGTTGGAAAGAATTCAGCATCACACTAGTCTGCAGGCACAGACCCTGGTTGAAACTTTGATCAACAAGTGTGTCTCCACGCAAAGACTAGCAAATACAAAACTTGCTGTTTCAATTCAGCGAGAGGGCCTTCCGTACACAAGGCATGAGTAGGCTGCAATTCAGACCCTTTACTCATGTTACGCGAGTGGTTTGCACAACAGACTAGCATCACACAGTGTGATCACAGTGTGTTCACATGGTCGATTATGTGAATACATGATTCACACTGTTGAAAAAGTGATTTCGCATTGTGTTCCATAGTGAAAAAACACTGTGGCACACATTGTGGGACACTACATTCTTTGTAGTGGAGATATATTTGAATCCCTTTGTAAACACTGTCTCTTGTGTATGATAAAGTGTGCGTGTAAATAGTGCACAGGCGTGTCTCTTTCCATTCAATGTACATTTTTCTTGGCTTATGATTTACATTATGATACACGAACAAACAGCTACTAGTCCAGGATAGAAGAGGCATAACCTTGTTTTTTTTCATATATACAATATTTTTTATGGTTTCTTGTCAATTCGTGGGTGCTGATTACGAATCTGAATGATGCCACTCGTGTAACCTTGAGCATTTTCCGCAAATTGGCAAAATCCAATATGGCCGCCAAAATATGCATATTACCCATGAAAATCATAAAATTGCCAGCAAATTGAATATAAAATGTATGTAATTGTGTTGCAGGAGTGAAATACTCTAAAAAAAAAAAAAATTGACAAAATATTTATTTCTTGATATTCAAAATGGCCGCCACAGACCTCTGTATACCATATGAGTAGGGAAAATTAATTTTTCACAAAAATGATCACTAATAAACTGCAAGTTATTGTGATCTATGGACAAAGAAATATATGAAAATCGTCAATACTAACATATCATATATCATTTATTATGTAATGAATGGGAAAATTGTTGTATTTAATATTAGAAATAGCTGCCACTGGCCAAAATAGTATTATTTTCTATGGCAAAGGGGCCAACAAAAATCACAAGTGAGCATTAAAATGCATATTATTAAGAGAAACTGGTGGAATACTGACTAAAAACACAATTGCTAACAAAATATATTATTCAATATGCCATGTATGTGATAAATGCAGTATTTTGATATTCAAAATGGCCACCAAAGGCCCTTACAGTATTATGTACAATGATAAAGAGGACCAAAGATATCACAAGAGTGAGCACTGAAATGCATTTATTTGTGAAGAATAAATGGGATACTGTCTAAAAAACAATTTTTGACGAAATACATCATTCAGGTTTAAAGTTTGTGTTTAATACTTTAATTTGACTTTCAAAATGGCCGCCATAGACATTGATTGTATTATGTACAATACGAACTAGGAAATAAATTTTCACACGAGTGAGCACCATAAATGCACGTAATTGTGATCTATGAGTAAAATATTGTCTGAAAGCATAATTTCTAACAAGATATTTCAGTTTTTCTGTCAGGTAGGTGATAAATACCTGAATACTGTATTTGGAAAGTCAAAATGGCTGCTACAGCCCCCAACAGTTTTATGTACAATGCGAATGGGGATAAATGATTTCAACAGATTTTGCCTTTGCTTTGCTAAATGGTGTTGTATGAGTGAAATATTGTCTGAAAACATGATTAATAACGAAATATATCATTTCATCTAAAATTTAGGTGATAAATGTTATATTTCAAAATTCAAAATGGCCGCCATATGCCCTTTTGTGAAAATTATCAGTCCTCATTCAAATTGTACATAATACAATAAGGGCCCATGGCAGCCATTTTCCATTTCAGAATGCAGCATTCATCACCTTAAATGCACCAGATATGATATACCTCGTTAAGAACCATGGTTTTATACAATATATTTCACTCTTACATCACAGTTATATGCAATACTTATCATAGTCAAGCAAAGCCAAATTATGTCCAAACTATATGTTCCAAATTACAATGTACATAATACTTTTAGGACCTATGGCAGCCATTTTGAATTTCAAAGTACAGCATTTATTACCTCCATGACCAATATGTGATGTATTTAGTTAGAAATCATGTTTAAGACAATATTTTTACTCACACATCACAGTTACATGTATTGTATGATTCTCACTCTTGTACGCATGTAACATAATTCAGTTAGGGCTTGTATCAGGTATTTTGAATGTCAAAATACAGCATTTATCGCTTACATGGAAGAAGAAATGTTATATGTCATAAAAATCATATTTTCAAATAATGTTTCATCATACAACAGGATTTTATGGATTTCATAGTCAAGTAAATCCAAATTCTTACAAAATTACATGTCCCCATTTACATTGTAGATAATACTATTAGGGCCTATAGGGGCCATTTTGAATTTCACAATAAAGCATTTATCTCATGCATGACAAAAGAAATGATATGTTTTCAGACATTATTTTACTCGGTGATCACAATTACATGCATTTTTTAGTTCTTACTCTTGTGAAAATTAATTTCTCCAATTGCATTGTACATAATGTATAATGGACCTATGGCGGCCATTTTGAATGTCGAAATACAGCATTTATCACATAAATTGCATTTATATTTCGTTAACAATTATGTTTTAGCCAGTATTCCACTCGCTTGTCTTAATGCTAGTAATATGCATTTTAGTACTCACTCTTATGATTTTCTTTTCCCCCCATTAGCATTGTACATAATACTGTGAGGGCATTTGGTGGCTTTTTGAATATTAAAATGCTTCATTTATTATATACATGACATAACAAATGATACATTTCGTTAGCAATCATGTTTTCACCCATTATTTCACTAAAAATCACAATTATGTGCATTTAGTGCTCACCTTTGTGAAATTTAGTTTTCCCCATTCATATTGTACATAATATAGAATACATGGGTCTATGGCGGCCATTTTGAATATCTAGAAACTAATTTTTTTGTCAAAAATCTTTTTTTTTTCAGAGAATGTTTCACTCCTGCAACACATTTGTGTTTTATAACCAATGTGCGGGCAATTTTATGATTTTCATGGGCAATTTGCATATTTTGGCGGCCATATTGGATTTTGCCAATTTGCGGAAAATGCTCAAGGTTGCACGAGTGGCATCATTCACATACGTAATCAACACCCTCGAATTAACAAGAAACCATCAAAAAATGCTGCATATTCGAAAAAACAAGGTTTGGTCAATTTTCTATGGGGCCTACCTGGACTAGATTGCAGAGTTACTATAATCAAGGAGCTTCCAACACAAGCTCCTTGGTGAACCCCACCAGAAAATGAACATAATTATTTCGAAGTGTTCAGGTTCTGCCATCTTTTAGATATTTAATTGTCAAGTCGGGTGATAAAATATTACATGTAATAAAGTTTGTTTCGCTGGGCTCGCCAGACATTGTAGTGTTGTTGTTTACATTCAACAGTCGGCAAGAAAGAGTGCATTCTCTGGTGGGGTTCACGATGTTTTTAGCCCCACTGTTTGTCATATTCATTTTTTTTTAATAAATGAAATAGCCTCCTTCAAATAATAGTTTCGTATTTTAGGAGATTTTCCTTTACAATACCGCTACTGTCTTTATTATATTTCCTCCTATTGTATCCTTATGGTATTAGACATGCCTAATTATACTCGCATCATTTGACTCTATCTTACATTTACATACTTTTTTCGTACATTTTTATCCATGAATTTGATGTGTATGTTTGATTTAGATTTAGATTTTATTCATTTTCCTTTCACAAAGCACAACAAAATCAAAGTAACAATACATAGTAAAATTTAAAGTACAATATCAATCGGAATAATGCATAAGAATTAGAAGGTATAAACAATGAGAACTAATGCGAACTAAAGTAACTTTGACTAATAACTATATAAAACAAAACGGAGGGGCTTGCCAAGAAAAGCTAAGCTTGTATGGGAGGCAAGCCCCTGTATAGTTTCAATACGTAGAGGCAACATTACAAAACTATAGTATAAAAGAGAGACGGAAGACAGTTTAAAAGGAGGCTATACAAAATATCGAAAGTAACAACGAAAGAGTGACAATGTGTGATGAGTTGATGTGTGAATACTATGTAGTTAATATTTTTAAAGGTGAAACTGATAAATGAATTAAACAGATTTTCTTGTTGTTAAACTCAAGAATGTATTTTTAACACCTATTTTGTGCTTGACACAAAGGCCCGTATTCTGAAGTCGGGTTTTACTTAAACTCAAGTTTAAAGTTGTATGGATAGCCAAATGTCATGTACATAAATCACTAACATTAGAGATATCATATTTCAACTCATTTGGCTCCCAAATCATTCATAATTGTCTAGGAAGTATAAATACATGATTGTCTTCACCATCTACGAATCAGGATAGAGCACAGTAAACATAAGAAACATACAACTTAATAAAAATGTTGATACTTTTGGCTTCCCATACTTAAACCACAACTTTAAACCTGAGTTTAAGTTAAACCCGACTTCAGAATACGGGCCATGGTGTTTACTGTACCCCCGTACATCAGCTTCTTAATCATGTAATCGACTCATGAACCACGTCTTAATATTGCCCCACCACAAGTCTCCAACTTCTCATATCTGACCAGGTTTATATCCCACAATGCAACATTCTCAGCGATGCAGTCTTGTAATAAAGACCCATTTGAATGATAACACACTCATTCAATATATACTCAAATGCATTCATGTCGCAATAATTATATTACCATGTAGCAAAGAAGGTACTTTTCCTCTCAACATAATTTAGTTTCTAATTAAAAATAAGATGACAGGCTAGTTTATTATCTTTACTTCTCATAATTATCCCCAGAGGACTATTTTAAGACTAGGTATTTGTAACACGCAGTCGATGAGAGACTTCATAATTATAGTGTTGATAAGTTCGCTACCGCTTCAGTGGTCCCGTTGTTCAGGAATAATGTTTGTGCCGATGTCGACAGAATGTCCTATCATGCCTATGGTGATATTTCATTGATATTACCCCTTTTCCTCATAAAAATGATTTAAAACCGCAATGCAAAAAAATGAAAAGATTGATAATTATGTTGTCAGAGCAAAGCTGAACTTTGAGCTCTACAAACTGGATAGCCTATGTTTGTTGAAAAGGGTAGGATAGAGTTAAAGCGGTAGGCCAGGTTAAAACCTGAACATGATATGTTATACTGTCCGAAAATTTCATTAAAAAAAAAACAAGGATTTTTTTTTTAAGTATGACATTTTAAAAATTTGCTCTACTTCGGCAAACGTTTCTAGTCAGTTCCTCGTGAATATGCGATGAGCAAGCTGACAGTGTCATATCCCCGCGTAATCGCTTTTATTAGTCATTCATTTTATAAAATTATATTTATTCAAAATGTTGTCCTCTGAAAACAAAAATGGATTAATTTTGCATATAAGCACTACGATATTTATTTTGTTATATTTGTTACAAGAGAGACATACCGTGTATGAAAATATGAATGAAAATTCACATGAATAAGGAAATTTGGGACAAGATATACAGGGGGGGGGGGCTGCTTCAGAATTTTTGAAAACTTACATTTTTTATTGAATGTTTTAAAAAATTCCACCAAAAGTGTGTATGAAATCCCTAAATTTCACTTCATATTAGGCAAATTAGCAAATGCGCCCCAATAACAAGCTTGGTCGCTTTGCTCCCCTGCTTTCGAGTTACCCCCGAAAAAATGTGTCAACCCCCCCCCCCTGCGTACGGCCTTCAGTTGGGTAACGACGTGCATATAAATGTTTTCAAAAAATACTGCTAAACATCGAAATTCGACACTCCACCATTTGTTATCAAGGTATAGATGAAGTCTTTAATGTATTGCTCGTTGAATCTAGGAAGCAAGTTTTCGATGATATATTCTAAATATTCTAAACATCTGTTTTAGTATTTATATTATAGGGTTGGACAGTTTTCCATTTCGTTAAACTCTGCCGTGTAAAGGCATGGAAACCGAGTCAATTCGTGTACGTGCCAAATGATGAGAAACGCCAAGAAAAGGGCAAAAATCCAATATTTGTTTAAAATGAAAATTAATGGTTATCGTTGTGGCCATTGCGGTGAAAGAAACGAAGGTCGTAGCTGAATATTACAATAGCTGATGACGTCAGAAATGTAATAACGATCTCTTTCTTATATACGACCAGTCTCTAGTTGATATTTTGTGTTGGTTTTGCCTGAATTGAATTTCGAAAAGGTTGCAGAAAAATCCGAAGGTTGATTGAATAGTTTTAATGTTGTTGTTTTTGTTTTCGTCTACATACAAGTAGCTAGCCTAATCCCGGGTATAATACCACATGGGCCAGATCCTATTTGGTCGACCATCCATTTGAATTGATTCAATTTTATTTTACATAGGCCTATTTCACAAATAAACATAATACACGAAAACTATATATCAGAAAACTCAACATGATATAAATCAGTCGTACCATAACCATTCCTCTAAACCAAAGAATACAGCGATATCAAATTGAATACAATTTTAGAATATGGTGAATTATGAAGGAAACTAAAAACAAAAGCAAAGATTGTCGAGTCTGCGTGATCCGGGAAAATATAGTTTGGATAATTATGTATGATAAGGACACGTGAAATTGAATTTGATTAATTACCGTTTGTTCTTTGTACTTGGCCCGAGGTACTTGGTATACTTGTAATACCCACTTGGTCGAATTCTCATCTTGTCTAAACCCCTGCAGTTGGTCTAATTTCCTCTTCGTATGCCTACTTTCTTTTACCATTGCAAACGAGAACTTAATTCATAACAATCCATTTAATCGTTATGGACTTAGTGGCGTTTGGCCAGCTTGATAACAGACGAAATGGGAATAGCCTAACAGGAAATAAGGCAGAATGATGAATTGGTAGGGGGGACCAGGGGCTTGAAAATTTGACGAGGACTATGATCGTCCGATAGCCAACTCGTCTACTATCATTTGGTCTACCATCAGTTCGTCCAATATCCACATGGTCCGATTGTCATTTCGTTCACTCACCATTTCGTCTAATAACCAGTTGGTCCAATAGCGATTTAGTCCGTTTGGTCTGATTAGACTAAGTGTTAATTGGGCAAAATGAATGAAAATCGGATATTGGACCAACTGGTTATGAGACGAAATGGAGACGAACTGATGATTAGACGAAGTGATGAGTGGACCAAATAGTTATTGGACCAAATGGTTGTTAGACGAAATGTTGATGGACGGAATGGCATTAGACTAAATGAAAATAGACCATGTGGTGAGTGGACGAGTTGGCAGTAGACGAATTGGCAATTTACCGAGAGTTCAAGCACCGACCACAAAAGACAATCAAATAGTTACAAGGTTACAGTAGTAGGTAATGATGGGTTCATGTGTTGGAGTACAGATCGATTCGCTCTGTAAATACCAACCCTCGTTCATTTTTTTTCTTTGGATTACATCTCAAAAAGTGTTCAAAATGTCCATATAAATGCATTTTTTTGTTAACCAGGACAAAGTGAAACCATCGCTTTAACACGTCTCTCATTTTTCATGTCTTACCAGCAGCAAAGGGCGTTAAGATTCTACCTTCTGATCAAGTCAACCTTACATCCGACGGGTTATATCTACCGTGCAAAGATGAGGGAGCTTAAATTGTCCCTGGCGATCTCTGTTCTGGTTGTTATGGTGTCTGGCCAGCTTCAACCAGAGGATATGATGCCCTTCACAAATCCGGGTGAAATCGTTTATGAATCTCCGCTTACCATCAAGTTTGCGATGAACGCAGTCGGAGGGATCTGGCAGCAGACCCGGGCAATTGATTCGCTGGCCTATGCGTGTAGAAGCGTCTTACCGGTTGTTGGATCGGCGATACCAGTGGTTGACCAGACAAGTCTGATTTGGGGGTTCGTCTGTGACGAAGTCATCGAAGCTTCCAGAGATCTGGACAACTACGACGCACGGGGGTTCTGTGTCGACTTGATCGAGGAGGTATCTGATCTGGTTGAAAATCCCGATGGGATGACCGGTTTCAGGCGACGCAGACAAGCATTTCCTCCAACCATGTCAGAGGAGGTAAACGATCCCATTATAGAAACCCTGATCAACAGTACAAGGGATCTGTACGGAATCGACATCAACATGATCATTGGTAATATATCTGATATTGATACAATTTGCACCAACATCAAAGATAACTTCCTGAGGTTATCTCTGAAAGATATCATTACTACAGCCGGAGGCGAATTGGGAAAGGCTTTTCTGCCAATGGCAGCACCGATCTGCGAAGACTACAATGGCTTTCTTCTTCAAACCTTCCAGGTACAACCTCCATCAGTAGACTACAACATCAGCCAAATCATTGCCCATCTCGGGTCTCTGGCCGCTGGGTATGACAGCATGAACGACCTCTGTGAAGATATGGACCTAGCACTGTCAATGCAAGGTAGGAACACTTGTACTTCAGTCTACGGAACAATAGAGTGAACTGAAATTTACCGAACGCAGAGTTCTCAAAAATTAATGATAGATTTTGTGACAGAAATTGCACATTTGTTACCCGATTAGCGATAATGGATAGTTATTAAGAGCAAACGTTCATCACACCATCTCACTATAGAAGCCTTATCTCATTAACGCAATCTGCTGTCTTTCAACATTTAACATAGAAAATCACTCTTAAAATCCACAAAATGGTACCCTACAAACAAGTCTGGGTTCGATGCCATCTTTTATAGTAACTTCAACTCGGGATATTCAAGTATGCCGTAAAATATACTATACGCTCTGAAAAAGCAACATACCTAGCTCGTTGTATAGGCCTATATTCATGTTTTTTCAGGTAAACTTATTTTGTTCTTTATAAGACCCCCCCCCCCTTATTGCCGCTGTTAGTAAGTCCTACAGCACTCCGAGGTCGGATTCATGTACTATTGTCGATCATCAATTTCCACCCCTCGTTTCCTTGACCTTACCACTACCCTCACACTAACCCCACGCCCTTTGTCTTATCTGCAGGTGACAATGGGGATGCCAGGAGAATGTTCGCCAGTGACGCCATTACAGATGCCTTCGGCGTCTTGGAGAATGCTGATAGGTGTACTACAATTGCTACTGGCGTAATCAACGACGTCGTAGTACCTCTGGAGCGTGTGTATGACTCTAGCTACGAGATCACTAACAACGACATCTATCAGTATACTGGCTTCAGTGGTGGTGTTCCTAGCGTGTGCTCCCCTTTAGCAAACGCTTTTACGAGTAAGTATATAATTAAATGTTCAAAAACTCATTAAGCCTGTGTATTATTTTCTTTGCAAATAAGGGCCTACAGCTGTGATGAGGGAGGCAGTTGCCTCCATATCCAGTTTCTGAATGCACAACTATGAATTTTCAATATAAGTTTTGCAATTTTGTTTTCTCAAAATCCCGCCTAAAGTATAAAAACATATATTGTTGTAAACGGTATAGTATGTGACTTGCCAACCCAAAACCAACAATAAGTCACCCAAGAAGGAATTTCGGCATTAGTTGAATATGTGTATTGAGATCAAAAGAGTGCATCCTAAGTTTTTAAATGAAAAAAAAAACCCTGTAAAACAACAAGCACACAAGCAAGTGATTGCATATACAGAAGAAATTCAGCGAGAGCTTCCATGACCGAGCAAAAAACAATTGTTTTTGCTCACCCATGCGTGAATGAGGAATAATCTAAGTAATTTCATATGAAAGAGGAGATACATGTAGCTTTACATTGGTAGGTCATTTGTCTATTGTCTATCATGGTAAATCATCGCTAAATCTCGGTTTCGTTTTTTTGTGTGGGACGCACTGTATAATGCTATAATTCGCGTTGCTTTGGCCAAATATACACTGCCGACTCAGGAATGAAGAGCATGGCATCTTTGATGTAAAAATTTACCTGATATTCACTTTATGATATTCGATTTTGGCATTTCCTTGTTCAGGATAGTTTGAAATAAGGACTTGGCAACTCTCACAAACATAGGCGGTCTGTCATCCCGTGGGGGACATTTCAAGTTCAAGATTGCTTTATTTCATTTCGACTCGACTCAATTACACAGCATTATACAGTGCGTCCCAGAAAATACGAAACCGAGATTTAGCGATGATTTATCATAACTTAATCACAAATAAAATATACAAATGACCTACCAATGTAAAGCTTAGAATCTCCTCTTTCATCTGGTATTACTTAGATTATTTCTCCTTCACGCATGAGTGAGCAAAAACAATTTGAAGAAAGGATAACAAAAACTCATTTGGCGGGGGGTATCTGAATTTCAACAAGAAAATCACATGTCTTAAAAGTTCAATATCTGCTCTTTAATTTGATACCTCAATTACAGAAAATGGTCAAGAAATGACAAAGTTCTTGTTATTTGAAATAAGGCTTGAATTTCCATAATTTCATTAAATAAACTGTTTTCACCGGTTTCCCACAGAAGCTATCGCATCGTTAACAAAAGACTAAATGCATGGCTGATCGTAAACAAAACGGAGTGTCGACTGAGTTTGAACGCTAGCCTGTAAAACCTCTTCATTTTATGAAATTATTGAAATTTAAGCCTTATTTCAAATAACCAGAACTTTGTTATTTCTTGACCATTTTCTGTAATTGAGGTATCAAATTAAAGAGCAGATATTGAACTTTTTAAAAATGTGGTTTTCCTTTTGAAAGCCAGATACAACCCGCCAAATGACTTTTTGGTATCCCCTCTTCAAATTGTTTTTGCTCACTCATGCGTGAAGGAAAAATAATCTAAGTAATTGCAGATGAAAGAGGAGATTCTAAGCTTTACATTGGTAGGTCATTTGTCTATTTTATTTGTGATTAATTTATGATAAATCATCGATAAATCTCGGTTTCGTTTTTTCTGGGACGCGCTGTATAGGAAATGATTACACAGATATAAAATGATAGCCATACAAATCGATACAAATAAATATACATTCTAAGTAGTATGACTGTACAGGAGAAATAGGTAACTGTGTATGGTAAACACTAAACAATTTGGTAATTCTGTTATTCAACATGTTCAATAATGGTATATAATATACCATTATTGATTAACAGAATTATACAATGAACATCAAACTAATTGAGATCATTCTCCATTTTGCAATTCTAATTTTATATATCTATTTTTTTTCCTTTTTTCAATAAATGAGTTGAGGGATCCACTAACATACAGGGCTTGGTAAGTGTGGATCCTCAAAAAATTTGTTAAAGATAAGAAAATATATGTATGTTTAAAAGAAAAAAAAAGAGAATGGGGAAAAATAAAAAATAAAGTTGATTTGATGACTTAAAAGAAATGCCGAGATAAGGTTAGGAGAAGGAAAAAGAATCTCCCCATTTCCCCGGCACTGTATCGATTTTTTTTTGGGGGGTGGATCACCCCCACCGGTTATGAAACTGAAAGGCGTGAATAATTAATTGGAAGAGAAAGGAAATGAAAAGGGCCTCGAGAGCTCGGTCAAGATGTGTTCAAGATCTACGTCAACATCACCATTTGTTATATGACAACTTTCGTCCCTTCTGGTTGTCCGACAGGCACCGTCCCTAGGGCACCAGTCAGATAAAAACGAATTTGCATGATACCCCCCCCCCCCCGAAAGTTCCTTTCAGAAACCGCTTCCCGGATCAACCTTATACTTAAACTTAAACTTAAAAAGATAAAGTGCTAAATTAAACACGTTAGGAGCTCCTGTATGGGCTGAACCCCTGGTCGCTGATTTTCGACACTTTCGTTGCTAACTGCTCAGATTCACGTGCTGGTCTTAGCAGCCAAAGTGCTGAAAATCAACACTTCAAAGTAAAAAAATATATTATCTTCTAAAATCCTGATATGAGTGTTTTACTTCTTAGAGTGGACGCTCATTGTGTATGTTTTGTTAATTTGCTATTAGTTCACTGCCCTTTATCCCATTCCTGTTTTCAGATATTGTAGACCTGGTGGATGCTGAACCGGTCCATCTGATCCCCGAAACTACGTTGACCGTTCCATTCTTTTTGAATGCTGCCGGGGGCATCTGGAAGCAGAGCAGACTCATCGACTCAATGGCTTTCATCTGCAGCGAGGTGTTGCCGGATCTAGAATCGATGGTGCCCGCGATTAAATCTTACTTTGACCAGGCCGACTGGGATTACAACCAAGTTTGTGGTCGGGTTCAGGAGGCAGCCAATAACCTGGCGGGATTCGATGCGGAAGATTTCTGCAATGACATTACCCAACTGATCTCTAGCTTGGTCAGCGCTGAGAGGAAACGGCGACAGGCAATGGATTCTTCCGCGCAGGATCCTCTGGTACTCATTAATGACATCACCAAGAAGCTGTACAACATCGACATCACCGATCCGACTACCATCTGCCCAAACATCGGTCAGTTCCTGGACCGGTCCATTGATGATATCTTAACGGAGTTTGAGACAGAGCTGATGGTCGCCTATCTGCCGGAGGTATCTCCATATCTGTGTGAAAATTGGAATGAGATGCTCCAATCCTTCTTCCCGGGTGTCGATAATGCTCAAGAATACATCGACGTGATCAACAATGGTGTTCGTATCGTAGTCCAACTTTTGGGGTACGACAACAGGCAAGACCTTTGTGACAGAATTGGCGAGGTGCAGGAGCAGTCAGGTAAGAAGAGCTCGATCGGCGTTTGTGTGGAAGAGTGGTTTTAGCATTGGACTCACGATCTTGAGGCTGGGAATTCAAATCCCCACTCGGCCATTTCCCCCGCCTCTCCAGAAAACGTATCATTAGGTGTTTCCTGTGTTTAAAAATATAAGCCATACACAGCAAAAAACTGTGGTGTTAACCGGTGTACATAGAGGACCACACCAGTTATTTTACACCGGTATTGGTGGTGTTAGTTTTACACCTATAGGTGTTATAACAACACCTATGGTTGTTACATTTACACTCTTGGTGTTATGTTCAATCTCTAGGGTGTTATTTTAACACCTCAGGGTGTGGTCCTCTATTAACACCAATTGGTGTCAGTTTTAACAGTGTACCAGCTTATAACACAGGAACCCCATTGCCATGCGTGTTATGACGAAATGTCGTCGTCTTTAAGTTCAGCCATCAGAGAGGTTTTCGCTTTATCGGCGTTTGACGGATTTAAGAGCACGAGAACACAGTAAATGTATCTTAAATGTCCATCAAATGACAGTGACCAGCTGTAGGGTCTTTGCCAGACATTGGTGAACCGGAAAGGCAGTTCATCCTATTTTTTTAAGCGTACGAAAAATTGCAAAAATGTCGTTTCTTCGGAGTCAAGGATGAAACTGCTGCTTGATACACCAAAGTTTGTCAAAGATTTCCTGATTGATTGTTCATTGGCATTTGGTAATACATTTTTTATGTTCTTGGAAACCGTCAAGCGTCATTGAAGCGAAAACTCCTTCACTGTAAAAATTGTGGTGTTAAAACTGACACCAGTTGGTGTCTACAGAGGACTACACCCTGAAGTGTTAAAATTGCACCATATTATTTGTTAACTCATTTTACTTTATTTGGGGTATTCTATGCTTGGTTCTTTATTCATTTGTTTGTATTTGTGTTTTTATTAATTAAAAATATCTTTTTATTGCTTTTTTTAAATCGTATTCATCTTTTTCGGGGGCATCAACTGTTTTTACATATTGCTTAATTTTTGCCTACAAAGTGTAGATCTATTTCATATTAGAATGTGGTGCCCGTATTATTGGATTTTTTTCTTCCATTCTTACTTTCCAGAGCAAGCAAGAAGGACCTTTGCCGAAGGAATCATTGAAAGTTCTTCGAGCATTTACGTCGACACAGCCCGGTGCTCCATGTACGCAAACGACCTCATTGATGAGGTCATTCACCCACTCTTTGAGCTCTTCGGGCTACCGATTAAAATCAGCGATTATACCATTTACCGTTATACTGGTTTTATGGGTGTAGAAGGGGTCTGCAGAGCCATCGAGACAGCTTTCACGAGTAAGTCTCATACCCGGATGCTGTATGTAAACAGGGGCGGATCCAAAAATTACCACGGGGGACACTTTGACGAACCCCCTCCCCCCCCCCCTCTTCCCCCTAAAAAAAGGATTATCACTATTGGCAGGGATCATTTTCCCGAGATGAAAAACAAATAAAAGGGAAGGAGTTATTACTACAATCAGAACCCCCTCCATTGACTCCAGGGGCCTGTTGCAGAAAGAGTTGCAATCAATTGCAACTCTAAAAATCATGCGCAATTTGATTTTCAACCAATCAACAGCGCGCATTTTTTACTTACGATTGATTTTTTGACTTGCGTTTAAACGCAACTCTTTCTGCAACAGGCCCCAGGGACCCAAGCATGGCCCTGGGAAGCGGGCATGCTTGGGGTGCAGAAGCACCCCTCATGATTTTGTTCTGAGCGTGCTAAGTATGTTATACACCATAGGCAGCACCCTGAGGAAATAAGATTGTTATGCTACAATATTTGAATTTGACCATTAATCATCTTAATAATATATTGGAGCAAAAGCCTTTTTTTCTTCTAATATATATGTATATATATTCTAGGAAATCCTATATTTGAAACTGATTTCTGAAAATCCCCAAAGAGTTGTGATAACAAAAGTAAAGTATTTTTCAATATTTTGCACAAATTTAGTAAAAAAATGATGAACCTAATCGATGTAACTAAAGAAAAATCAAATTGTCTCCATAAAGTGGCAAAATTTATACACGTCTCCGAAAGGTGCCATCTAGGAGTATATATATTTATATATATATATATATATATATATATATATATGATTTTTTTTTTGCTTTTTTTAATATAAACCAGCACCTCTGATTCAAATTTTTTTACAGGTCCACGGAGACCCTCGTTCGTTGTCTCCCCCCCCCCCCTTAAAAGGATCAGACCCACCCCCCTCCCCCTGTCGGGGGTGCTGCGTATGTTATACACCATAGGCAGCACCCCGAGGAAATAAGATTGTTATGCTAGAATATTAAAATTTGACCATTAATCATCTTAATAATATATTGGAGCAAAAGCCTTTTTTTTTGTAATATATATGTATATATATATATATAATTTTTTTTTTGCTTTTTTTAATACAAACCAGCACCTCTGATTCAATTTTTGTACAGGTCCACGGAGACCCTTTTTCGTTGTCCCCCCCCCCTTAAAAGGATCAGACCCCCCCCCCCCCTCTCACCTGGATCGACCACATCCTATGTGAGAACTGGTTGTTCGCCTGGACTGTATAGGCGGTCGTTTCAATAAATTTGCGAGAAATAGTTCATAGAAAAGTCTTTATATGAACACGATGAAAGTAATGTCGGGCAATAATTAGGAAAATGTTCATTCATTCACAATGCTTGTGCATTGATTTTGCTGGGCTTAATGTGTGACATCCAAAGGCCAAAAAATGATGTGTTTCTTTTAATCTGTGACCGGAAATCCCCGGATATCCGTACTGCCATCCGACTGACGAGAGTGCATGTTGTTTATAAATGACAAGGGCACCCCAACAAAGAGGTGGATTGAAATAAATAGAAAAAAAATCAGACAGGCTTCACTCTAGCCCCCCCCCCCCCATCGAACTGGGATGTAAAACAAGTAAGTTTGACATTTTAATACAATTTTTGCTTATTTTCACACATAGGTTATTTGAACAACATCGGCGCTATACAAACATGACAAATAAGAGTCAATACTGGTGCAACGCACTAGCTATCCATTTTGTATTTAATTTCTTTTTACATGTTTTGCGTCGCTGCAGATGAAAGCCATTCAGCCATCTTTTATTTTTATTTCAAGTTACGTACAATATTTCAATTATTGCAGATTTCACAATGCGGTTGCGTCTGCTTTGAACCACAATAGGTTGCAACGAGGGCAATCCCACATATATCTCTTTAAAGCATAAATTCAATCAGTCATACTTTTAAGAATAGTTTATCGTATTTTGGTTGTATTGATAGAGGAAAAAATCAAGATATTTCATAACGAATTACCAAAGAAATAGTCTTAATTGAGTGGACATCGTTATGGGTTCCTCATTTGCATAGAGCTTGTTTGTTGCAATTAATCTAAATTCAATATGTCATAACCTCCTTTAATTGTACATGAAATTTTAGCATGAAGCTCGTTCGATACTTCTCTTTTCATTAGAAGTCATGTTTTGTTTGGGCGAGACATTCCTGTAAACGAGTACCGTAATCAGCTTATGTAGTGACACAGTAAGTCAAAAAGCCTAATATGTAACGATAAACCAACATTTTTGAAAAGCAGCGGGGATGGGGGTATCAAGATATGGGATCAAATGTGATAACTGATTAATTTATCATACACCTGTATACGCTTGAGAAAATGTTCAAGGGAGCATTTAATCAACTTTTTTCATCTGGCAAGTCAGGTCTGAAGGCTTTAATCATGTTAATTGATTATGATTGGCTGAGAAGCAGCGTTACCATGGTAATTGTCGGGTAAACTAGATCCTGTCGATGAAACGTCCGGCAAGTCCTTTAATGAAATACGCCCACGTGTGGGAGAAACTTAGTACCATGTATTACGATGCAGAAGGCATATGGTGAAAACAATAAGCATTTTCTTTTGAATTTTTTGTTTATTTGTTTTGTTTCAAGTGCTTTCTGTGATTGACATATCGATGACGCTCAAAGCGGAGAGTATGAATGGAATACCCCTCGTGTATACCGATGATCTAGCTGATAGAAATTCCGATCGCTTCCAGGAATACGAAACATTTTTCTGTGGAGTGGTAAGTTTATTGAAGTTGTAGAACACTGTGCATGTGATATAATAGACAGTCACCTAATTATCTTCATAAACTGAAGAGAGTAATCATGTTCATCGTTCTTTTGGATGAAGACAAAGATATACAATTTAGAGAATATGCATGATCAAGAACTAAAATACAAATTCAAAGCAGAGTGGGGTTTTTTTTTATAGAAATTTTGGACGTGCAAGAAGGCCTAAACTTTATCCTCATATTACCAAAGCAAAAATGCTATAATTTGATACGTTTGAAAAGAATGACGACCGAGCTATTCAACTATTCTGAGAGATAATGATAACAATCGTAACATCTCATACCATCTTATCCCCTTCCTTAAACATTTTCAAGATCCTCTGGATCGAAATGGCAAACCACACTGGGAGTCTGGCTTGCTTTGCTAATTGTCATAATTTTGTTTACTGCTTCCAGACGACGAACTTTATCACCCAGGAGCTCGGGAACGAACTGCGAGACATCACCTGCACCGCTACCGCATTTCGCCAGGGTAGCATCATCGCCGAGTTGCAATTTCAACTACATGCTATTTCGGAAGAGGTTGCGAACACACTTGCCGACGACGCGGTCGAGCTTGCATCCAGTGACAGTCTGACCATCTCTGGGGATGGGAATTCACTGACTCTTTCCGAGGTCCAAGTTACAAGTAAGCCCTCAGTCCTTTTTCATTTTGATACGTGGCATTGACTTTTACTGATCGATGTACAAGTTGCAGGTAAGCCACCAGTCCGTCGAGCAGTACGGGTTGCACGGGCCTATTCACAAGTGGCAGGCCATACATATTGCTCAATTTTTAAATTTGATATTGCTGATTGACAAAAATGAATGAATATGACTGACAATCTAAAACTGATTCTAGGGAGGGTACCTACTGAACTTATATTTCCCAAATTGGAAAGATATATCACGACTATGGAACTATGTTTTTACTGGTGGAAGAATTAGGATCAGTTTACTCTCTCAAGTGATGAATTTGGTCCCTGATTTATTTTTAAAATGAGCCGGTCGAGGTACCCTTTTCTGGTCAGATATGGAATGTCAAACATTTATCCTATCCACTGGTAGTAAACATTTAACCCTCGAATTTCCTCCTTATTTTTTATGAATTCTTCTTAAGTGCCACTTTGACACACGAGTCTATGGGAAAAGAATGAGGCCTGTGACACTGAACTAGATCAGTTCCGTGGCCTGTGAGCCAGCTACGGTCCCTTCTTAATAGTAGTGTGTTTTCGCCCAGCGTCGTACGACGCTATCAACGACGTAGAACGATCTCTTGGTTCGTGCGTCCGTCGCGCTCAACTCTCGCTTGTAAGCAGTTTCGCAAATCGCTGATCGCGGCCGGATCGTTTTGAAGCTTTCAGCTATCAGTGCAGTGTAGTCAGAGTAGAGTACAACATGTGCATATGCACGCGATGGGCGAATGTTTACATCGGCTCAGCTTGCTCACTCTACAAGCGATCTGATTGGCTGTTGACGGCTGTTGACAAATCCTACGTTCTAATGCGGACGCCCGCTAATTTGCGGAAGAACCGTCCGTGATTTGAGCTCAAGATCGCTTGGGCCTCTGTTTCCATGGAAGTTGGCAATTTTTGCACACGACCCTTACGTTCTACGTCGTACGACGCTGGGCGAAAACACACTAATATCCAACGAACGTAGAGGGCAGCAACACTGCTGTGTGTTACTGCCCCCTACGTTCGTTGATGATATCAATTAACTCTGACATGTATGATGTTCAAGTCAAGTTACAGTTATATATCAGTACTTTCTCCTAGAGATTGTATTAACATAATCTTGGTGGCAGTAGAATTCAATAGAAATGATTTTGTAATAGGAATGAATTGATTTTTTACTCAGACAGACTTGCAGCATATCTATTCTGACAATTATAGGTCAACTCCTCTTACTAAACGTGAGCGGCGTCGCAAATTAGAGACGTTCAGAGAAGTTTACACTTAACGCCTTTAAGTCAATAGTGTAATATGAGACATAATTTGTCTAGCGCACCCACTATGATATACTCTACTGCGCTTTAGTAACTAATATTGCTTGTACTATACAATGAAAATGATCTAATTAAACGTTTCCCTAACAGATGTGTCTTCTATACTCTTGAAAGCAGGCACAGTTCGGGCCATTCTAATTGTGAGGAGAAGTTGGTTATCTAGTTCCGAGGCTGCCTAGCTAGATGCAGTCTCCAGGTGTGCCTGTGTTTTAGAGTATGTTTTTTTTTCAAGGAATCTATCCTTAAAGGGGAAGTTCACCCTGAAGAAAACTTTGTTGTAAAAATAGCAGAAAAAAAAATAAAAATATTGGTGAAGGTTTGAGGAAAATCCATTAAAGATTTTAAAAGATATTAGAGTTCAAAATTTTGTATTTGTGACGTCATAAACGAGCAGCTGCCCCATATGTTATGTAATATAAAATGCATGAATTTCAAATTTTGTATGGTTCCTGATGACTTAATTTTGTTTTCTATACATGATCGGGTGTGAAATGATTTGTCTGTTGATATACAAAAGGTACAGTGAAAACCATTTTCAATTTTCTGAGAAAATTACATTGCATTGATTTTTTACCATTCGCTATGTAGGAATGCGGCTCGCATATGACGTCACAAATCAATTAATTGAAATTCTAATAACTTAATTCTTTGATGAATTTTTCTCAAACCTTTAGCAGTATTTTTATTATTTTTTCTACTATTTTTACAATGAACTTTTTGCCAGGGTGAACTTCCCCTTTAACACTTCGTAGGTTGTGTGAGGTTGATGGCATTTTCAAGAAAAGCAGTTCAAGATAACTAGGGGCTTGGCCATTCAATGCTTTAGACACCAGTATGTGTATGTATGTAACCCTTTTCATATATATATTATTTCTGTCAGCTGATGAAAGGCCAGGTATACGGGGAGGTTTGAGTACTGGTGCCATCATCGGCATCGTCGTTGGCGTTTTGGTTGCCCTTGTCCTCGTCGTCGCCATCATCGCCATCGCCGTAAAGCAATCTCACCGACAAGCACATAACAAGTGAGTACAGTATTACGGAGAGGGGCGGGTCTACGGTGGGGTTTGTTGGTTGTAAGTGGTAGACCCAGTGGTGGATCTAACCAGGTTAAACAAAGTACCATCTTAGGAGCCAGATGGTTTTCGCACAATAGTCCGACTTTCAACATGTTCAAAGCTAGGACTGACATTAAAGGAAACCAAAACCCAAGAGGAGAAGAAATCTTATTGGAAAGAGTAAAATGAGAGGAACAATTTAAAACAAGTTTCATCAAAATCGGTTATGAAATAAGCAATTTATGGGAGTTTGAAAACTCTTGTTGTACTTTCTATGGGGATCTTCAAATTGGCAAACGTGCTTCAAAATGGCTGGTTTTGTGGACAACTCTCCATATGTTTTGTACCCAAATTTTCAGATTTTCCTCATTATCTTTCAAATTGCATCTTGCCTCCTTCTGAGGACAACATATGTCATGGGAAAATATAATTCACACCACATATGTGAAGGTCAGGAGGAGATAATGTGAAATATGTAAAATAAAGGGGAAAATCTGAAAATTTGTGTATAAAACAAAGGAGAGTTGTCCACAAAATCAGCCATTTTGAAGCACGTTTGCCAATTTGAGGATCCCCATAGAAAGTACAAGACGACTTTTTAAACATCCATAACTTGCTTATTTCATAACCGATTTTGATGAAACGTTTTTTAAATTGTTCCTCTCATTTTACTCTTTCCAATAAAATTGCTTCTCTTCTTGGGTTTTGGTTTCCTTTAATCCCGCTGGGCCCGCATCTCTATGCAGGTTGTGGTTGTTTCTTTTCAAGTAGTGAGAAAGGGGGGGGGGGCGAATAGAAAGAAGAGAGAGAGAGGGAGAGAGGGCGGCGGAAGAAGGAAGATAACAAAATATAAAACAGACCAACATGGATTGGGCTTGGTCCTGTAACTATAGCTCTACCGCATAACACTCATTTTCTTCACTTGAGAGTGAACAAGCATCATTTCCCTCACACACACCCACACACTCACGCACCAAAATATCATAACGCCGCCATGATAACACCATCTAATGGAAAGAAGATAGCAATTTGAAATTAAAGTCAATTTTGTAAAAATGGTATATTATAAACGAACTTGCGGCAAACAGGCAAATCCTGTTTGCTTAATTGGCAGACCCAACAGAGGTACGTGTGGGCTGGTTTAATACATATACTGACATTTGGGAAGTCATGTTATTGGATCGTGTACAAACTCATTGAAGTCATAACTACAACGTGCATGTTTCTTTAAAGGACAAGTCCACCCCCAACAAAAAGTTGATTTTAATAAAAAGAGAAAAATCCAAAAAGCATAACACTAAAAATTTAACAAAATCGGATGTAAAATAAGAATTTCATGACATTTTAAAGTTTTGCTTAATTTCACAAAACAGTTATATGCACATCCTGGCTGGTATGCAAATGAGAAGACTATGACGTCATCCACTCACTATTTATTTTGTATTTTATTATATGAAATATTTTCATTTTCCCCTCATTGTCAAGTGATAAAACGATTAATTCCTCCCTGAACATGTGGAACTAGCATTGTTTAATACTATATGGTTCAGTCAAGTTGGTCCTTATTGTCAAATCTATAAAAAATGAAATATTGTATAATTCAAACAATAAAAAACAAAAGAAATAGTGAGTGATGAACATCATCGACTGACTCACCTAGTTGTGCATATCATTGTTTTGTGAAAAATAAGCGAAACTTTCAAATGTCATAACTTTCTTATTTTACATCCGATTTTGATGAAATTTTCAGCACTATGACAGTTTGACTTTTCTCTATTTATTCAAATCAACATTTTCCTGGGGTGGACTTGACCTATTATTGGGGACAGCATTGCTTGTGCTGTGTCAGTCAAAGTTGACGTTCAATCCTTTGTTTTGTATGATGCAGTGCCCCTGGCGGACGAGGTATTGGGATGCAAAATCCTGGATACGCATCTGACGAGAAACCAAGATACGGTAAGTATCGACCACACCATCACGATCGCACTGCGCGTGAGAAAATGAATATTTCGATCCCCATCATACTAACGTACTCATGCCCGTCAAAATATGCACAACATCAAAATAAACTTAAGAACTAAATAAATAAATGAACCATTTTCCTCCATACTGATCAAAAACACAATTTGTTTTACAAATTTCAAATGTCAAAACAGATATTTTGTGAAGACACATGTTTTGGGAATACCGACGATATACTGTGACAATATCTATCGCATTTTTCAAAAAACAAGTTTGGGAAAATCGATTTATTTGAATTGTTGATTTGATTAATTGTAATCAATATTTTGATGCTTGTTTCACAAACCTGATCGTATAAAAATTACACATGAGTATAGACATGTCGGGGATTTTAAGTGTCAAAATAAGGGTCTGTATATCCAAGGTTGTTTCTTGGGGTAGATCACAATTTTTAGGCCAAGTCCCGTCCTTGCATAGGCCTGTCTACATGTCTATTCCTGATGCGACGAATGTATTATTGTGAGGTGCATTTGCAGATTTTTTACTTTCTACGCCTTGGGCACAGCTTTGTCAAAGGATGAACTCGTATAGGCCTATATCACTGGATCTTGATTTTGCTTTAGTTTATCTCAGAATAATAATATAACAAATAACATTTTCAAATCAATTAAAAAAATATATATAAATAAAGTAATAAACGAACTCAAAAATTGAAAATATATAGGCGAGATTAAAAAAAATAGTGGTAAAAAATAATTAATAAAGTTGATAGTAGAGAAAATAGTATTAAAATATAATGATCTAGTTCTTTGATGGTTCTGGCTCTCGTCTTTTAAAAAGAGGGTCATTTTATTTCATTTCATTTATTGATTTCCGTTTCACAATGTTGTACATAATATGATAAATATGACAAAGTACCAAATTCATAAGTTCGAATTCCAGTCATATCGTGTTTTAATGTAAATTGACAGGTATGTTGTTCATGATAACATGATCATTTAGGAAACAAACAAATATATATTTTTGAAATTCTCTTTTCACAGCTTAATCTGCATAGCTTCAAATGTGTTTTCCAGCCTTGCAGTTTGGTAACCATGGTGACGTAAATCGATAAAAGTTGGAGAAAATTGATTAATAAAGGTCTTTCATCAATACTATCGGGAAATCTAAAAGTATATCATGTTAATAATCTGTAAATCATGTTCTGTATTTGTTTTGCAATTAAGTCTTAATCTATTAAAGAATAATGTAACATTGTACAATTGTGTAACATGATAATAACATATATCAGACGAGTCATAAATGTTACAGGCTCACTCATAACTCAAATTATTTTTTTTAATCAGTTTTCATCCTTATTTTGTACTATGTTGTTTTATCGTCTTGAAGATTTGATATTTGCATATTTTACACAGATCTATTGGTACTGGTTACTATCATATTTAGCTCTGACTAGACGGGGCATGAATATAGCAACTTTATTCATAGCGTAAACAGTGTATTTTTTTTACTTTTATTATACTTGTTTATTTTACTATGTATTTGGAGATCTTGAGATTTGATAGGCCTTATTTTCACAGATTACAGTACTTTATGAATTAATGATATTTAGAATCATACGCAGTTCCTATCTATAGGCTGCAATGTATCAAGTTTATTGGTAACTATTTTATTTTTATGTGTTTTAATCATCTTAATGTACTATGTTATTTCATCGATTTTGACATATATTTACACATAATACAGTACTTTGTCGAATGGTATTGTTTAGAATCATATTAACATGATTAAGCCGTTCAATATCAAATATAGGCTGAAATATACATGTACTAGCATGTCGATCCACATCTTAAAGAATATGTTTTCTTTTACTTTTTGATAAGTTTTCATCTGTATTATTTGCTGTTATTTTATCTCCATGGAAATTTCGTAGGACTAATTTTGCCCAGATTGCAATACTTTATCGATACCACTTGATATCATATTCTGCTCATAACGATATCACTTTATAGAAAATCATTCTTTACCTTTATTTTCATGATTGACAAAACTATAAATAAGTGTTCATACTTGTCTGTGTATATAGTTATGATCTAAATATTGTTCCAGCTATGCTTTTTAGGAACACCCTTTTCGACTTTGTCATAAATAGGGGGGGGTATAACCAGGGGTGGTGCTACACAGGGAGGGGATCCTATGGTTTTTTTCAAGTGTTGACAGGGGAAGGGAAGGAAAAAAGAGGCATTTTCTGCTTTACCATTTGTAATGAAATGGGGACAAATGACGTTACAAAAGATCTGCCTCTTATCAAATTACGTTTTCACCGCCCCTGGTTATCTTAAAATAATAATAAGCAGCTGAATAATAATGGCACAGTTTTTAATTCGTTTTTCAAGCTAACATTTTTTTTCCTCGAAGATACATTATATCTCAGAATGCATGTAGTTTGAAGTGCTCATATCTTGAATCATCGGAAATAGATGTAATCGGTGTGGAAGTCGCGTTGATTCTATGTAATCATAATAATTGTTATTTTGATTCTACAACTTATTTTAAGAATGAAGCTACATTTTATATAAATTGTATGCTTGGTTATGAGTGAAACTGTGAGCTTTTTCGCAAATGCGGTAAATTTACTGAGGACCGCCCGAACAGGTGTTTGAAATACACCACGGAGATTGACTATAACACTAAATGAGGTGATATAACAAACATTAGGCCTTATTGCTACATAACACAAATGGTGTAAAACTAACACTAAACAAAGGTGTAAATTGCTTGGTGTGTTCCTTTCACAACAAAGACTGGTGTAGTTTAAATATCAATGTATTTATCCATTTTTTTTGTAATGTGATAAAACCCTTTCAATAATTTGATCATGGAAAAGGTGCCTTTCTAAAATGTATAACCTTCACTTGTCAGACTGCGGGGCGCCAATGTATAGCAGTTTATGAAACTGAAAAGGACAGCCCTGCAGTATAAATACATAAAAATTAAATAAAGAGAATCATTTTCATGATAAAAACAATGAATGTTCTTAAATGTATGATAAGAATTAACCAAAAGTGTCTAATGAATATCATTACGACTACATATAAACCAGGCTTTCGCCGCTTAAGAAAACAATCGTACTATATAAAACAGAAAACTATGGACAGGCCATTCTCTTTTGCGACATAACTCTTCATGCATTCATATGAAGGGAAAAAATTGGGTGCCCGAACGGGTCAGTGCCACAGAACAATAAGTCATTATATCAATGTTGAAAATGTTCTTGTGATTTTGTAAGGGCGGTATTGCAGGGGACAGCGGGCAACCACCCACAACGATTTTTATTTCAAGTATTGAACAGAAAGAAGAAAAGTAGGAGGAAAAGGGAAGAGAGAATAAAACAGATAATACAAAAGAGGTATACAGGTATAAGACGTTTAACGTGTTTAACTATTACTCCTGTATTCATTTTTTTTAAATAGAAAATTGGGTCGTCCTGCATGCCACCCCCCCCCCCCTCCATATCAAAATACCCTGGGCCGCCCCTTAACTATTTCATGATGATGATAACATAAATAACATCCAATTTTACCCAAGGTAGACACTTCAGTTCCGAAAACTGTTTCCCTAGCGGGCCCAGCCTGGCATGTCATGTATGTGGTTCACGTAGTTTGTTTTTGTGATCATAAATATGTAAAGATTTTTAAAAGATATTTTATTTTTTACATGCAATAATTAATCTAGAGCTAATTCTGAAAAATAAAAAAAAATAAAAAACATTTTCTGCTGTACTTTGAAGATTTTCTGAGTGATCTGTCATTGTATATTAGGTGTGTCCCAGAAAAAATAAAACCCTGTATTAGGGGCGATGCCTTTTCAAGGGTGTTCTTATTACAAATTTGCCATTAATGTTAAAATGTTATATCGATTTGAGAACGAAGACTCCCGTTTCATGTAAAATCCTAGTTCCCAAGTACCTCCATTTGGATAGGGCAATCTATGTGTGTATTTGAGTTTTGTCAGACGTGTATCAATCAGATATGGTTATTTACGTCTGGGACCGACCTTTAACGTCACCATCCGAAAGACGTGACCAAGGCTCCAACCTCGAACCTCTGCATCAATGTGTAACTTCCCCACATAGCTTAGATTACAGGCGCACGCCACAACGCCCAGTTGTTCTTAAGTTCTTAAGCACCTCATTTCACAGCAAAAATAAAAAAACATTTTCTGCTGTACTTTGAAGATTTTCTGAGTGATCTGTCATTGTATATTAGGTGTGTCCCAGAAAAAATAAAACCCTGTATTAGGGGCGATGCCTTTTCAAGGGTGTTCTTATTACAAATTTGCCATTAATGTTAAAATGTTATATCGATTTGAGAACGAAGACTCCCGTTTCATGTAAAATCCTAGTTCCCAAGTACCTCCATTTGGATAGGGCAATCTATGTGTGTATTTGAGTTTTGTCAGACGTGTATCAATCAGATATGGTTATTTACGTCTGGGACCGACCTTTAACGTCACCATCCGAAAGACGTGACCAAGGCTCCAACCTCGAACCTCTGCATCAATGTGTAACTTCCCCACATAGCTTAGATTACAGGCGCACGCCACAACGCCCAGTTGTTCTTAAGTTCTTAAGCACCTCATTTCACAGCAACTTTAGTTCTGAAGGGAGTGGTTTTAGGTTTCGGGGCTACACACCCCTGCCCTTTCCAAATCCCACAAAAAAGAAAACCCGTCTTTGGAGCTAGAAACCCAATTGATTGAATATGTTTAGATCATAGTTTTAACATTAATAGTGAGAAGGAAAATTCTTCTTTTATTTTGACACTAAATTCTTAGTGAATTGTTCACGCATTCCGAAGTAAAAACAATTAAGGAAAGTGTGTCAGAAACGATATGCGCGGAAACTCATGCGTGACTCTGATTAACTCTTAGAATGCCAGACAAGCATATGGCTCTTTGGTATTAAGCGGTGCCAACTGGAGACATTCGTACTAATCACTCAGAAAATAATGAGCCAGGCATTTGATGTGACCATGGTACACTGTGGAAACCGCTTTACATAATCGATAAGAAATTTTCAAAATTCATTTTTTAGGTTATTCATCCACCAACTCCAAAGTCATACTAAAATAATGATAATAATAATATTCTAATTCAAATTCAAATTCAATTCGGTTTCATTAAACAATACTCATCAAAAAGTCCAAAGACTAACAATGTGAGTTTACATTTTTAAAAATACATAACAGAGAAATAAATAAATACATAACATGCAGTGACCATTAAAGAAGAAAAAAATATATAAAATGTTTAAAATGCAATAATAGTATAAAAAAGAAAGAATGAGCAGATGCATGTAATAAGACAGATTTAATTTATATACAGTGCGTCCCACAAAAAACGAAACCGAGATTTAGCGATGATTTAACATATCTTAATCATAAATACAATAGACAAATGACCTACCAATGTAAAGCTAAGAATCTCCTCTTTCATCTGATATTACTTATATTATTCTTCATTCACGCATGAGTGAGCAAAAACAATTTGAAGAAAGGATACCAAAAACTCATTTGGCAGGGGGTATCTGAATTTCAAAAAGAAAATCACATGCCTAAAAAGTTCAATATCTGTTCTTTTATTTGATACCTTAATCACAGAAAATGGTCAAGAAGTAAAAAAGTTATGTTCCCTCGAAACAATGCTTGTATTTCCATAATTTCATTAAATAAACGTGTTTTCACCGGTTTCCCACAGAAGCTATCGCACGGTAACAAAAGACTTAATGCATGGCTGATCGTCAACAAAACGGAGTGTCGAGTGAGTTTAAACGCTGGCCTGTAAAACCTCTTCATTTTATGTAATTATTGAAATTCAAGCCTTATTTCAAATAACCAGAAATTTGTTATTTCTCTACCATTTTCTGTAATTGAGGTATCAAATTAAGCAGCAGATATTGAACTTTTTGAAAATGTGGCTTTCATTTTGAAACCCAGATACAGCCCGCCAAGTGACTTTTTGGTATCCCCTTTTCAAATTGTTTTTGCTCACTCATGCGTGAATGAGAAATAATCTAAGTAATTTCAGATGAAATAGGAGGTTCTAAGCTTTACAATGGTAGGTCATTTGTCTATTGTATTTGTGATTAAGTTATGATAAATCATCGCTAAATCTCGGTTTCGCTTTTTCTGGGACGCACTTTATAAAAAGCAGGTGAAGAGCAAGAAAGTGGAGCAAGCATAGCAGTAGTTCAGATTCTGAACGATTTTATTTAAGAGCAATCCCCCAACCGCTGCCAGGCCGAGAGATGGCGTGATCCCGAATTGTACGGGCGAGGAAAAGCCCGTACAATTCCTCGCCCGTACAATTCGGGATCACGCCATCTCTCGGCCTGGCAGCGGTTGGGGGATTGCTCTTAAATAAAATCGTTCAGAATCTGAACTAGCATAGCAGGAGTAAGCATGTGAAAGGGTGAGAATAGAGAGGGGGATGTAGCAAAAGTAAAGGAAAGAGGGAAAATTTAATGAAGGAGGAAAAGAAAAAGACCCACAAGTAACCAATAAATTGCAGATTACAAATATTATAAGAATTATGTGTAACAAAAAAAGAAAGAAAAAAAGGGACATGATGGCGATCATAATAGACGAGAAAGTGGGAAAGAGCAACAGGGAGATAGAGAGAGAGAAGGAGGGAGAAAGAGAGAAATAGAAAGGTCAGACAGGATCTGAAAGAAGGACATCATATCTAATCATAAGTTACATAAGTAAACAATATATACATAGAAAAAAAGGTAGGCATCAATAATGAATACCGGCCAGACACCAAATGAAAGGGAGTAATACAAAAATATAACATTAATGATTTGCATTACTGATTTACATTACAACGCTGTCCAAAGTGAATGAAGCAAGTGGGAGTTTGATGCATTGATGAAAGGAATACTATAGAAAAGGAGAAAGAAACAAGAGAGCAAAAAAAGATAGAGAAATAGATAAAAAGGAGAAAAAAAGGGGGAGAGAGAGACAGGAAAAGAAAAAATACATCACATCCAGTTAGGGAATATTGCACAACAGGTACATGAAAATGTTAAAATGCAATCATAAAACTTACGCAATAAATGTGAGAGATAACTGTTTTGAAAATTACATTCATAATACATTTGGACAAACATTAAAATCAAAAACAAAAATGAGAATCATCCCCAGGATGAGTAAACTGACAAGCATATGTGCAAATAGAACTATCTGAAGATTTATATAAACGTAGCAGATAACAGTGGGATGAAATCAGAAAAGAGAAGTTGTAGAAAAGTAAAAGAAAGGGGGAGAGATGAAGGGAACAAGGAAAAAGAGAGGAGAAAAAGTGAGAGAGAGGAGAGAAAAAGAAAACAGCACAAAGGAATATTGCACATCAAATGAGAGAAAAATAATTAATGCATACAGATATAGTCTTAAATTAACCATACATGCATTCAATAGGCTAGCAGGAATAACAATATAACTGAATAAATTGAACACAGTAAATTCACTGACTGTTTAAAGTTCGAATGAAATAAGGGATGGGGGAATTCCAATATCTGTCAGTTCTCATCCTGGGAAGGGAAAGTGCAGATGCATTCCTCAGAGTACGACCACAGTCACTACCTCTATCTGCAGGAAGGAGATGTCGATGCACCTTAGATTTGAGAAGAGATTGAGCAAATTTAAGTGAAAGGGTAGAGCGTCTCTCTTCTAGAGAGGTTACATTGAATTATGAGAGCAATTGATCATACGGTTTAATGTTCGGGTATGAGATAATCCTAAGAGCTCTTCTCTGAACACGCTCAATGCAGGCAGAGGGGTCACATGTGATGCCAGATGTCCAAACAGGAGCTGCGAATTCAAGCGTCGGTCGAATATACATCTTGTATATGATGGCAAGATCTTTGGCGTTCACACCATTTCTCCGAAGCTTGGTCAGGATGTAAAGTCTTCTAGAGGCATTGGAGATCAGACGACTCACCTGTTCATCCCATTTGAGATTATTCTGAAGCGAAATCCCCAGAAGCTTCAGGGATGAAACAACTTCTAGTGTATAAGAGTTGATGTCAAGTATAATTGGTGGTGGTGGTTGGCGAAGAAATGAGAGCTACATGGCTTTACACTTGGAAGCATTCGGAACAACAACATTAGAGTTACACCATTGAACCAAGGCGTCGACGTTGGATTGCAGCTGGGATGGCTGTGATTTCTTCAATATCTCAACCAGGGTTAAATCATCCACATACTTCCACCTGTTAGCACAATCAACGGATGCGTCGTTCACTAAAACAAGGAAGAGAATGGGCCCGAGTTGCGTACCTTGGGGCACACCGCACGTGATGGTATCCTCTTCTGATGCCTTGCCATGGTAGCGTACAGTTTGCTTCCTGTTGCAAAGAAAGCTGCAGATGGTAGGGATGATTGCTCTATCGACACCTAAGTCAATCGTGTGATTAACATGGTCGAAAGCTTTGCTAAAATCGACAGTACAAAGATTAACAAAAGTCCTTCCCTTGTCAATTTCTTTGTGGATAGTATCAAGAAGGCTAACTGAAGTAGTGCGAGACTGAATTACCATGAAGATTGTCAAATTGACGATGATCAACTAATGGGCGAATGTCATTCAGGATCCAGTCTGCAAAAAAACTTTCAAAGATACGCGCAAGAGTTGGTGTGATAGAGATGGGCCGGAGTTGGTCGTAGCTGGTAACTGGACTAGTTTTAGGGATAGCACTAATAGATGTAGTCTTCCAAATGTCCGGGAAGCAGCCTTCACTGAGGCACAGATTGAAGAGAGTGGTCAAAGGTTCAGAAAACTCAAAGGCAAATTCCTTCAGCAATCTGGAGGGGGGGTCACAGGGATGACAAGCCTTGGTAGTGCTGATTCGACACAGACGCTTGTAAACTTCTCGTCAGTCAATCACTGGAGCCGGTGAGGGTGCTGGCAGGAACGCTGGAAGAGCAGTCAAAGAAAGTGGAGGCAAAGAAGAACAGATAGCAGCAAAATGTATGTTCAACTCATTTTCAATGTCAAAGTCAGATTTGTCACCAGATGCACGATCAAGCTGTTTCTTACGGATGCCAGCAAGGTGGCGAATCTGCTGGTGCCACCTCCCAGGCTCCGATTCCTTCAGGTGTTGAACTTTGACAGAAACAAGCTCAAATTGTTGTCTGAACTTGAGGTTAATCAAGTTGTTTAGTTCAGAGGCCATTTCATGAGAATTGCTATGAGAAACAGTACTCCAGTCCATTTCTTGGATCCATTGTCCAAAACTCCGGATAGAAGAGTCACGGAAAGGCCGATAAGATGACTTGTTCGACTTCCTCGGAGGTGGTGGAGCAGTAGGACAAACAGTAATCACATTGTGGTCACTGGAGGCTATTGGTGAGGAAATGTGCGGGTCCTCATATTCCTCATTAATGTCTGTCAGGATCTTATCTTATCCAGAATAGCCAGATGACGTGTAGGCTTATTCACTAACTGGGTAAAAGAGCAATGTCTCTCTATATCATTGGTGTCTAGATCGTTGAAATCTCCCATGATAATAAAAGAAATGTTCGCGTACTGAAGACGAATATGGTCGACCATGCTAATGATATGCTCTTTAACTTTGTCTTGGTGTGGCGATCTTGGAGGAACATAGATCACACACACGCAAATGTCTCGGGCCAGGTGTACAGCTGGTGATGACTTGAGGAGCACCCATAGGACTTCAACTTCAAAATCCAAATCGCTGAAAATCTCTCTACAGTTTAAATCCTCACGCACATAGATGGCTACACCGTCTCCTTTTTTCCCTCTGCGGTTCATATGAAAGATGCGATATGACGGTAGACGACATGCATTCACTGGTGTATTGTCGGAGAACCAAGTCTCTGTTACTGCAATCAGATGCGTGTCCTTAAACCGGATCAGCACTGTCGCATGAAATTGGTTGAATTTGTTAGTCAATGATCGAGCATTAAAAAGCATCAAACTAGGCATACACTTTGGAGTACGGTGTTGAAGCTGCACATTAACCAATGTTCTACGAGGTCTGAGAGTAGGAGCATGCCATCAGCATGACAAGACCTGTTGCTGATGCGAACCTCAATAGATCTAGTTGAATTAGTTAAATCAGATGGTGTTACAGTGACCATAGTTAGACGTAAAGTTGACATCTGACAAACACGACGTTGTCGACCGCCTCGCCTATAGAGTTCTAAGGATGCCTAAGTCTGGGAGATTATTGAAAATGTTGGATGGTAGTGGACATTTTTCGAAGTTATTCCTGATTTTATACTGTTCTGCAACGGAGTACTGGGTAGATCTTAAATTGGGCATGGTGTGAGCAAATTCAATTGATTATAATAATAATAATGATAATAATAATAATAATAATAATGATAATGTGACTTGTAAAGCGTCAAATTCACTCTGTAGAGTGGTCAAGGCGCATAAAGAGCTATGAGTTAAATTAAAGAGTTTTCAGAAGATTTATAGTTCATTGTCATCTGTTTAATTGTCCAAACTGGTTAGTGGTCTTCTAGAAAGCAGTTTGAATACATAATGAGCCAAGACTTTTGACCCGCGGATTCTGAATTTACAAACATCATCCATAATTTTTTTTTTTTTGCACACACACAACAAAAGTTTAACATCCATCAAAAATATCTGAAAACCAATTTGAATAGTTAATGAGCTGACATACGACCTTCGGACATTTTTAGTACACACACACATATGCACCACACTTTTTTCAACACACACATGCACCCCTATCACGCACACACACACAATGCGAGGGTTATTTGCGTTCAGTAACGTTCTTGAACGTCATTTCTTTTTGTTAAGTTGACTCCCAAGGTCAACAGTTTTAGGTCTATCGGGGAAAGGTATAGCACGACTGTGTATGATAATTGCGTGGAAAAAAAGACCCGCCATCGTGCTGAAATATCTTCCTTCTTTATTTTGCTGATTTTTGCAGAATTCTTTGGAACATATTTTTGTTCTTATTGATATATACAAACACTTGGCGGTTATTTACTTTGATTCGGTACAAACTAATTTTGAAATCATTACCAAAGCAATCATTTATCTTTAAATCATCATTGATAATATGCAATAGAATTCCCCATTTATGAAATATATGAAATACAGAAATAAGAAGGAGGTGCTTACATGAGACGTCGCAAAATAAAACGTAAAAAATCGCTAAAAGAAAGACAATAAATTATGTGTATGCCATAACACTTTTATGTGAAAATGAGTTACACTGAATACAGAATGAGGATACAAACTAGTATATAGAGTCCATCTCTCTCTCTATATATACATATGTATATGTGTGTAGGGGTGTGGCGGTGTGTGGATGTGTGTATTTTATATACAGTGCGTATCAACAAAAGTTTACACTTTGAAAAAGCCCTGGGAATTAAAAAAAAAACATGTGGGTAATTTTTTCACATATAATCTTGGGTTTGGGTCTCATCTATCCAATGAAAGTAAAAGTTTTGACAAAATGTTACACTTAAGAGAGCACTGTCCATTTTTGTAAAGCTCGCAGAAATCTGTTTGCGCAGAAATGCTCGTTTTCACGCTGTATCAAGGGGAAAGGGCGAAATCAAACTTACCCTGCGAACCATTTCTCATACATTTCCCTTGCACTTTTAGTCAAATGAAATAAAACGGATGCATTCAAGCATTTTGTAACATTTTGCCACCCAAATTGAAATTTCAACACTTAGTAAGCACAACCTTTACCCTTTTTGTGCCAGCTGGAACTGAGGACATAACTGAATCTGAAAAAAAGTTTATATCAGACATCTCCAGCATTTTTTCACTAAGTTTTTATCATTTTTATCATTTAAAGTGGGTTAACATTTCATTTTTCATTTAATACATGTTTTTCCACACTTTTTCTAAGCTTGACAATGATTAACAAAATGAAAATCAAGCCTAACCCATTTCATGTAAATCACAGCTCAGTGTAAAGCAAATATCGTCACGATGGCCTCGGTGTGTGGGGGAGTGGGGTGGGGCACAATGCACTCTTCGAAGTGTTTTGGGCAAGGAAACGAGTTTAAAAAGGTAAAAGATATCTTCAAATCAATTTTACTAGCTAAATTCCATGCGTTATTCAGTACTATGGTCTACTTTTATTCTACTATTTCAAAGTTCTGCGCAACTCTTTTTTCACTAACTGTTCAAAAGTAAGTGGTGCTCACTCAAGCGGAAATATTTTTTGACAGTTATATCGTCATTTGCTTAAATGGATCTGTACCAATGTTAAAATGTGGAAAAATCTTCAGGATATTACAAATGAATAATTTTACAGGATTTTTTCTAAGTGTAAACTTTTTTTGGATACGCACTATATATATCTTTTTACTCTCCTCGTAAGACCAGGCCAAAATCGAAATATTTTTGACGTTGACCAATCCTCTCGCCCGACTCTTCCTATCCGACACCGCATACCCCCCCCCCCCAATCTCCCCCCCCCCCCTCTCCCTCTCTCTCTCTGTCCATCTATCTTTTTGCTCTCTTCACAAGCCCAAAATAAGAAAAACAAACATAGTTGACAAATTAGATGCAGTATATCCTTGGAAATCCAAATATTGCCCATACCAGCATTTGTGCAGGTTTAGTAATTACCATTATTGCAAACGCTTTTAAAGCTTCGACTCTTATTAGTCCAGTCAATCTAGCCAGAATAGGGGGGTAACCCACCACTAATTGCAACACGAGATATTCCACTGAAATTCTTTTGAGGAAGGTCCCCTAAACCAGAGGCGTCGATCCTGGGGGGGCAGGGGGGGCGATCGCCCCACCAATGAAAATATTGGGGGGGGCAAACATATCGTTTTGCCCCCCCAATAATTCCGCATGTGCAAATAAATAAAATAAAATTTTAATGTTACACAGAAATCAGCAAGCAAGATTGAGATAAAAAATTTGTTCTTTATTTAAAATCATGCTCAAAATGTCCGCTTTTTAAGATTGGAATATCAAAATTTTCAGCTCGCGCTTCGCGCTCGCATTATTTTGGTAGCAAAACCCCATACTTTTCATAATTAAAAAGGTGAATAGAATGTCCCGTTTTCAGTTCTAAACATCAAAAATACTCTCGCTTCGATTTGCAATAATCTTTTGTTGGATATATATCTTGTTCTTTATTAAAAACGTCCATTTAACTCAATTTAATATGCAAATTTCATAAATTTCCACTGCTTGGATTTCTTGGGACTTTTAGTATGTTGTTTAGGGGACCTTCCTAGAAAGCATTGCAGTGGAATATCTCGTGTTGCAATTAGTGGTGGGTCAAATCCTATATTGACTGGACTATATAGCGATGTACGCTTTTTGAAATATAATTAATGATCGACTGAATTCCTGAATGGAGGAGGAAGAGCTATACTTGCCCAATCCCATCAATGCACGAGCCGATTTTCAGCATTATTCGCGAGACTGCAATACAACGAATCTTCAGAATGAGACGTTTGGTAAGTATGCATATATTTCTGGTCATAATGATAAGGCCGTGAATAAGATATATACTCTTTCAAATTCTTAGATTGAAATACATTCCGATCAGGGACCAATCCATGTTGGATTGAAGTTTTAAATCTAATAGATTTAGAATTCAATCTTATTCGATTGAACATTCCTATCCAATTTTGGATTAGTCCCTGACCACAATCATGACAATAAATTACATTGATTTTTAATCTACGAAAT
Source organism: Lytechinus pictus (assembly GCF_037042905.1). Taxonomy (NCBI): domain Eukaryota; kingdom Metazoa; phylum Echinodermata; class Echinoidea; order Temnopleuroida; family Toxopneustidae; genus Lytechinus; species Lytechinus pictus. The sequence goes on from NW_026974141.1 coordinate 7,236,584, forward strand.
TTAATATACGGAGAGAACATTGGCTCTTTAACATGCGTGTCAAATAAACGTCTATTTGATTGGGCGAATTTTATAATGATTTTTTGTTTTCGTCTTTGCAGTAGACATGCATTGCTTAATTGGTTCAAACTAAATATAAGAAAAGAGAATTGTGGATAAGAAACGAATAAAAGAGAGCTTTGTTAGCTTCGAATCTGTACACTTTTAGAGTAAGAAAGATTATATTAAGACACTATCTATTCTATTCTAAAATGATAAGAGGCGCTTTTAGATTTTAGCAAATTCCCTCAAAGTGAATGTCACTATTCCATTCCATTACAATACTATCAAGATCAGTCAGCCTGCAAGCCCCTGTGTTAATGAGCAAATGAGCAAGATTTATCAAAGTCCTCTCGTGGCTAAATTCATGTCCCAACAAAATCTCGTGAATAGTGAGACTTTCTTTCTCAAAGAATTTAACCACTTTCTCTTTGAGTAATATTGATTATTTTTGTACCATGGAAAAGAGTACATGTTAAGGCCACCGCACACCTTACGACTGGTCTCCGACCCGATTTCAGAATAAAATGTAATAGAATTTGATGCTAATATTGAGACTTGGAATAAGTTACTGTGTAATGTTCGAAATCATCGTACGAATACCTATGATCAAATTTATGACTATGCTATCATCATTCTTAGAATAAAAGCGAATTTGATATCTAGTCGTAATGACGTCATAGCAGTCTTGCGATTGGCTACGATTTGAAACTAATTTGGACTTTACTCCAAAATAAGGGCTTGCAATTTTTCAAAATTGTTATAATATAATTATTTCAATTAATTCTAACCTCAAATAAAATGATATGTTCCATTCACATCTTCAGATAATGAGCAAAACGTGATTTGTTCCAAAATCGGGTCGCAGACCAGTCGTAAGGTGTGCGGTCGCCTTTACTCTTTTATAGTGGTTATTTCTTTTGAATAAAATATTTTGATAAATAAGTTAATTTTTGACCTGAAAAGATGCCTCAAACAGAATTTTCTTCCTCTGTTTTCACTTGCAAATTGTGCAACATCTTGTGTGTAAGGCACAAACATTATTTATATCATCAGAAAGCTCAAACTCTATACTTTCTTACAGTGTCACTCTTGATATTTGGCATCTTTTGAATGGGTCAGCAGCCAGCTACATAAAATCTAGAGTTCTGTTCTGATTGGCTGAATAATGTTTTCAAAACAACAGGTGCGGGTCATTTGAAGAGATTACTACATGGTGAGTGTGTCCTTGCAGAGTGTGGGGAACATTGGAATTTGCGTGGGTGTGTGGTCTCTATGACCAATCAGAGTGCAGTATTCTTGTCTTTGAGCTGCTAAATGTACTTGGCCTATAAAAAGCTGGCTGCTGACCCATCTAAAATACATCTTCTTATAAAAATTATATCATATTAAAGCTTAAACCTTCAGCTTTATCAAAATTTAAAAATCATTTGTGCTCAAACAGAAATTAAGTGTGAAAACAACAACTTTTTTGCATGAAAATAATCATTTTGTTTCATGTTTTAGATCAAAGGTTTCCCCTATATTGCAAAGTTTTCTTATAAATCCAAACACATGACCTAAAAGAATGATTCTTCTTCTTAACAAAGATACCAAAAATATGAAATTTGGTCAACATTTAGAGCAACAATAGCCCGAATAAAAAGAGGTGTTTCGGTCCGCACCAAGCTCATTAACAATGCAAAAACCCTCTAGTCATGAATATCACTTGGATAAAAGAAGCTACTTTTTCATGGCTTGCCGACTGACTGTGATTATACATCTTCTGAATGTATTGAATGATAGTTTCACTACTTGAATTTACGCCAGTGGAAGAGGAGGAGGAGTAATCGTTGTCGCTATAGTAATGATAAATATGAGTAGTCGTCAGGGGCGTCGATCCATTTTTCAGATGAGGGGAGGGCAAAATCATGAATCAACGTTCCAAAGGCGCTCAATCACACAAACCAAATATACCCACACACACACACATAGGCTTATATATATATATATGTTTTATATATATATATATGTAATATATATATATATATATATATATATATATATATACATGTTTATTTATATATATATACATATTTATATATGACTCATGAGATGGAGACACATATCTCACCAACAAATTAATGCGAGAGCGAAGCGCGAGATGAAATCTTTTAGTAAACTGACCTGAAAACAGGAAAAAGGTACATGTTTAGGATTGTTTGTAGTAACTCATGAGGAGGATTCATATCTCACTATATAGATAATGCGAATGCCGAGAGCGAGCTGAAAATTCTTTATATTCTGACCTGACAGCTTGATATTCTAAGAATTTTTGGTACCAATGATTATGATGGGTAACTAAAAGAACAATAGATGCGAGAACGAAGCGCGAGCTGAAAATTTTGATATTTCGATCTGAAAAAAATGACAGTTTAATGGAGGTTTTTAGTAAAGAACAAGAAATATATCCAACAAAAGATTATTGCAAATCGATGAGGGAGTTCTTTTGAGGTTTAGAACTGAAAATGGGACATTCTATTAACCTATTTAATTATGAAAAGTATGGGTTTTTGCTACAGAAATGATGCGAGCGCGAAGCGCGAGCTGAATTTTTTTATATTCCAATCTGAAAAACGGACATTTTTAGCACGATTTAAAAAAAAGAACGAGTTGTGTATCTCAATCTCGCTTTCTGATGCCTCTGTAAGATTACAATCTTATTTTATTTTTGCACATGCGGAATTATTGGGGGGGGGGCAGAACGATATGTTTGCCCCCCCCCCCAATATTTTCATTGGTCGCCCCCCCCCCTGCCCCCCAGGATCGACGCCTCTGGTAGTCGTGGCAGAAGACAATGCGAAACAATGCTATATACACTGTTTAATATGTTACAGCTTGTGTTAGTTACCCCAGCATGAATGGAGCGACTTGTACAGATGCTCTCGATGGATATGCCTGCCATGCAGTGCTTCGGGGAATTCACATGAAACCAATGCGAACATGGTAAAATGATTAATGAATTATATTTGTATTCATGATAATAGTAAGCAGCGTTAATAGTATGCAGCGCTTAGAAACATTGTATTAAGCGGTATATAAATGTTGCATATTATCATCATCATCATAATCATTATTACTATAATTATTATCATTATTATTATCAACGCGGGCGGTGAAAATGGTGGTGTAATAAATTAACATTTAGTGCTGGGGCCGAGAACCCGGAGTAGTAGTAGTAGTAGTATTTATTTCCGTATTAAAAGCACAATTATATACAATAAAATACGGTGGATAGCCCACATTCAGCGTGACTGGCACAGTCACGCTGGTCTTCCGTGGGGTCCAAAACATTTAATATTAACATATAAGTTAGGCACAATAAAAGCAGATTAAAATAACAGACGTACAGAAGATAAATGAGAATAATGACGAACATAAATGATTAAAAATACAAATATCAACAGTAAACATATTCGGATAAAACACCGCAAAAACGAACAGAAAAACAAAAATTAAGGGGTGCAAACCTAACAGGGAATGGGGGAGGGGGTACCGGAGTCCATGTGGCTACAGATCAACAATCTTAGATTTGAAAATATTAATACTAGGGGATGATTTAATGAGAGGAGGAAGGGAATTATAAGCTATGGCGCTTTTATACTTGAAGGATCTTTTGAGGTAATTTGTTCTTGGTTTGGGTAATTTAAATTTGGTTCCGAAACGGGAGGGATACGTATGTGATACTAACTCAAATTCATTTCTTAAATATTTTGGAGATAGATTATTCATGATCTTATACATGATAATAAGGGAATGGTCGCTTCTTCTTTTGTCCAACAATTGCCAATTAAGTGTATTATGCATTTCCAAAATAGATATATGAGATTCGGGTTTAATCTGGAGTATAATACGACCTGCTCTGTTTTGTAGTTTTTGGAGGCGGTCTGTGTATTTCCTAAAGGATGCATGGTAAACAACATCACCATAATCAAAGTAGGGGAGGATCAATGAACTTTATATTAATTTCAGAATCGATTCACCTAGGGATAGCCGCAATCTTCCAAGAAAGCCGATTAATTGACCTATTTTTTGCAACATGTTATCTATATGCAATTTAAAATTCAAATAATCATCAACTATGATGCCTAGGTATTTGACATGATGAACTTGTTCTAATAGGGTATTATTTAAGGAAACATGAAGGACATTTTGTTTAGAAATCATATTCTTGCTTCCAATGAGCATACAGACCGTTTTTTGACAGTTAACACTTAACTTATTCTGGCACATCCATTGGTACATATTTTCTAAATCTGAATTCAGGGCCTCGTTGGTTCTATCAATGGAGGGGTGTGGAAAATACAAAACGGTGTCATCCGCATACAATTGGATATGACATGTCTTAATACATTTCACTAAATCATTGACATATAATATAAAGAGCAGTGGCCCCAGGAGTGATCCTTGGGGCACACCGCAGTTAATAACTGATTCATTAGAGTATTCCGAATTAATAAGAGTCCTACAAGCCCGGTTTGACATGTAACTTCGAAACCATAAGGATGGTGTGCCAGAAATGCCTAAGTTATTCATTTTTTTTCATAAAAATATCACAAATCACGGTGTCGAATGTTTTTTTTAAATCGACGAAGACGGCCCCAATGTAATGTTTCAGATCGACTGAGTGAAACCAGTCATCGGTTACCTTTAGGAGAGTGGTAATGGTTGAGTGCCGTGGCCGAAAACCGGATTGGGCAGGTGTCAAAATATCATTCTTTCGCAAAAAATCTAAAACTTGCCGTTGGACAACCCTTTCCAGTATTTGAGATACGCAGGGCAAAATTGAGATGGGCCTATAATTCGAAGGAGAATTTTTATCGCCACCTTTGTGAATTGGGATAATCTTGGCTTTTTTCCATTGTTGCGGAAATATACCACTTGACAAAGATCAATTAATCAACTTAGCAATACTCATTGATATCTCCATAGAGCATGCCTTCAAGACAAAGACAGATATCTTATCAACACCGACAGACTTAGTGTTTTTAAGATTTCGTATGATTTTCAAAACATCATGTTCGTTCACCTGAGTAAATGCAAAAGTCTCATTTGTATGATTATCATTTTCTGTATGGGGGTTCATATCGGGTATTTCACTTGCTAATTGTCTCCCTAAATTTGCAAAGTAAGTGTTGAATAGGTTAGTAGTTTCAGTATTACAATCCGAGTTAGACGAAACTGTAGGTATTTCATGTTTTTTATTCGGAATAATGGACTTTAAGGTTTTCCAAGTCTGTTTCGGGTTTACCTTAAAATTTGTAAATTTATCAGAGTAATACCGTTTCTTTGATTTCCTTACTTCATTCGTTACCTTATTTCGTAATATTCTGTACTCGCACATATTTTTTTCATCTTTCAGTTTGCAAGCCTTTCTTTTAAGTTTGTCACGTTTTTTCATGAGTTTACAAATATTTGCATTCATCCATTCATCCAAGGGGAACCCTTTGTACTTATTCTTTTTGAACGATTTGGCATGTGTTTGTCAACAACTTGTAAAAACACATTTTGCCATAATTCGATAGCATCATCAACTTAATTACATTGATCTTTACTTCCCCAATTCTGGTTACGAATATCATTTCTAAAGTCATCACTATTGAGCTTGCTGCAACTTCTGAAAGTGATACATTTGGGCTGAGCACAAATCTTAGAGTTCCAGGTCAGGAAGCTAATCGAATGGTCACTCATTCCGTTATGAATTACGCCGTGATTCACTACGTTTTGGGTGTTGTTTGTTAATAGATGATCAATCAGTGTTGCAGAAACATTTGTGATTCTTGTTGCTTCTTTGGTATTGACTTGGACCAGAGAATAAACATTATTTACATCAACATATTTCTTGGTCATGCTTGATAAGGATTAAGCTAGGATATCCCAGTTGACGTCACCTGCAATAACTATGTCACAATTCATTGTGTCCATAACGCTAAGAAATCTTTCATACAAATTAAAGATTCCAATATCTGAAGATGGTGGTCTATACCAAGTTGATACGATGAGAGGTTTTGAAAACTTGAGATAAACCTTAATAACAATTGCTTCTAAATCATCAAGGATTTCATGAATTATTTTTTCAAAATGTAATGATTTGTGGAGATAAATGGCTACTCCACCACCCTGTCGAACTCTGTCTTTACGAATCAAATTATAATCGTTAATCATGATTTCTCTATCATAGATAGATTCATCTATTTTGGTTTCATTAACTGCGAATACCTGAACCTTGTTAGTCTTAACAAATGTTCTCACTTCTTCAATATGTCTCAGTAGGCTGTTAACATTTAAATGGGCGATCTTAAGGCCATTACCACGTAATTATTGGTAGTATAACCATGTATACAAGCAATGTTTCGGTTGGTAGTATTTTGTACTGACATTAATTGACTCTGGGATAGTGATATTTTTCGATTAGTCATTATAGAAGGGCATGTCTTTAAAAAAACAAATGTTGCATTGCCAACCGAAAAAGTTCTCTGACTTGTCATTGTAGATCTCTTCAGGAATACCAGCACAGATGATATGTATCCATTGGTTGCATTTAGTACACTTCAGTCCCTTCTGATTGTTCTTAACCGGTTTCATACAACAGGCACATGGGTATTTTCACCTTCCAGAACAGATCAGTTCGTTCAGCGGCGTAACAGGGGTCGGTGGCCAGGGGGGGGGGGGCAAGAGCCAAAAATTTCCCGGTCATATCATGGAACAGGCAATGGCGTCATAAGGCAAAAAATTTGAGGGGGCGATATGGCGTATCGGGCAAATATATAATATATATAAGCGAGCGAGCGAAGTGAGCGAGCAAATGTTTTTGACATTTTTATTGCAAAAATCCAATTTTGTGATAGATTTTGACATAATGTGTTAAAAAGATGATATCATATTTCACCCTCCTCTCTTTCCTTTTTTCTCTCTTTTTTGTACGCCACGGTGAACAGGATTTTTGTTATGATTGTGAGCATCATGGCGAAGCTCTATATGCTTGAGGGGGCCGAGTATGGCGCTTCTGGCAATAAGTAGCTTAATAAAGGTCCCGAGCGAGCGAAGCGAGCGAGATAAAAACATCACATTTTCATGAGAATCTAACATGAAGATAGATTTTAACGTGATATTCAAAAAAATATAATACACTTTCCTTTCTTTCCTCTTTTTTTTTGTTTGGTTGTAGAACTTTTAGGGGCCATGGTCCAACTCATCCATATAACAGTGCTTTATGGGTGGGGTCCAGGGCAGAGCCCCGGAACTTCTTGATATCAAAGCCATTTTAAACCTTACAGATGGCCACTTATTTTAATCAAATTGCGTGTATATTTATATAGCTTTAACACAACACATAAATTCAATGCAGTTGTGTATCGTAATCATCCAAATATTGTGAGGGGCACACCATAGCAAATGTGGGAAAATTTGTAAAAAGTCGCCAGCGAGCGAAGCGAGCCAGAAAAAAAATGGCCTGTTAAAATGAAATTCTAATTATGTGATAGATTTTTACATCATTACAGCAAATATCATGTCATATATTTTTGTTCATTCATCTCATTTCGCTGCCTCCTTTATTTTCTTTTATTTCCCCTTGGCTGTGGAACCATCCCCCGGTACGCCAGTGCTTCAACGTAAAGCTTAATGCAGGAAGGGTCCATGTAGGGGCCCGTTATAGAACCCATTAAAGGTTACAGATGAAGAGCCCCCACTGCACGGGGTCTTGATTCTAGGACAGAGCGTTTGGAGATTTAGCAAGTTTATGATAGACTTTCATACAACATTATGCTTTATACCATCCATTTTTCTTCCCGCTCGTTATCTCAATCCTCGGCAGCCCGGTGGTGTACGTTTTCTTGTCCCTATTCTTTATTTTCCAATTTAGATTTTGGCTAATTCCATTCTGCCTTTATTTCCCGCTTTTGTTTGCCTTTTTGTCATCTTTAATTTATTTCCCTGTCTTACTAATCATGCTAATGTATTATATCGGGGCGAATTGTTCTTTGTCACTTGTTCTTTTTTCCTTCCTTTTCCCGTTATCTTTCCGTTTTCCCTTTTTTTTCTTAGTTTTCTTTTCCCTTTTCCTTTCCCCTTCCCTTTCCCCTTTCCCATTTTTTATTTTCTTCCCTTTCCCTTTCCCTTTCTCCCTTTTTTTTTCCCCCCGTTTTTTTTTTTTTTTCCCGGTGAGCTCCGACAGGGGGGCAGCTTGCCCCCCTGCCCCCCCCCCCCCGCCTGTTACGCCACTGCACGGAGCTATTAACACTCTGTGTTAAGCCAGTTAGTTCCACTCTGCGCATGATTAGAAGATTTTGCGCATGATCAGAGGAAGGTCATTTGTACTAAAGTGACATTGTGGTTTAAAATTTAATGAGATAAGCACCAAATTCGATGTCTTGATTATTCATATATTCTTTTGAATTGTGTTTTTCATTCACATCCACAAAAAATGCGTCCACGAATGACTGGTATATTCACAGTTTGCCAAGTACATTGTACAACATCCTCTAGTATGCATTCAAAGTAGAAATGCAACAAATAACTTCATAGAGTGTTCATTGATGTGCTATTCTAGTCACCTGGTCTATTCAATTTCTTCATCCCGCTATGTAAGGCATGCATACGTAATATCTTGCTTTGAAATCTACCTATCTTAATGAAAGAAATGAAAGGTCATTTGACCAAAATTGTCCCAGAAGTAACTACGAACTGGTCTATAGCTCCATGGATAGACAGAGCTAGGAGAGGGAATTAAAAAGAGTTAAGGTGAAATGGGTTTATACAGTCATGTAACGTTATTGTAAGACGACACGAGTCTATTACAATAACCACACATTTGAATCCTTACAGGCCTATTAGAATCGCTAAGCTAGTTCACGTTGTGCATGGTGTGTGACGGCTCGAATCAAAGAACGGACATCATAATTGATGTATCTGTAATAGCTCTATGATATTGATGTATACTCTTGAAGGAGCGGAGGGCAAGGAGCTGATTTGATTGCGAAAAATATCATGGCCACCGCAAACTCCCGCGTTGACTCCTGGGGATATGTGATTGTTTTGAGCAAGTTCGTTATCCTTTTTATTGATACCGGAATAGAGAAGTCGTTTGGCGTTCTGATTCCCACCTTAGTTGAGCGCCTGGAGTCCGACTATGCAACGATTGGGCTGATATGCAGTATGCATTCAACGATGATGTATCTTGCTTGTAAGAAATTTTTACTTTATAATGAGAATGAAACTCTTGGAGCAAGTTAGCTTTTGTGAAAGCAGAAAAATCAAAGAATAAGATCAACAAAAGTTTGAGTAAAATAGGACTAGCAATAGAAGAGTTATGAGCATTTGAATATCGAGATCACTAATGCTATGGAGATCCTCCTATTGGCAATGCGACCAAGATCTATGATGTCACAGATGAACAACTCTTCCCTTTTGGACACTGAAAATATACCCCAAAACATCTCTTTTTGCTCAATCTAATCTTATGACAAACGATTCATCAATGATATAATGTTGTGAAACCTCTGTACTTGTCCTCTCATAAAGAGAACACCTCACCTTGTGATAGACTCTATAAAAGTGAGAATATAAGTGAAATAAGTACTAAAGTAATGAGGGAGTTGTACGTGTGTGACATCATAGATCTTGGTCGCATTGCCAATGGGAGGATCTACATGGCATTAGTGATCTCAATATTCAAATGCTCATAACTTTCTTATTATTCATTCAATCTTCCTCAAACTTTCAACAACATGTTTCTTTGACTTTTCTCTTTTATATGGATTCAGCTAGATTCAAGGGTTTCATTCTCCTTTAATACAATGCACCACACATCTCCTTCTTCTTCTTCTGATAAAGTACAGTCCACCGACTGGTGAATCGTTGTATTTGGCAGGTCTGGCGTGGAGTATGTACAGTGCCATTTTATTCTTACGATTGGTCTGCGTCGACCGTTTCTGGAATATAACGTCGTAGGATTTGATGCTAATATTGAGAAATGGAATATCTTATACTTGTGTAAAGTTCTGAATCATCGTACGAATACCTATGCTGAAATTTGCTACTATGCTCCCATCCTTATTAGAATAAAAGCGAATTCAATACCCTTCAATACCTAGTCGCAATGACGTCATAGCAATCTAACAATTGGCTACGATCTTGAAATATTTTGGCCATTAGTCCGAAATCATTATTGCAATATTCTAGAATTGTTATATTAGTACTCTTACAGTTAACTGAAACTTCAAATAAAAAGTTACCTTTCATTCACATTTTCAGAAAATGAGCAAAATGCTATTTGTTCTAAATCGGAGCGTGGATCAGTCGTAAGGTGTGCGGTGGCCTTAAAGGGGTGGTCCGGGCTAAAAATATTTATATCTAAATAAGTAGAATAAATTTCACAGAGCAAAATGCTGAAAATTTCATCGAAATCGGATAACAAATAACAAAGCTATTGAATTTTAAAGTTTATCAATATTTTGTGAAAACAGTTATGTGTACATCGTCATTAATTCATTAGGTGGGCTGATGATGTCACATCCCCACTTTCCTTTTTCTTATGTTATTACATGAAATCATAATGTTTCATTTTTGTCATACATGTGTAAATGATGTGTCTCCATTATGATGAAATAAGTTGCGGCAATATATAACTAAACACTTAATCAGTTGTCAATCCAATTAGTTCTTGGCAGAAAAAATTTGAATTAACCTAATTTCACATGATAAATACAAAAGAACAAGTGGGGATATGACTTCATCAGCCCACCTTATGAAAATTCATAAAGACATGCCTAGAACTGTTTCACCGGAATAATGCAAATCTTTAAAATTCAATAACTTTGTTATTTGTTATCCGATTTTGATCAAATTTTCAGCATTTTGCTTTGTGAATTTTACTCTATTTATTGAGATATAAATATTTCCAGCCTGCACCATCCCTTTAAGTTTGCTTTCCCACGGAAATTTAAAGAGGTCCCCTGACATACGATTCATGTTCTTCAGTTAATGTGTACGAGTCTTTACTTCTCTAAATTATTACCTCGAGTTTAGATGTGCATCATACAATTATTTTATCAATTTTTCTTGCATTACCTGCAGTAGCCCCGCCCCATTAAATTATCATCTTTTGCCTCTTGTGATGCCACAGCAGGCAGAAATAAGTATTACAATACACAATGCCATTTCTATGTGTCATTCCTAACAATCACAAGCCTTCAATCAACACCAGGGCCTACGTAGCAACCATTCAAACTGTCATTTATAGTATACTGCTTGTGAGATGGTGTTTTATGAAGACTTGTAATTGTTAGCGATGGTACAGTTGGCGGGCAAGTTGCGTTGCTCTGTGTATTTTATATGCTTATTTCTGCCTCCTGTGACATCACAAGAGGCAAAAAATGATCTAGTAGATTTTAAGGAGGCGGGGCTTAGTATAGTATATACTGCAGATAAATGCAAGAAAAATGAAATTAAAAACAATAAAATTATATGATGCACATTTAAACCCAGCAGGACGTGATTTGGTGAAGGAAAGACTCATACACATTAACAGAAAGTATTCTGTATTTTCATGTCAGTCGAGATGGCGAGATGATAGGGAGTTTTCGCATTTACTACGGAGACATTCTCTACAACGCATCGATTCCTTTGAAAATGCAATTAAAATCACAATTGGAGAGCTGACAGGCTTTTGTCGACAATTGGGGGACTGGGACAGCCAAGATGGGGACAGCAGATCTTCCGAGGATTTGCACCCGACGAACATAGATTATGCAGATATGTCGTTGTGCAGAGTCAAGAGATTCCGACTGCCGCTGTCCCGGTCCACCAACTTTTCGACATAAGCCTCTAAGCTCTCCATCGTGATTTTAATTGTCTTTTTAAAAAGAATGAATCGATATGCGAAAACTAATCAAATGTCAACCTATATGTAAACTTGTATATCAACATGGCGAGATACGTTATCTCTTCAAGTCGACTTATAAAAGTTAGTCAGGTATAAGCCAGTTCGTAGTTCCACTCTGCGCATGATCAGAAGATTCTGCTCATGATCAGAGGAAGGTCATTGGTACTAAAGTGACATGGTGGTTTTAAATTCAATGAGATAAGCACCAACTTTGATGTCATGATTATTCATGTATTCTTTTGAATAGTGTTTTTCATTTACATCCACACAAAAAACCCAAAACAATGCGTCCACGAACGACTGGTATTTCACATTTTGCCAAGTACATTGTATAACATGGTACATAATATGCATTCAAAGTAGAAATGCAACAAATACCTTCATAGAGTGTTCATTGATGTGCTATTCCAGTCACCTGGTCTATTCAATTTCTTCATCCTGCTATGTAATGCATGCTTACGTTAATATCTTGCTTTGAAATCTGCCTATCGTATTGAAAGACTAAATGAAAGGTCATTTGACCAAAATTGCCCATGAAGTAACTACGAACTGGTCTATTTATCATTGAATGGAAAATACACTTCTCTCGAGGTTTTCACTCCAGAAATAACCATGTTTATAGTCCTGAGTATTAAATTGTACCTGTTGATGATTGAATTATTCAATTATTCCATTGAACTTTAGCATACAAAATATTTATGAGAAAACTTAAATTATTAACTTTTTTTTTTCAATTAGTAGAAAACACATTATAATATCTTGATAGAATCAAATTAAAGAATGATTTTTTTTTCAATATATCATTACTTGGTAGCATATTTCAAGATAAAAAGAAGAAATGAAGCAACATTTGTTGAAACGCTCACCCGAAATTCTAAAATCAAATTGCAAAGAAAATCCATTATTTTGATGATGAAATGAGTAAAATACTGGGAAATATCAGGATTCGGATTTGAAGGAGTTCGGATCGATGCATGATTATGAATAATATTGTGAAAGATTTTTTTTTGGAAAAAAAAATGAATATTGAAGGGAGTGCATGCTCTATGATCGTGTTGCAAGTATTCGTCTAGTTGGGGGTATGGACTAATTTGTCTAGTAGGATATAAGGCTTGGTCCCACTGCACTTACGGATGCAGAGAGGATCTAAAACGGAAAAGAATCTTGCCATTCGTTGGAAAACGTTATGTATCCGCTGCATGTGTACTCTTTGCACGTGTTTCACACGCTCTGTATCCATCGAGAATCTGTCCACTGTGATTTCATTGTTCGCCGATTTTGTCCATGTCTGGAGTGGATGAAAACGGCCGGATGACGCCACCCCAAAATATGGCTTGTCCGCTGCATCCGATATGAATACGTATCGTTTCCGTCGGCCAGTAGGACCAGGCCTTAATTTGTCTGGTAGGATATAAGGCGCATTATACTCGGATTGATAATTGCACATGAACATTACATTATTTACTGGATAATTTTCCTAAACAAGTTAAACGTATTAACTGAACCCACATACTTTCATTTCCCTCACAATGCTAGGTCCTTTTGTAACGCTCGCTCTTCGTAGAGTCAGTCATCGCCCTGTTGCTATGTCAGGCGGCCTGTTGTCAGCGTTGTGTTTTATTGCCTGTGCTTTCTTGAAAACCACAGCTACTGTCGGCATCTGTCTCGCCCTCTCAGGTGAGTATCGCGGTCACTATAATATTATGCAGGAGCCTATATACCACCCCAAAACCAAGAATAAGTCGCCCAAAATGAGTTTTTAAATTTATTTTATTGAGCTTGAAAACCTACATCCATAGGCCCTACATGTACAGTGATTTATAACTTGTGAGAAAACCCACACAAAAGTACTTGAATGAATATAGAAGAAATTCAATGAGAGCTTCGATAAATAAAAGGGAAAACAAATTTTGAAGTTTGGGCTCACTCGAGGATGATGCACAATTTTGCAATAGTAAGTGATACCTCGGGCACATTTGCTCTACGGTGGTCGTACGGCAAGTCGAAAACAGCCGTTTTAATTTTTTGTACCAGCTACATTTAGTGGGGTTTGAATAAAAATAAATAAAACGGCTGTTTTCGACTCGCCGTACGACGGCCGTAGAAGTAATGTGACCGATCGAGGTACATGTATGGAACGTGAAAGCAGTCTGGGGGAGGGGGAATCTCTTGTATATCTTAGTTTATCTAATTTACAACTTAATATTTTGACAGTATGATGAAGAAATACTACTCTTTCAGATAAGCTAATTTGCTTTTTTTTAAGAAGAAAATAATTGGTTTGGTTATTTACAGAGAACCCTCCTGGCGACTTATTGACTTTTAAGGGTGGCTAGTCACCACTAGCGTACCTACGGGGGGGGGGGGGGCAGGGGGAGCACTCTGCCCCCCTGACGAGTCACAACCCATGCAAAAACGTATCTTTGCCCCCCCTGACGGGCTTGAAACTTTAAGACCTCTAATGCCCCCCTGACGAACTTGAAGACCTTTTTTTTTTTTTTTTTTTTTTTTTTTTTGCTTGTCAAATTTTTGGGCGGACGGTTTTGCCCCCCCCCCCCCTGTGGAAAATCCTAGGTACGCCACTGCTAGTCACATATTATCCGTGGGTTTTACACAAAGATTCCAATAGACCAGTTCGTAGTTACTTCATGGACTATAAGCCTGTTCACGGTTGTAAACTGCGCACGAGCAGAAAGAGGTCATTGGAGACAACCATGAAGGTGGCTTTCAAATTCACTGACATAGGCATTTGTGATTTGATGATTATTCATGTCTTCATTTCAAAATATTTATCACGTCTAAGCTGAAGAGTAATAAATAGAGCCTTTATAATCACTGGTATTTGACAGTAGCCTAAACAATAGTCAAATGTGCCAAAGGCAGACAATAAAACAGATTTCCAAACTTTATCCCTGATGTACTATTCTAGTCACCTGGTCTATAAAATGCCTTTTGTTCTTAGAATTTGAATACTCTACCGGTAAAGCTTACGCAACATCTACATTTGAAAATGATAGTGCTTATCCTAATGAAAAATCACAAAGATCATTTGAGAAAAGTTGATCATGAGCTAACCGTGAACTGGCTTATAGACCAGTTCGTAGTTACTTCATGGACAATTTTGGTCAAATGACCTTTCATTTCTTTAATTGTGATAGGCAAATTTCAAGCCAGCCAGATATTACGTTAGCATGCCTTACATAGCAGGGTGAAGAAATTGAATAGACCAGGTGACTAGAATAACACACCAATGAGCACTCTATGAAGGAATTTGTTGCATATCTACTTTGAATGCAATTTAGAGCATGTTGTACAATGAATTTGGCAAACTGTGAAATACCAGTCGTTCGTGGGCGCATTATAATTGTTTTTTTTTTTTGGGGGGGGGGTGTAAATGAAAAACACAATTAAAAAGAATATATAAATAATCAAGACATCAACGTTGGTGCTTATCTTATCAAATTTTAAACCACCATCATGTCACTTTAGTACTAATGACCTTCCTCTGATCATGCGCAGAGTGGAACTACGAACTGGCTTATTAGAAAAGATTTCAATCGACCCCTTCTATCACTTTCCACCCTTATGACTTTCTCCGACCCTTCCTCCGACAAAACTGCATTCGTCTGAGCGAGGCTTTAATGTGATCACAATATTTGAAAATAACATGATTGTCAAGGCCCAAATCACCGCTGTTCCACCAGTACAATAGGAGCTAGCCAGGGAGTGGTTCTAGCCTTCTAGGTGTACTTTTAAGTGTGTTCTGTTTTGTTTTATCTTGCAGGTGTTGGAATGGCAATGACGTACTTGCCTACAGTCCTTGCACTGAATGATTACTTTAAAGACACTTTTGTTTTATGGAGTACAGTTGCGTCATATGGCTACATATCAGGGTCATTGCTGCTCCCTATCTTAACTGAAAGGTCACTTCCGGCGTACGGATACCAGGGGGAATTCATCATCTTTGGCGGTGTAGCTCTTCACCTTCTCGTTTGTGGAGCAACGCTTCGGAAGGCGACCGATAGGTCTGTAAATGGCACGAGTGAAGGCGGAGGTTGCGATCAAGAGGAGAAGAGACATAGGTGTGGTTCCGTAGAACGTCCATCACTGAACAGGGAGGTTATGCTTCATCAACTGGATGAGAAAGGTGAGGAAGAGGACGTCTCTCTGTTAGAGTGGGTGGACAAGGAACAAGAGAATAAGAATTGGAAAGAGACATTACTAGAGAAAAGGCGTTTGATTCAACAGGAGACCAACTTTCAAAGAAACCAGAAAACATTACCGAATGACTCTCTGGGAAATTGTGGAATTCTTACGGAATGGATCTTTTTTATATCACTCGCGACTCTATTCTTGTTTTCTTACGCAACTTACTCATGGATGCTGTTTTTGGTACCCCATGCTGAACATCTAGGTATTTCTCCTTCCAACGCCGTTTACCTCTCTACTTTAGGTGGATTAGGTGGCATACTCGGTCGAACTATCTTGATCACCCTCATCAGCAAAGGAGTCAGTGACCTGTCCGTGTACATCGTGGTAGGTTCAATCTGCTCGGGGTCTTTCTTCTTGGATTTCATCAGTTCTGCTTATCCTGTCCGCGCTACCCTGGCATTTATCCAAGGGTTTTCCTTCTTTATCGAGGATTCTGTGTTAACCAGTCTAAGTAAATCAGCGATTTTCCATGAGAATAATTTCGACATGGCCGTGGCGATTGCCAACTTCACGAGTGGGCTAGGCATATCCTGTGCCGGAATATTCACAGGTAAGTAGTATAGTGCCTTCAAGTCTGGACTCGGATCCAAGAACATGGCTTAGTACGACGCGCTTAGACACATTGCGATTATCTCTTCACAAAATGTTGCATTTTGATATTATTATTATAATTATGCCCATTTGCATCTGAAAAACTCTCTTTTGGGGTTTTTAATTTCTTATTCATTTATTAATATTATTTTGCATTCAAATGCCGCCAATTTTGAAACTTTCGTAAAGGGGGAGGGGACAGGGGCGGGTGGAAAGATTGTTCAAATGACAGAATTTTAATGCCTTTTTGTGGTAAGAAACGGAAACGGAAAAGTGACACCGTTCTAGTTCGGCGACCTAGCTTTGACCTCTTGGTTATTCCCTTGTCCCAAGGGATGCAACTCTGCACCTTAAAGCCCGTCGCACACTACACCATTCGACTACGAAGCGATTTGAAGAAATTGCACTTGAATTAAGTATGAATATAATGATCAGGGGAGCATTTCATGAAGGACTACACTGCAAAAACTCCGGTGTTGATTTAACACCAGCCCGGAATCTATATATGTCCACACCAGAGAAGTGTTTATACAACACCAATTAGTATTAAAACAGTATCGGTTTGATTCCAAACTGGTGTTGTTTCAATACTTCTCTGGTGTGGACATATTTAGATTCCGGGCTGGTGTTAAATCAACACCGGAGTTTTTGCAGTGTAAGCGGACGTCCTGTTTTATCCGACAATTACAATAGTTACAGTGCATCTCAGCCAATCAATGAAAGTTGTCAGATCTGACAACTTGTTGTTGGAAGAAAAATGTTGATGAAATGCGCCCCAGAATTCTGCACTGCTGCAAGGCTTGTGGTCGGAGGAAAGTCGACATCGAAGTCGCAGCCGTTGATGGCGCCATAACAAATTGGAATGAAATTTTATTAACTTAGAGGGAGGGTAGACTGGAATTTCTATTTTAAAATCAATACAAATGTTGGGAAAGTAGATTAAGATTTTATAGCTTAGAAAGTTGATTTCAAATACTATATTACGAATTCTATGAAAATCAGATCGCAGCGATTGTGTAGTGTGCTCCGGGCTGAAAAGTGCGTTAAGTTGCACCAATGCAAAAATGGAGATCCCAGTGTTGCATATAAGGGTGCACAATTATTTTTTTCACTCTTATATTTCCAAAGGTATTCTGCTCGATGTCACCCTATCCAAAAATGGAGATACCATTGTTGCATTTTAAGGGTGCACAATTGCACTTTTTCTTCGTGTGGAATTGTTAAGCCGTATTTATTTATTTTTTTCATTATATTTCCAAAGGTTATCTGATTGATGTTACCGAGTCATTCACGAAGGTCTTCATCATCATCGGTGCCATACACGCCATTGCGGTCATCAATCTCATAATCGTATGCTTTCTTATCAAAAGACGACAGAAGCACTTTCAAACAAAATAGTGTTTGTGTCAACACTCAACTGTGTGCTTTTAACATTCCAGTGTGCTTTAACATTCCAGACGAGCAGACTAGCAAGGCGAATGTGTGTTACTGTTCTATGTTAGCTTTATATTTTGAAATGTGTAATATACAGCTAGTGCGTCCCACACAAAAAAGGAAACCCGTTTTCAATAGGTCTATGTTTTTACTATATAAATTGATACTCATCACAAGAGTGGAATATCATATCGAATTTGAAACCAACAGCTTAACAAATCGTCACGCAAGACAGATGACAAACAATGAATATTGAGGCTTATCCCCCCCCCCCCCCGGGGGGGGTACTTTCATTGACGAGTGGATACCATGCGCGACCATGGAGTCTCAAAAGGCACCCTAAACATGCTAAAGTATTTTCCATATTCTGAAAATGCACCCCTTTAGTACTGGCATGTAACACCCTACCCTTAACAAGTATTGGAAACAAAACGATACCCTTGCAAGTATTCCCTGAACTGAACCCCTAAACAAGTACAGCGATATATTTAAGTATTATGTCACAGACGTGGGTCGTCGGTTTTATCTTTTCCGACATCATTGGGTTTAGTACGGCCCCACCTCCCACACGACTCTAAACACGTAGTGTTGACTGTTGGGGCAAAAAGTACATCCTCGATAAAAAAATTTAGTCTTTTTTTTATACCGTCGCAAATTTGACCCTAAACATCTAGTGAAATAAATACCATATTTTCATTATTTTAGTGTTTTTGACACGTACGTAACTTTAACGTGCCCTATGTAAAAAAGACATTTTTACGTGTTTCTTTTTTGGTCGCGCATGGTATCCACTCGTCAATGTAAGTGCCCCCCCCCCCCGGGGGGCATCAGAAACGATTTGCGCAGAAACTCACGTGTGCATCTGAATCCACTCTCATTTTAGGGATCAGTGAGAGAATCTTAAAAATGCTAATGAGCCAATCGTTGAATAAGCACGGTCGTCGTATCTCGAACAAATCTTGTCCAATTTTTCTGCGCAACCTGGTTTTGACATTAAATTTCAAACTCGCCATGTTCATTAATGCGTGAAGTGTTGGTATCATGTTAGGTATCAAAGTAAAGAAAAATAATTTAATTATATGATTATGTAATAAAATAAAATTTATTTGCCTTTGAAAAGAGACATGGGAATCCCAGTTTCCTTTTTTTTCTGGGACACACTGTATATCAATTTTTAAGTGGATTAAATTTTGGGATTAACCTTGACAGAGCAATGGCCTTTGGTTTATCCCCCAAAGTAAATAGGAATAATTTAATTATATGATTATGTAATAAAATAAAATTTATTTGCCTTTGAAGAAAAAAGACATGGGAATCCCAGTTTCCTTTTTTTTTTCTTGGACACACCGTATATCAATTTTTAAGTGGGTTAAATTTTGGGATTAACCTTGACAGAGCAATGGCCTTCTGTTTATCCCCCAAAACCTCCACTCTTAGTCTTGACTATTTCTTTTATAATGTTATGCATAATGTAATATGCAATTTGATTTGTTAACTTGATCTTTCAAATATTTTGATGTGTTTTTAAAGTGATGTGAATAAAATTGAATTATTAGCAACGCAAAAAAGAATACAAAAGAGATGATAGGGAAAGAGAAGAGAAACAAAATCGTTCAGAGTATGAAGAAAGGTGAATTAACTGGGGGGAAGCGAATTATTGGAGAAAAAAAATCATAAAAACTTTCAGGTCATTTTATAAGAAAACTTAAAATTTAGTTCAATAACACCCAACAATGTCAATATATCCTTTTAAAGGTAATATTAATTTAGCTTTTAGAATATTTTAACAAATATGAGACAGTCACATTTTTAAAGAAATCTTTGAATAGAGAGCAAGTTTTATACTTTATATGGAAAACTGTGGAAAGAAAATTAAATAAGTATCATGCACAATTATTTCAAATCTGTTTCACATTTTATCTTTTACCCATAATGTGTTGTCCATTTTTTTTATCCTCAAGCTTATTGTAGGCTGTATCTGTTTTCTTTTTGCTCAAAGAACGATGATGTAAATAAGAACGCAAACAAGGAAAAACGAGGTCCATATATATACTCACAATTCCGCTTTCGTGTCAGTATATCAAAAATTTCAGCTCGCGCTCTGCGCTTCATTATTTAAACACAGCATGATTTTTGTTTTATCTTGAACATATTCATAAAACGACCGGTTTTCAGTTAGGAATGTTACTAAATTTCAGCTTGTACTTATCGTTTTATCAAGAAAGATATCCTTTTCATAAAAATGCATAATCTGCACGCGCTTTGCGCTCGCAACAATTGTTTATTGAGATATTATATCTTATTCTCTTTTGAAAACCTGCTTAAACTTTCCTGTTTTTCAGGTAGGGTTGTCAGAAAATTTAATTGGTAAGAAAAACGTGCTTAAGAGAGTTCTGCTTTCAAGTCGGTAAAAAAAAATCAAAATCAGCTAGCGCTTCGCGCTCGCACCAATTGTTATTTAGCTAGCCATCCATTTCATGGTTACAAAAAGGGCAAGAAATTTTTTAGTTTCACTTAATTTTCACAAAACAATTATATGTAAAACTTTGTGACATGCAAATGAGAGAGCTGATGATAAATCGACGGTGATCCCACATGTTCATGGAGATATAAAACATTGTTTCACTGGTCAATGAAAAGATTAAAATATTTCATGTTTCACATAATAAAATACACAAGAAATAGTGACGTCATCAGTCCCTGCATTTGCATACAGACCAGGATGTCCATATAAATGTTTTGTAAAATGAAGTGGAACTAGAAAACGCATCCTAACGTTCTTAATTTGCATCCGATTTTGATGAAATTTCAGTGTTATGCTGGTTGGATTTTACTCTTTTTTTTCAAATCACATCATTTTTTGTAAGCGTAGACTTGTCGTTTAAAGATATTGAACTTTACCATTACTTGGTTATTGTCTTTGATGGAGATATCAATATAAAACTATCGCGACATAAGTATGTCAGTGCTTCCACTCTTCCCGAAATCCAGGAAATTCCGGAAGTTTTATTTTCCAAGATCATTTAGGGAAGTGAGAAATTCCGCGAAGCTATCATTTCCAGGAATGATATCATTTTCTGAATATTATGACAAAATCTATCTCAAAATTGGATCTTTGTCATGAAAATATCAAAAAAAAATTGCTCACTCGCTCGCAATTCTTTTACCCTATACGTCGTTGGTCATATTTCGCCCCGGCCCCTCAAAATTTTAGGCTCATTACGGCACCGGGCCCTATATTTCATCTTTTTTTGTGAATAGAAGAGAAGTATATCTATATGAAAGACTGGAGAACATTTTTTAAATTCCAGGAACTTTCAGAGCAAATTCCAGGTTTCGTTTTGAAAAAGTGGAAGCACTGAAGTATGTAGGCCCAGGGGCGGATCCAGGATTTTCCAAAGGGGGGGCACATTTTTTCAGAGGGAAATTTTGACAAGCAAAATAAATAATAAAAAAGGATTTTAACCAAAATATAATAAGGATATTTCGAACAAAACAAAAAAATTGAAAAGAAAAAAAAGAGAGGGCATACCTTTGTTTTAATGGCATTTTTACATTACAAATTTTAATTTTGCTTCTCAAAGAAGGGGGGCACTCGCACGTGAATGAGGCCTCATAAGATGCAGCAGATAAAAAAGATATATTCCTAGCACGTAAATGATAGTCCCATCAATTATAAGTGAGTACATCGATTATCGGTTGCGCTATTTCTTATGTATAAGCATGCAGGGCGCAGGGTGGTGTGCATATGTTGGTGTCTTGCGGGAGAGCGTGTGTGTTGTGCGAGTGTGCGCGTGCAAGTGATTGGGGGAGATGGCCAATATTGCTTAAATCATGGACCTACTAGAGTAGTAGGTCCATGCTTAAATTGACGGGTAGCAGTGCCACATTTCGTAAATTAACACAATTCTTAGCAGATATCGGATTCAAAACGTCTATTATAGTCTGCTTGTTATAAAGGTTTATTGCGTTTGTTCCCTATAAAAACACGTCGTGTATTTCCTAACACTGGTTGGAACCCAACACATATTGAAGGAAAATGGAGGAAGCTTAGAAGGGGGAGGCAAAATCATCAGTAGAAAACGGATGATAAACAAAGGAGAAAAAATAAGGAATGAAGTTGAATGAAAAAGAAAAAGATGAAGAACAAAACAAAACGACGATCAAAAAGGATGAGGAAAAAAAAATACAGAAGAATATTTGTAATGTTTGAAGTAATGTTGAAGTTCTGGCAAAGGGTGATAAGATCGAGATTGCCTTTAAATTGCATGTATGATTGCCATGATTGCATTTGAATATATTATCAGGAAAAAAAACCAGGAAAGCGGGATTCCCATTTCTAATATGGTATTCAGGTGCATGTGCTGTTTCAAGAGTTCCAAGAACTAAGAATACGAAATGATAAAACTCAAATTTTTGACAATATCAGCATTTCTTTAAATTTCTGAGTGTCTACTGAAGATGTCACGGCTACCAATCGTTAGTTGGACTCTCAACGCAAATCTACCGAGGTCGGTATGACAAAAATGAAAGGGGGATTTTTTTTTCTTTTTTCAAGGTACCATTTTTCTCACATAGTTTTTCGTTCAGGAGGGGTAGGGTGATTAGTAGGCAGGGGCCGCGGAACGGTTTTCAAAGTGGGGGGGGGGGGCTGACCATGCTAAAAATCACAATCATATGGTAATTTTTACGTTTTTGTACACAGTTTCAGAAAAAAGTGGGGGGGGGGGCTGAAGCCTCCCCAGCCCCCCCCCCCCCCCCGGTTCCGCGGCCCCTGGTAGGGGTACAACAACCTTCCTTCGTCTTGTGTGACTTTTCAGTGATCGAAATGTGCAGTGGATAGGGTCATGGGGGAGGGTAATTGAGGGGGTAGACGTGGGCGGAAATCTGTCACCAAAGGTAGGGGGAACCAGGGCCTGGAAAATTTAGACAAGCAAAAAAAAAAGGTTATCACTCACAATGTAAGGTCATTTTAACCAAAACAAAATTTGAAAAGAAAAAAAAAAGGTTTTTGCACAAAGTGTGAAGTGATTGTGAAGTGATGTATTTTTCTCCATCATAAAAGATCAAAAATAGTAGGGAGGACATTTGATATTGTGTCCCCCCTACTATTTTTGGTGGGGGGACACATCCCCCTGGGATTTCCGCCCATGGGGGTAGACATGCCATATCATTACGATGAGTGTGTAAGTGACTATATTACGGGGGGGGGGGGGGGTTCTCCATGTGTGGGGGGGGGGAAGAGGAGTGGGCAAGGAAAACTGGGGCCTACCTGTAAAATATAAACCCACAACATCCTATAAATAGTCGTACATTGTCAATATTCTTTATTGTCAATATTGTATACAACTTTAATCCAAGACATCATTATATGTGCAAACATTTATAGCAAAGAACAGGAAATATCAGATTGAAAAATCATCCCCTCAGTCGTAATTTCATACAAAAATACGCTGTACAGATACAAATGAATACACATACTGATTACAGAACCTTCATGAAATTATCTCATATCATGATTATAAAAAAATATATTATTGAGATATATAAACCTCCTCACTAAAGTTGCAGATGTAGTCACATTTATCAAAATATGACTATATTCAGTTAAGAGTCACATAACCTACACACACAAATGTATACATGTATTTCAGCTTTCTTATGAAATTGAGTGATCAAGAGCCGATTTCATAATAACTCTTATTGATACATTCCATATGGTAGAGCCCCCAGTTTTCTAAATAAAGAAAAATCACTGAATTCAAAAGGACATGGAAAACATCATTTTTCAGGCCCAAAAAGTCCAATGAAAATTAAAAATCCAATGAAATGAAAATGAAAATCCAGTGAAAAATCTAATGAAATCCATATTTTATTATTTGAAAAAAATGAAATCTGAAATTGAATACTTCGAAAATTCTTTTTTTTTGCCAAATTGATCGTGGGCCCAGCAGGTACTTTGCAGCGCCAGATCGACAAAGCTCTATCCCTTGAATCGTTTGACGCCAAACAGGGTAGCAGCAACTCGTATCCTCTAACATCTTTTGGTCTGATGCGGCCGGGGTTTGAACTCCTGACCTCCCGGTTGTGAGACGGATGTTCTACCAACTGAGCAAGCACATTTTTTCCATTAAAAAATACAATGAAAATCAAAGCAACATCATATTGTTCCTACCTTAAAAGAGAAATCTGTCCATCAAAACTGATTGCAGTGTTAACCATGCATTTGCTGAATTTTATCTGCTTGGGAATTTAATATGTTTTTCTAACATTTTGCACAATTCATATTTGCTTTATCATGAGTTTTAGTTCTGGCATAGTGGCAAAGTTACCGGAAATTATTTTGTTGCAGACCTCTTACTATAATATGCATCTTGAATAACATAGATTAGAAGGTACATTACTTTCCCCTTTAAAAAAAGGTCATTCCATTGGATTGGGTCTTTTCTTTTATTTTGACATACCAGAACTAACAAAAATATGTGTTTCATTTAAACTAGGCAAAAATCTTCCAATGACCCACTAAGGTTTACCAGTTGAACATCATCCTGATGTATTGCAATTTCAGACCTGACGGTCTATTGACAATGATACATGTATATGAATGTTAAGTCCATGAAATGTTGGTCAAAAAGGTTTGAACTACAGCAAACCCAGAAAAGATTTCATGATCAAACATAAATATCTATGGGTGGAGACTTTATAGCCACATCAGGGGCCTGTTGCATAAAAATTTTTACCTGAGAAAAATTCAGGTATCTTTTACCTGAGTTTTTGCCCTGTGTTAAAGTCAATGGCAGAGATCAGACTAAATTTAGTTTTCAGTTTTTACCAGAGTTTTCTCAGGTAAAACGTTTTATGCAACAGGCTGCAGGGGTCCGTTGCAGAAAGAGTTGCGTTTAAACGCAAGTAAAAAAATCAATCGCAAGTCCCAAATGCGCGCTGTTGATCGGTAGAAAATCAAGTTACACATGATTTTTAGAGTTGCGATTGATTGCAACTCTTTCTGCAACAGGCCCCTGAATTGATCTACACTGTGAAATATAATTATATTACATTAGATGGCTCAGAATGGAATACAAGAAATATTCCAAGAGTATGGGCAAATGTTCCATGAATCGTAGATGAGTGGAATATTGGCCCTAACGAGTGGAATATTTCAGGTATTCCATGAAATAAAGCCATCCAATATAATCATTATTATCTATCCCACCCATACCAATCAAAAGGAGGGAGAAATTTGATTGAACAAGTCATGTCACTTATCACATAATGGCATCATCACTTCATAAGATCAAATTTGGTCGTTGACATGCGACTTGCATTATGATGTCATCGAGTGTCGTTGTGCTCTTGCTGTGCATCGCATTGCTTTCATTGTTGTACATGTATGTGTTGTATATTTCACGCATTCGCACTATACTGTTGAATATGCTCTCATATTCAATAGCAAATTTTGTACAGAAGCCTATGGGATATTCTTCGGATTTCGGTCCTTTTAGGGATACGCTCTGATACTGCAAGGGCAATTGATGCAGACCAAAATATGCGTTTTTAATGCAACGCTAGAACACTCTTTATGTAGATGATAATAGTTAATATCTAGATTACATGGACATTTTGTCATTTTTCGACACAACCTGATGGAATTACCCCCAAACAAGTACTGGTACATTTCTCAATTTCAACTGAGCTGCTAGTGTGGTTTTAGCTGAATTTTGATTGTGGCTATCTGGAATGGTGTGAGTCTGAAACAAACTGATGATTGCCCTTCTTCCAAGAAGCCATCACAATCAGCATCTTCGTCTTCAAGGAAATTGCATCTGAAATACAAGAAGAAGGGTTCATTAACAGTGGAATCAATCATCATCATCCTTAGCATCATCAATCATACTCATCAGCATATTTGTGATGAAAATCATTGTCATCATTACCACCATCATCACCATCATCACCACCACCATCACCATCATCATCACTGCCATCATCATCATCATCACTACCATCATCATCATCACTATCATCATCATCATCACCATCATCATCATCACTACCACCATCATCATCACTATCATCATCATCACCACCACCATCATCATCATCATCACTATCATCATCACCATCATCATCATCACCATCATCATCATCACTATCATCATCACCATCATCATCATCATCATCACCACCACCACCATTATCATCATCACCACCACCAACATCATCATCACCACCACCAACATCATCATCACCATCATCATCATCATCACCACCACCACCATCATCATCATCACTACCATCATCATCATCACTATCATCATCATCATCACCATCATCATCACCACCACCAACATCATCATCATCACTACCATCATCATCACTATCATCATCACCATCATCATCATCATCATCATCACCACCACCAACATCATCATCACCACCACCATCATCATCATCACCATCATCATCATCATCACCACCACCATCAACATAATCACTATCACCACCATTGTGTATGTTTTAAATATATTATTTTTAATTAATTTTACTTTGCTATTTTTAATCAACAATTCAAAATTTAAATCTGCTGAACTTTAGGGAAATTGGCTTAAATATAAGGCTCTGCCTTTCTGCCCTCATAATACTTACATTTCTACATTTGTATTACTTGTTCTATTATTATAGGCATCATCATCATTATCAGCATCCTCATCATAGTCATCATCACCACCACCACCACCATCATGATCATCATCATCACCATCACCACCATCATCACCACCACCACCATCGTCGTCGTCATCATCATCATCACTATCATCATCACCATCATCATCATCACCACCACCACCACCATCGTCATCATCGTCACCATCATCATCATCACAATCATTATTATAATCATCACCACCACCAACAGCTTAAAATCATGATAAGAACCTAACTTTGCCCTCATGATAACTATCCACAGCAAATCAAAATCAATGTCAAGGTTTGCATGGAGCTTACGCATAATCGTTAAGAACAATAGCCAAGGATGAAAGTGCTTAAAGAATGAAAGCGCACTGTTTGATTAGAAAGTCCTCTTTACACGTACCATGATGTATTTATTCACTTTGTCAATATTTGTGTAAGTCCTAATTTTTTCATTTTTTTATCACTTTATGAACTAATCAAGTCATGCTAATCTGAGAGCATTACATTGTTTCATATGAAGCACAAAGCACCGAAGAATCATGTCAGGAATGACCCCCCCCCCCTCGTATAGGGGATCGGATGGAGGGGAAAAAATTACATGGAGGCTCGGGCAAAATATGCTCAGAAGAGCCCTAGAAAATTCCCATTCACTACAATGTTGAAGCTTCCCCAATGTTGTGGATTCAGCCAGTTTGTTCGGGGGAAACTACTGTAGCCCCCGAAAATTAAATAAATAATATTTTTGGCCTGCTACTTTGTGGAGGTGACCACACGGGCTACTCGCTTTTGGCAGCTAGGCAAAGTAGACATTCCTTTCCTCATTTTGACTCACCTTGAGAATTTGGTTGCTTCTAATTTTGTTGTTAGTTTTGCGAGCACTTCTCCTCCATAAGCCTCATAGCAGCGGACCACCACACAGTCGTTAGCATCCTCAGACTGAAATGAAAAGAGATCAAGTGAAGAGCACTGTATGATATAAGTTGATTAAAGACTGTATTGGCGTAGATTGGGCAGGCTCATTAATATTCATGAGGTAATCTTCCTGAAGTCAACATGAATATTCCTGATTATACATGTATGTGCAGGGTTTAGGAGTGCAGGATAGAACTCTTGTGCAAGCACCATTAGTAGTACCAATTTTTGATGCGCAGCGGTAAAAAGAGTACACTCCTGATGGAAATATTCAAGTTCGAATCATCTAGGCTAGTCATGTTTTTTTTTCTTCTCATTATTATTATTATGAATAGCGATCGTTCCCAGAATTCAAAAGGGTGCTGTTGAACATGCGTACGTTCTATGGATGGCGCCAGCTGCCAATTGACACAAACGTTCATAGTACGATGCCTTTGTTGCTAATGCCTCAAAATTGGATGATTCTTAGTTCGCGTATGCCTCGGCTGCTGTTCGAAGATTACGGCAAGTTGGCTCTGCTTCCTTCTGTGTGAAGTCAGCAGAAAAATGTGTGCAGCACATAACAAAACCGTGCAACAGCGCCCTCTAGAACCCCTGGAACGATTACCTTTAAATAAGTGGTAATACATTTATTCTGTCAAAAAAATTAGTACAAACTGCCAACCTTATTTGTGAACAAAATCCTATTCTTTAATACATTTTATCCTATTTTCAAGCCTAAAATCACATTTTCCTTTAAAATTTTGAAAAACATACCCAAAAATCATCATTCTTTATAAGTTTCAAAAATCCTATTTCTTAGGGAATAATCCTATACAGTCACTCTACCCTTAAAAATTCCTACTAATTAAAATAAAATCATACTAATTGGCATCTCTGCTAGTATAACATATATCCTTCATTAAAGTTGCTCACTAAAGAGCATGCCAAATCTGCACTAATTATGGTCTCGACCAATTAAAGGTAGGTGTTGAAACCTGGTGTTGGTGAGAAGAGTTCAAAATAATCAGAGATTGCCAAGGGAATGTCAGATATAGCAATCAGTAATGCATGGAAACTGGATTCTAAGTATTGTAGGCTCATAGCTTCCGTGAAAGAAACATCCACACATTTGAATAACTTATTAAACAGGACTATCAGTCAATCATTTGGAGTGGAGTAGTGTAAGAATACCTTTCTGAAATACAAGCAATGTAAGATATTGAGAATTTGAAAAATCTCATCATGTCATCTTATACATAGTCATACAGCCTATCCTCCTATTAAACCACTTTATCCTTACCTTCTTGACCGACTCAATGATGACTGAAGAGGGCGCTATGGTGAAGATCTCCCTCAGGTCAAGGGTCGTATCAGTGGGCATTGGCATGGGTGTGAGAGGATTGTTGAACTCATACGCTGCTTGGATTACACCCGCTGACTGGTACGTACCTAGTGTAAATGGAATCAATTTAACAAAAGGATAATAATTGTAACAATAATGATTATAATGAAAATAAAACTAATAATAATGATAATACACAAGAGAATGTTTTAGTGTAAAAGAAGTCATACATTGGAATAAAGAGACTGGTGTGTAATTTCCAGTGATGAGTCCGAGTCCAGTCAGTCTGAGTCCAAGTCCAGTATGTCATAGTCCGAGTCCGGCACAAGTGCAAAGTCTTACATACATGTACTCAATCAGAACATGGCCGTATGCAAAAAAATTTTGCTGGGGGGCAGGACGTGTAAACTTTTTCAGAAACACTTGAAAGCGAGGGAACAAAGCGACCAAGCTCACCATTGGGGAGATTCTGCATTATGTGATGTGAAATTAAAGGATTTCATGCATAATTTTGGTAAAATTTTCAGTAAAAAAATGTCGGGGGAGGGGCAATTGCGGACTCCAGTCCTGTCTGGAGACCGGACCCGAGTCACACATCACTGGTAATTTCTTGGGATTGTTTACCTGTATGAGGCATGATGGCATAGGAAAAGACATGATCACCGATATCAGCTTCTGGGTCTGGCTTCTTAGGAGAGCGCAACCTAGAGAGAGAGACAAACAATAAATAATGCATTGTGACTTATAGATCAAGTCCCCCCAGAAAAATGTTGATTTGAATAGATAGAGAAAAATCAAACTAGTATAACACTGAAAATTTGATCAAAATCGGATGTAAAATAAGAAAGTTACAACATTTTAAATTTTGGCTTATTTCTCACAAAACCGTTATATGCACAGCTCAGTGACATGCAAATGAGAGAGTTGATGATGTCCATCACTCACTATTTCTTTTGTTTTTCATTGTTTGAATTATACAATATTTCAATTTTAACCAATTTGACATCAAGGACCAACTCAACTGAACCATAAAATATTATAACAATGGTAATGCCGCATGTTCAGGGAGGAATAAAACTTTGTTTCACAGGACAATGATGAGAAAATAAGAATATTTCATATTTCATATAATGAAATACAAAATAAATAGTGAGTGATGTCATCAGTCCCCTCATTTGCATACCGACCAGGATGTGTTTTGTGAAATTAAGCGAAACTTTAAAATGTCATAACTTTG
Source organism: Lytechinus pictus (assembly GCF_037042905.1). Taxonomy (NCBI): domain Eukaryota; kingdom Metazoa; phylum Echinodermata; class Echinoidea; order Temnopleuroida; family Toxopneustidae; genus Lytechinus; species Lytechinus pictus. The sequence goes on from NW_026974141.1 coordinate 7,266,950, forward strand.
TTATTTTACATCCGATTTTGATGAATTTTCAGTGTTATGCTTGTTGGATTTTCTCTTTTTATTCAAATAAACTTTTATGGGGGATGGAATTGTCCTTTAATAACAAGACTGAATTTTCAGAAGTTGGGACGTCAGGTAGTCTTAGGGTTTCTCATACTTGATTAGAACACAGCAGCAGATCTGTTTTTACCTCTTTCTTTATATTTCATGGTAAAATGCAAATTGTTATTGGTGATCACCTGATTTACAGGACATTTTTGTTTTTGTTTTTTTTCTTCAGAGAGAATACCCCAAAACATCATATTCTGTGTACTTCAATTACAAAACATAATGATAACCCGATGTTAATTTAGTGAAACTCTCAGAAGAAAAACATAAGTTTCCATGAAGAAAGAGCTTGGGAAGCAAGCACATGCCAAACACTGCCAACGCGTTAGATGGGCACATTTTCCACTCATGCATAGTTTTTTGTTTTACTAATAGGATTTTGCTTTCATTTTCATGTTTACTGCATTCTCATATCACAAATTTTATTGCATGAAAGTGAAAAATCATGTTTTCCAAGAAAATCTGTGAGTCGCGTGCCCTTACTGAATTCCATGAAGTTTTTTGGTTTTCTGTATTGAGGAAAACTGGAACTCTACATCACATCTTCACATACTTGTAGTACACAATAATAATAATAATAATAATAATAATAATAATAATAAAGGTATATTTATCCAGGTAAGCCACTTCAGATCTGGAAACTGTTCTCCCAGCGAGTCCTCCTATCATTATTTGTTTGGTGTCACCTGTGCCTGGTACACTGTAAGAAAAGCGAACTGAATCACTATGACCTGCAGGTTTTTTCTCCTGATATAAATGATGGGGGGTTGGAGTTTTTCCCCAAATATACAAGTAGTGCATATTGTACAAAGGTGGTGCCTCTCCTCTACAAGGGACCTCCATTAAACGTCCTATCCGAGGGAAGGAGTGTTTTCCAATGTGACACTGCCTGCATCTATGGAACAGGGAGAGACATTTACACACAATACTGGCTTCAGTCAACCGTCCAGATGGACTTGAACCCACGACCTTTCATTCGACAGGCAGATGCTTAACCAATTGAGTTAACTCACTCCCTCATAAGACCGTCCATCAGCTTTTAACTTACAATGAGATCCTCATGACATTCTTGATGACAGAGTGTCCGTACTTGCAGTCGTTGAGGATGGCCACGCCCCAGTCATACTGTGATAAATCGATCCACTTGTGGCCTACGACCTGAAAGGGAAAATTTCAAAAAAAAATGCTTGAAATAGGCCAGATGGTGATGGTTGATCAGGTGGTTGTGAATGTTCACCTGATTGTTAAGAAAGAATGAATGCTTGTGAGCAAGCAGGCAACTCAGAAAAATCCAAGTAAATTTGCGCTTCTGGCAAAGTGCGCTAAACAAGAGGCACGATAATACAATAAATCTGCATAATTCATGAATTTGTACTGTTACATGTATTACACATGAAAACTCATCCAAAAAAAATGGGCCAAGGAGTTTACAATGTAAACAAAATCTTGTCATTTTTGGCTTTTTGCTAGCACTGACTTTCGACCGTGGTCTAGATTGGACCACACTTCAGAATAGAGGCTACTGTTTGTAGAACAAGCAGCAATTTACCTCATATCTGGCCCAGTCCCAGGAAGTGTTCTGATGGGTTGGTCTCTTGAGGTGGCCATACTGGATGTCAAAGGTCGCTTCAGGAGAGTGAACGTTGACAGGGAACTCCACCTTGAGGAACTTGTGAGATTCGTCCCAGTGAACCTGATGATGATGTTTTATGTTAAAAAAAATGATCAATGATGATTCCTGAATTTCTATGTATGGAACTTCATCATCACTATCGTCATCATCATTGTCAACATCATCACCACCATCAACATTGTCAATGTCATCATCATTATCATCATCACCATCATCTACATGTTCATTGTCTTCATCATCATTGCTATAGTAATTGCCATTTTCCTCAACAATAGTTTTGTATGGAACTTTACCATCATCAACATCATCATCATTTACATCATCAACATCATCATCTACATCATGATCATGATCATAATCATCACCATCCAAATCAACATGATCGTGTCTAAATGTAAGTTTCCTCAATGATACCTTTGTATGGAACTCCAGATACTTGGAATGAGCTCTGAGTATGATCTTCTGTTCAATGTAGCTTCTGTCACTGATCTTGAGTTCAACCTTGAGAGAAACTTGGAGAGGGTTTGTCTCTACAACTTCAATGGATGTACACTCATTCACTGGCTTCCTGTAAGTAAATTAATGGATGATTCATTGGTTGATTGATTGATTGACTGACTGACTGTTTGTTTGATTGGTTGGTTGATTGTTTGAATGATTGATCAATCAATCATTTTATTTATTGGCTGATTGTTTGGTTGACTGATTGATTGTTGGGATTGTTTATTTATTTATTCATTCATTCATTCATTTATTTATTGCTTGCTTGATTGCTGATTAAGGCATTGAATGATTGTTCGATTGATTGTGATTGCTTGTTTGATATATGTATTGATTGACTGACAGTTTGATTGGTGTATTAAATTATTGATTGTTTAGTTAAGGGAATGTTTGATTGATTGGTGCATCAATTGATTTTGAATTACTTGATTGGTCAATTTGGTCGGTCGGTCGATCAATTGATTGGTGGTTTGAGTGGTTACTAATACTTCCTTGAATGATTGATCAATCATTTTATTTATTGGCTGACTGATTGATTGTGTGGTTGACTGACTGATTGATTGTTGGGACTGTTTTATTTATTTATTCATTTCTTTATTCATTCATTCATTCATTCGTTCATTTATTCATTCACTCATTTATTTAATTATTGCTTGCTTGATTGATTGCTGATTGAGGATTTGCATAATTGTTTGATTGATTGTGATTGTTTCGTTGATGGCTTGATTACTTATTTTGATTGGGCACCCAATAAAAATGAATTTACTCTGTGAAACATATTTTCATTTCATATTCTACACATCATATCATCTGTTGTATAGCATATACATGTAGTACATACATGTACATTCATACATGTACATGTATTATCTAGAAATTACTCGGAATAGAAATAAGATACATTTTCGGAAATTTACCAAAGCTAAAAACATGCTTTAAGGCACCTTTATTCACCTTGTTTCAAGATGATAATCCATCACATCCCAGGCATCCCAAAAGAGAGGTACGTCATCAAACATCACAAACTGGTTGCCATAGTTATCACCATCAGGGATGACATCACTGCAAATAGAATAAATGGGAAATATAAAAATAAATCACAAGGGTGATATTCTGACAATTAAACCTAGGTTTAACCCTAGTCTAAACTAGAATGTTAGACCATATTTCTGTGGATTGCTTGCTTCATAATATTTCTTCCTTCTTCGTGGCATTTACAATGTACCAATTAATTCATTAAACTTCATTATAAAATTTGTGGTTTTTTTCTGTTCTTTCCATTTCAAGAATAAATTAATTTTTGACAACTTTTTACAGCAGGATAGGAACAATTTTTAATTTGTGAATAAGTCGACAAATGGCACTCCATAAAATTGTACATGTAAAATTGTCATCAACAACACCATTATCATCAACATTATAATCATCATTATCATCACCAACATAATCATCATCAGCATCATCATCTTCAGCATCATCATCTTCATCATCTTAAACATCATCATCCTCATAATCTTCCTTCTCAATCATCATCGTTGTCATTATCATCATCATCATGTTGTGTTTGAAACCAAAACGGGATGGAGACTCATGGTTTGTGGTAGACAGTTTGGTTCCTCTGCTCTGCAAACAGGCCTCACTCAGGTTCATCTGGGTCAATCTTCCGCAGGAGTCTACAAAAGCCACCAGGTGTTCGTTCAAAAACTTTTAACCATCCTCAACATCATCATCATTATAATCAATATCGCCATCATCATCATCATTACCATCATCATCATGTTGTGTATGAAAAAAATTGGAAAACAGAGACTCACGGTGTCTGGTTGACAGGTTCGATTCCTCCAGGCTTACTCAAGTGCATCTGGGTCAATCTTCCGCAGGAGTCGACCAATGCCACCAGGTGTTCGTTCCAAAACTTTTAACCATCCTCAACATCATCATCATTATAATCAATATCGCCATCATCATCATCATTACCATCATCATCATGTTGTGTAAGAAAAAAATTGGAAAAAAGAGACTCACGGTTTCTGGTAGACAGGTTTGATTCCTCCAGGCTTACTCAAGTTCATCTGGGTCAGTCTTCCGCAGGAGTCTACCAAGGCCACAAGGTGTTCATTCCAGAGCTTGTAACCGTTGCTGACTGCTTCAATCTGAGCCGGGACAGGAGTGGATGATGGGGTGCACTGAAGAACGGTTGACACCGACATTGCGGGAATGGTTACCATAGCTACAAATCAAACAAAAATCATTTCTTTCAAGCAGTTTGATTACAGAATTGGAATATGTTAACAATAAAAGGTGCTTTAATCAAGGATTCGTAACCTTTAAAGGAAGGTTCGATCTGAGCTGGACAAAAAAATGGCTCCCTGAGCACTTGTGAACACTAACAAAGCAAAATGGTAACCATAAATACAAACATAAACATAAGAAATTACATAATATGTTACATTGGTATAATTACAAATGGTCCAAGTCAGTGGCGTACGCAGGGGGCGGGGGTTACAGGGGTTCCAAACCCCCCCCCCCCCGCCTAATTAACTTTTTGGTACGAAACAACCTCAAATTTTTGGTGAAGACCTTTTTTTTTGTCGAACCCCCCCCTTTGAAAAATCCTGCGTACGCTAATGGTCCAAGGGGCAAGTATTCTTGCAGATCATTCACAGGTTTGGTCTGGAGATGGACAGACTTTGAAGATTTGGTACAAGAGGGATGAGATTGTATAAACAGAAATGAAAGATAATGCCAGTTGTGCTATTGATTTCAAAATCAGCTTTTACAGAATCCAAACAAACGACTACCCAGGTGTCCGTATGTTTGAATACTAACATGTGCTAATGAAAGAATTCTCTAACAAATTCTGCAGTTCCTGGGAAATAAGTAAAACAAGCATGAAGTTTTAGCAACAAAGGTCAGGTCTTTTTCAATGCAATAAAGATGCACTGTCGCACATGTGCTTATCTGTGTACAGTGATCTTCAATGTGATTTCACAAAGTTCAATACTGTAACTGTACCAGACTCTACTGTAACTGTACCAGACTCTACCAGATTTGGATCAACGATGATACATGTATACGTAGTGACAATTAACCTTGTTTTCTTTTTTTAAATCGATGTTTACTGCAACTCCTTTTCATTTAAGTGTATCGATAACACCAAGATTTTCCAAAAGGGGACTCACATTTTCCTGAGGAAAGATTTGACAAGCCAAAAAAAAAAAGGTTTTTAACCAAAAAATAAGGACATTTCGTCCAAAAGGTCTTCACTTTCAAAAGGGGGGGGGCACACTTGTGTTTTAACGGCATTTTACATGACAAATTTTAATAGTGCCTCTCAAGAGAGGGGGGCACACTTGTGTTTTTAACGGCATTTTTACATTATAAATTTTAATTATGCCTTTCAAAATGGGGGGGGGGGCATGCTTGTGCTTTAACGGCAATTTTACATTACAAATTTTAATTGTGCCTCTTAAAGGGGGAGGGGGGGCATGGGCTGGCTGTGCCCCCACCCCCCCCACCCCCCCCCCCCCCGGGATCTGCAAGTGGTTAACACCTAAAAAGGCACACAGTTGTTTATCGATACAAACAGACACCTGGCACATTTTGGGATTTGTGTTTTAATATAGATACAATTCTTAAGATTTAAAAAAAAGTAGATTTTGGGGATGAATAATGAAAAAAATTGCTCTACTCACCAAAGTTGTCCACTTTTTCAGAACCACCGCCCACCTTCCTTGCCTTCTTGGCCGGTGTAGGACTATCGCCGCCTGACCCGGAAGTGTTTGACATTGACCCCTGACCCAGGTCTATCACCTCTGTGCGCTCCCAGCTTAGATGGTTACATATGACCTTTGACCCAAGCACGGACGAAGACTTCCCTCTCTGCATGACACAATGGGGAAAATTAAGTTTAATAAAAAATGAGCAGTATTTAACCTGGTTTCATCTGGCTCCAATATAAATTAATGTTACTCAAAAGTCTTAATCATGCAATCGGCATGAACTTTGAATATGAAAATGAAAACAATAAATAAATAAAAAATAAATAAATAACAAATATAAAGTAATTAAGCAAGTACAGTTTAAGTGAATACATAAAGAAATAAACAAACAAATTAATAAATTTAAAAAATCCATAGATAGATAAAAACGTAAATAAATAAATAAATACATAAATAGATAAACAAATAAATAAATGAATACATAAATAAACTAATATTAAATAAATAAATAAATAAATGAAAAACTAATTAAATAAATTAATGAACGAATTAATTAATTCAAATAAATAAATAAATGAATAAATGAATGAATAAATGAATAAATAAATAATAGAAAACAATGCAAAATTACATGTGAATATTTAATTCCTGACCTTGATATTCTGGGAAAGTGAGTTGATTAAAATAATTTTCTCCAGATCCAATTCCCTGCTCAAAGCTTTCATGTCGGTAACAGCATCTTCTACAACCTAGGGAACAGAGAGTGAAAATGGTTGAGATATATGCCAAACAAGATTTGATTTGTTTCTATTTCAAGCATCTTCAACCACTCCATCATTCAATTCATCATCACCGTCTTCATCATCACCACTATCACCATAAGTATCATTATCATCATCACCATTATCACTATAATCATTATCACAATCATCATGATCACATTAATCGCAATCATCATTACAAACATCATCATCATCATTAACACAACCACAGCTACCACGATCATCACCATCATAACCTTCATCATCATCACTGTCATCATGATTAACGATGATCCTAATCACCCGCACCTTCATCCTTACCATCATCACAATTGCCAATATCACCATTATCATCATCATCATCATCAACACCATCATGTCTATGAACATCATGATCTGTATCACCATCAACATCACGATCATCATCGTCATCACAAATCACAATCATCACCACTATCACCATCACCAGCATTACCATTGTCATTATCACCATCACCATTATCATCATCATCATAAATTGTCCAACACCATCATTGTTATGAACATGTTTATCAATATCATCACCATCATCATCATCATCATCATCATCAACACCATCATCATCCTAGCCACCACCACGATCATCATCATTCACCTACCTCCCTGATGCAGCTCCCTGGTAGAACATCATGGAACTGATGGAGGAGAAGTCGTTTCCATTTCTCCGAGATGGTTTCCTGCATCAGGGCTTCTTTACCAACGGGCTGAAGGGCTGAGAGGAATTCCGTCTGCTGCAACTTGTGCTCTAACTTCCTATTTAGGTACTTGATCTATTGTATATGGAGGGTAGGAAGGTGAGAGGAGAGAGGGGAACAGGGAGGGGAAAGAGGGGGGCATTGAGGGGAGAGACAAACAGACAAGCAGAAACAGATACAGAATCACAAAAGGGAGATATGGAAAGAGGGAGGAAGGGGAGGAGTGAGAAAGAGAGAGAGGAAATAGCAGGAAGAGAGATGATCGAGAGAAAAAAATATCAATACAAATATACATGTAAAACAGAAACTGCAAATACCATTGAACACAACAACTATAAGAAGTACTAGCAACGAAAGCACATCTTTTTGTGCTTAAAAGTACATGTACCTGCTGAATCATACGATTTAACTCCCCTATCAAGCCAAGTGGATGAGTCTATATCACAATCCCCTCTCACTAACGATGGCACAGTCCATTTATAATATAGAAGTGTACATGCATATCACACATACGGGCACCTGTAATTTACCTCCCTATAAATTCAAGTGGATCAGTCTCCATCCTGATGTTTTGAGAAATATCAAGAGGTTAGGAATAAATCGTAAACTCAAAAAGAAAGCTCATCGTGGGAAACGGGGAGGTTGTAGAAAGCAACGTAGAATCCCAGTACTTACAGGTATCTCTCACTTTAGTCTGAACAACAAATGTACTGTGCAGGGAATTAATCATAATAACTTGATTGTTATTGATACCAATAACAAAAAGGTTCATGAATCCTGTTTAAAGATATGTATATGGAATGCTCACTCTGAACGTAATAAGACATACCTACTCAATGATTATATTTCTGAACACGATATTGATGTAATGATTATAACAGAAACATGGCTTCGAGCAGAAGATCCAGTCGTCATCGCAGAATGCCTACCAGCTGGATATGCGTTTGTGAATGCTCCAAGACCAACTGATCCTCATGGCGGCATTGCGGTTATTTTTAAGTCTCCACTTCAACTACAGCTGAAAATGGATGACTCTATGACCTTTTCTACTTTTGAGCTCGCACATGTTGTTAGTAATGCAGGTCAATTGCATTTCTTGGTGGTCTACTGACCACCACCTTCTGTGCAGAATCAGCTCCGTACAGCAGATTTTCTTCAAGAATTTTATGATCTTACTGCTGAGATATCACGATTGGCTGGGCGAGTTCTTCTTCTGGGAGACTTTAACATTCATTTCGATAAACCTTCAAAGTCTGATGTAGCTCAGTTCCTTTCCATCATAGAATCTGCTAACTTGGTTCAACATGTCATCGGAGCTACCCATAATATGGGTCACACTTTGGACCTTGTAATGACCAGAGATGAGAGTAATCATCAAGGACAATCCTCTGCAGACATCTGGGGCCCGTTTCATAAAACATTTGCCGCAGCGGCAACTCCCATTTTCTGCGGCAAATCTGTGTTTCTGCGGCAAATCTTAAAACAGCGTCAAGTTTCCGTTTCATAAAACTTTGCCGCAGATACTTTCTGCGGCAAATGACAATTTCAGCGGCAATATTTGACGCAGCTCAAGGAGCTGCGTCAAATGACAATTTCTGCGGCAAATTTGACGCAGATATTTGAGCTGTGTCAAATATTGCCGCAAAAACAGCTATTTCATCAAAATACCAACAATTTTGAGGGCCTAAGAGCCATATTGGTCAATTTTTTGATGATTTTGATTTGATAAATTGCTTTTTGTCATTCTAAATAGAAAATACATGTATTTTTACTCATTGACAAATAAAAAGTAGATATTTATTGAATCATCATTCATTCTTTTTAAAGTCAAATTTATTTCAAAAAATAGATACAGAGGGAACATACATTGTGTTCCTGCAAATTTACACTTTCAAAAAAGCTTTCCTTTATCCTGTAAAAGAATGAACAAATGATGTCTCATTTTGTAAAAGATGTTTCCTCATTGGCTTTTGAGTTTCAATTAAATTCATTTCATAAGTGCTGTTGTTGCTGCTGCTGTTGGTTTTTGCTGATGTGTTTGTTGAAACTCTTGCTGAAGTTGTGGTTGCTGTTAATGTTCCCGGAGTGGTTGTTGGACATCTTGATGTTGTTGAGGTTGCCGGTGTGGTTTTTGCACCTCCTGCAGAAATTGTTTATGCTGCTGTTGTTGTTGCTGTTGGTCAATGCTGTCGTTACATCTCCTGTGTGGTTGCTGCTGTTTTTGCTCCTGCTGCTGTTCATGTGATTGAAGTACCTGAAATAGAAGTTAATTTATAATGCATATAAGCAAGATACCAAAGTTATTCCTAATTTCATTTTCATTGTTAACCCTTAATAGACTGGGGGGGGGGGGGGGTGGAGGCACCTTTCGATACTTTGCAAGATTTCTCCAAATGGACAAGATCCTCAGGCGCCCCCCGGGATGATCTACCAGAATAGCCTCACCTAGTAAGGTTTATTAACAGGATTTTGTACTCATTACATTCAGTTGATTTTGCAGCAACTCAATTCATCAAATGAATGTAAAGGGTCTACCAGTCAAAAAAAAATTATGTGAGCTTCTTCGGGTAATCTACCTGAGTCCTATTACTCCTTTACTGACAAATTAATAATTAAAAATATGATGAAGTGAATAACTAGCATATATGTCTTTGCAGTAATTTGACATGTTGCATCTTAGGTGGTAGTGGTGGGGGTCAATAATTATAGAAATGCAGAATATTCATGTACCACTTTGGCAAGAGAAAGCAAGTCACATTATCTACCAATGATTGATATTGGTTTGTTGTTTTTGCAGCTGTAAAAGAAATATCATATATCAATTTAACACCTTGAACTTAGAGTTTAATTCTTAAATATGGACTGGATTCTTGACGAAGAGCAAATCAAGAAGACAAAAATCATTCAAATTGTTATCATGTGACATACTTCCTATGCCAAAGTGAATCAGAATTATAATCAAGAGTTTAACTTACAGGTGAAATCACATTTCTAGGCTCTTTGTATGGCTCTCCAAACCCTTCAGTCGTTGATTTTGACATGGCTTTCTGATACTATCTTGTGTCTTTCTGGAAATGTGGGCAAAGCCTCACCTGAAGGAATAAATTAAATTGAAATTTTCAAAAAATGTTTGGCACTTTTTTTTCTCACATGTATACATTGCATGTATATCAAAAGAAAATAAGAGGAAACGTCATTTGACTACTAAGTTTTTTATCAGGGGGGGGGGGGTAAAGGGATCAAGATGGGTTAATATGATGAACAAAAATGCAAACATGCAACAATAGATAATATATAAGGAATCTCTGGTTGAGAAACATCACTTCATATGCTATGCAATTGTTCCTCATAATTTATCTTGCACACACATGTACACGTAGTGAGGATGGGTGAGGGAGAGAGAGAGCGAGCGTTGTCATCGTACATGCAAAAAGTATTAAATCCATCACTGGTGTATAGATGAGGGGGCAATGCCCCCCCCCCAATGTTTCATGGCCAAGAAAAAAAAAGGGAATGGGAAAGGGTGAAATAGTCTATTATTTTCTGATTACGTCAAAATCTTTCTAAAAATTTGATTTCTGTATTTAAAAGTTCAACAATTTTGCTCACTCCCTTCGCTCTCTTGCATCTTTGGAGAACTTTTGTTCCATCCGTCATATTTAGCCCTCTCAAAATATTTGGCTCATTACGCCACTGAAATCCATTGTAAGAATTTTATATTTTAATGTAAACCTAATCTAACCCTAATAAGACTGCCAGGGTATTTTGGAGGCAGGAAAGATAGGGGGGTGGGGGCCCTCAAGATCTTGACGGTATGACCGTTAATTGCGCAATTGTGAAAAAATGCAACATGCCTGTCACAGATGAAAAAATTGTATATTTGATCGTTCTAAAATTATTTAAATTTATTTGTAATTAATAAATTTTACTTAATCATGCATGAAATTAGAATTTGGCTGGAAATCTATAAACAAAGCCCTTGAAGTGGTTTTTTTTTGTTCAGACACATAAACGTTAAATGATATCAAATTCCATTCATCTGTATTTTTTTTTTTTCTTAAGTATTTCTTTGTTGTTTTTTTTTACTTTTTTTTGATATTGTTGACAAAATTTTCTGATCATAAGCAACTTGAAAGTAATTGATTTTAATCAGTAAAAATGAAAATTACTGGTATGATACAATTATGAATTTTGGCTAGAAACAGAATTTGCATTGGATTTTTCATGAAATCACATTTTAAAGCAATTCTGAAATGTACTTACACAACGTTGCGTAATTACAGAACCGGGTACCCATGTGTCACAAATTTTGTCTGAAAACTCATGAATCTTTTTAAAAAAGGCATATAATGACGCGGCACCATCTTTCACGTTGTGGATTTATCGCGAAAATTTTTGAGCCCCCCCCCCCACCGCCTTTTTAGGGTTAAATCAGATTGCACATCATGATGGGTTTTACTGATATTCATTCTGCAACCCATATTTCAAAGACTATCCATCATATCTGACATTGATTTTTACCTGTGGCTGCATGTTAGTCTCTGCTTTTCTACAACTGTGGCCAAATATTCTGCAACAAGTTCATTAGATGGGCCCTTGGCATTTTTCTTATTGTAGGAGACCGGCAAGCCCTTCTCCAGCTGCAATATCTGGTCAGTTGAGGACTTGGGGGCTTTGTGTCAGGAGTGGTCTTGGTAGTGGCGGTGGCAATGGTGATGGCAGTGGCAGAAGCAGACTTGGTGGTGGTGGCATTAGTAGCACTGATGGTGGTGGCAGCAGTGGTGGCGGTGACTGCAATTGCAGCATTGTTGATGGTGGTATACGCCTCATCACGACCAACATTTGCTCCTGCTGCCATCTATTATGTTTTAAGTAGAATAAACATTAAAATATTTGATTATTAACACATCAACTTCAGAACACTAGTATATTGATAATAAAACTTGTAGATATAGCAGTCAAAGCATAAAATGAACTTCCACAGAAGAGTACATGTACCTTCTTCTAATAGAATTTCAGACCACCTTGAGGATGTTATGCTCAAAGCAAGGTTTTTATTTGACAACATTGGTCAAAGAGGAACATGGATTTAAATCTCAGAATACAACTCGTATCATTGGTTGATCAATAGTACTGTACAATACCCCATTCAGATATACGTTGACCAATTAATTCTTGTTGAAACACATATGTCTTTGTTATCAATCTTGTAGGGTAAAGAGAGCATGCTGATTCTATAGCTATCAGTGTTGTGTACCGAGGACGGCCTCGGGACCAGAATTTGCGTCCTCGGCCTCGAAGCCTGATGTCTCGGCCTCGGTCGCTCTGTCTTGATGTCTCGGCTCCGAGGCCTGACAAATGCAGTCATTTCCAGCACATAAATTGTGTCCATCATCAACGCAATGTGAATTTCTAATGCACACACTATTATTAGATCTAGATTCCACCCCACCCCCCCCCCCCCTCTCTATAGATTATATATACCGGTAATATATATATATTTTGCCTGTTTTTTAAATTTATTCTATTTATTTATTTTCAATTTTTTACATTCATTTATTCATTTTTTTTTTCTTGAGGGGGGGTCAATTGTCAATTGAATTCAACAAAAAACATGCAAATTTTTTTAGCGGTCTCTGTCTCGGCTGACCCAGCCTAGGATACAACACTAATAGTTATGCATTTAGATATGATTCACACATAGAAGTGTTGTATTGTCTAAATAAAAAAAAAAAATGGTCTGTTGAGAGACACATTCCTAACGTCGATGCATAAACTTTAAGTTAAAAAAAACAAAAGTAGCCCCGGTATCGATCTGCCATTTTGTTTTCAATTTTGAAAGCAGGAGAGCGAAAGCGACATAACTTTCGCCTTTTTTGAGCTTACACTTTATGCATCGACGATAGTATTGTGTCTCGATAGATCTTCATCCATGTAATAGAGGCAAGTGCATAATTTTCCCCCTTTAATTTGGGGTGATATGGTGACCACAATTCTACCCCATTTGTCTGCCAACTAGCCCAGGAGCTGTTCGTGTAATACACGGACAGCTCCTAGGCTGCAGCCCGTACAGCGGGCCGCAGTTGCCTGGGTTACTCGAAATCTATCACAAAATCAGATTTTGTATAGAGTCTAGATCTAGAAGTACTTAGATCCTCTAAAAAAGGCCCAAATTTTTGCTAACTGACTCACACTCCCAGCTTTAAAAAAAAAAAAACTTTGCCTTTTTTTTTATTACTGTCTGGCCACCAAACTGTTTATACTCGCAAGCCACCCACCCCCCCCCCCTGAAAACTATAAGAAAAACAATCCCTCACAGTTACAGAGTACAATATTTGTGACAGTCACCCCCCCCAAAAAAAAAAAAAAAAAAAAAAAAAAAAAAAAAAACATGCCAAAGCCGAGGCCAAACAACATGAGCGTGAACACCAATCAACACCCATCAATGCTCCTCGAGACTTGACTGTATTTTTGTCGCCCACAACAACCCAAGCCACAAAAAAATAAAGGCTCACTCTCACACAGCTGTTCACATATCGCACTGAATTATATAATTAAAGATTAAAGTCAGAAAGAAAGACAGATGCAACTCAAGTCGCAACGCCGCTCATTCGAGCTCCACCCCACACACATCAACACTACTGCCGTGTACTACGCCGAAGCTCCGGGATAGCGACCACTCGGCATCTCGATGATGCCTCCACGATATCCCCGGGCAAAATGCATGTTTACCTCGTAGAAAACGATGGAAATATGATATGTATTATCAATGTCATTCTTTCGGAAGTGATTTATTTATTACTTTATCAAATGATGTAATAATTGAATAAATACAATAATTAGAAAGTACTTACATCTCCGATTAAAATTTTACTTCAATTCTGTCACCATCAAAATTTTATCGCAGACGACGTGTGTGAAGAAAAAAAACGGTAAACCGGCTGTTAGCTGCAAATCAGGCTCGTTCACGAACTATTTTTCATTTATTTATTTTTATTTACGATAACAATTTGTTATTGCTTTTATGAAACGGATATTTGCAACTATGACAAGTTGCCATTGCAATAACAAGATTTGCCATAGATATGGGAGATGTTACAGTTGCAAGTCAAATGTTTTATGAAACGGGCCCCTGTCCTACCCGTCGTGACTGCATAATTGAAGACATTGTCATTCATCATAGTCTCATGTCTGATCATCACTGCATCCGGTTTGTACTCAGGTATCCTTGGCCGGTGGTGAAGAAAGTTAAGCGGACTTTCAGGAACTTCAAGGAGATGGACATCGAAGGATTTAGTGAGGCACTGATTGACAAACTCAATGACTTGTCCTCGGCTGGTGATGTCGATTCAGTTCTTACTGCGTATAACACATCTGTAGCAGCCTGCGTTGATGAGTTTGCTCCTCAGAAATCATGTCTCTGCTCCACAAGGGTTCGCAATCCTTGGTTCAATGAGGAAATCCTTACTGCGCGTCGAGAAAGAAGACGGATTGAACGGAAATGGATCAAAAGTTCTTCTGACACTGATCACACAGCTTTTAAGCTAGCTAACAAGCATGTTAACGACCTAATACAGTAGTTGAGGCTAAGCAAAAATACTATACAGAGTTACTCTGTAAAGCTAATGTCAAAACAGTTTTTAAAGTTGTTAATAATCTGCTCCACAAGAATGTTAAGTTTCTCCCTGTGTATGATAATCCTCTTGATCTAGCAAATCGTTTTTCTTTGTTCTTTGTCAAGAAGATAAGTGATATCCGCAACAATGTCACAAATACACCTGAACCAAGAAGTGTAGATAATCAAGAAGTCAGTTCTTTTCATGAAAGTATGTTGAATTGTTTTGAGGTTGTCAGTGAGGATAATATCAAACCCATTGTGAGCAATATGTCTAATGCCACTTTTTTAACAGATTCTCAACCTACTTGGCTTTTGAAAAAACTTGTCAATTGCAATATTTCTGCTCTGACCTCTATTGTAAACAGCTCATTATCATCGGGTACATTTCCAGATGATGTTCATCAGGCTATAGTAATGTAATTATCATCTCAGCAACTTGTGGAGGATTCGTAGATTCATTGATCATTGATGTGGAGCGTTGTGGCCCAGTGGATTAGTCTTCGGACTTTGAAACAGAGGGTCGTGGGTTCGAATCCCAGCCATGGCGTAATTTCCTTCAGCAAGAAATTTATCCACATTGTGCTGCACTCGACCCAGGTGAGGTGAATGGGTACCCGGTAGGATTTATTCCTTGAATGCTTTAGCGCCTGTATGGCCGCTCAGCTACAGCCGGGGTAATAATAATATACCAAGTATATTTCAGCGCCTTGAGCACATAATCAATGTGGATTTGGCGCTTTATAAATACTCTATATTATTATTATTATTATTATCTTAAGACATGTCACCATGCTGTGCGAGCACTGATTCTTTCTCGGTTAGATTACTGCAATAGTTTATATACTGTTTTGTCAGCTAGGGATAGAAGAAAACTTGAGGTTATTCAGAATCGTGCCGCTCGATTAATTTTTGGCTTTGGATCCCGAACTCATACTACACCCCTATTTAAGGAACTCCACTGGCTACCTCTATTCCAACGTATTCAGTTTAAAGTCTGTTTATATGTATACAAAACTCTAAATCAATTGGCACCTGAATATCTTAATAATACCATCAAATTATACACACCCTCTCGTAATCTTCGTTCAATCACTGACACATGCAGACTTTGCATTCCCTTCTCAAAACTCTCCTCTGCCGAAAAACGTTTTGCTGTAGCAGCTGCCAAGACTTGGAATGCTATCCCTCTTTCAATAAGAAATGCTTCCAGTGTTCTTGGCTTCAAATCTTCCCTTAAGACATACCTTTTTCCTCAATAATTAATTTCCCTTTTTATCTTGAATATTGTAGTTATAAAATTATTATTCATGTTAAATTATTCATACATTGTACGCGCTATGGTACTTTTTGTTTTTAGCGATCCAAATATCCATTATTATTATTATTATTATATCCCAATGCCCTCTCAGCAACGATGGTCTATTCCATTTCAAATAAGGGGTGTTTATCTCACCTCTGCCTGTGTGGTGAAGGTTCCCTGGTGAAGCTCAAGGTATAACTCCCCTTGCCATGTGCAGAGGTTGCCGCCGTCTTTCTCCACGCTTGAAAAGAATTCCTTTGGCGTGGATGGTTTGACCCTTGGGATGCCGTCTACATCTTTAAGTCTCTGCATCCTCTCTAGCATATCTTTCCTGTAACCAGGAGGTCAAATGTCAAAGGTTAAGATTATATCAAAATCGGGAGAGTGTTTCATGAAGCATCTTGTCAATGATTTTTACTGACCAATTTGTTCTGAGCCAATCAGAGGCAAGGATTTCAGTAGCTTATAACAGTTTGTCATTGAAACTTACTATTTAATACATGAAATCAAAGATACTTCAAGGGGAAGATCGGACAGTACAAAGATCTCGCAATGAAACGCTCGAGAAGAGAGCGCCCCACAGTGTTGAGTAAGTAACGACCTTTTTTTACCTTTGCGTATCGCGATGTGGTTGTGTACAAAATATATGGGAGAAATGGTGAAGGAATAGACGATTTTTACATTTTAGAATTTTTTTTTATTCAAATTTTTTTTTCTTAAATCAAAGATGAATATTTTTCAGAGGTTTCTGGGTAATAAAATGTGGAATTATTCCCATGGGCCACCCTTGAGCCCTCTCATTTTCCCCATGTTTCATACACAGTCGCTGCTGATGTGTGAAGGTTTACTTACTCAACGCGAGTGGGCACCCTACTCTCTGAGCAATAATCAAGCGTTTCAAAAAATCGCCAAAGTGTCCGATCTTCCCCTTGAAGTATCTTTGATGAAATGCACCAATGGAGGATAAAGGTCAAAGATATCATGCAATATCATTATTTTTAGAAACTCTTTTTTTTTTCTTCAGTAAGTTTGACTGTCAACATTATACCAGTCAAAATGGTCAAGGGACTGTATTCCTAAAGACAAGAGGATTTAATCTTTATAAGGCAAGCAATCACTTTGTGTGGAAATGCCAATCCAAAATAAAATATCATTATATAAGGTTTTTTTTCTTACCTCTGCTAAATCCGTATAGGATACAAAAACACATACAAATACTATTTAATGCTACTAATTTTATATTTTAGGGCTAATCACCCTTTGCCCAATGTAAGGCCTATGTATGTGTGCAAACATGTTTAACTCCAAATTCATACATCTGTTCAGTCCATACGTTACACATGTCATTCAATCATATTTTGTAATCATAGAATGAATAAAGCGGGGACACTTACGTTGGTCCACCGCCTCCATCACCAAAGCCATATAGCATCAGACTATGATCAGAGCGTCCTTTGTCTCGGTGGTTTGTAGCATTCTTTAGACACTATACATGTATAAAGGACATATTTCATGATGAAATGTGCAACTGAATAGATCTTTAATTGTCTTTAACTGGAGCAATGTATATTAAACCTGGAATGCATACACTTTTTACAATTCAATTCGGTGGATTCACAATACGGTGCGTCGTTCGGTTGCAAATTGTTAGTAAAAAGATACAATGTACTGATTGTTAACCCTAATTCTCCCGGGGGGGGGCCATTATGGCCCCCCCCCTCGACAATTTTCGCGATATATCTGCTGCGCAAAATTTTTTGACCTCGCCGCTCACTGACTTTTTACTTTCAAGTCTCGCGCAAATTTTGAGCCCAAATTTGTGACGCCCGGGTACACGGTTACGACATTACACAACATTATGTAAGTGCATGTCAGACCCAAAATTGCTCATAAACGTGATTTCATGTACAAATCCAATGCAAATGGTGTATTTAGCCAAAATTCATAAATGTATCATTATTTCTACTTTTACTGATTAAACTTAATTAATTTTGCCTTGTTTATGATCAGAATTAAGTCTGGAACAATTTCCATTGAAAAAACAATAAAAAACAAAAAGTAAAAAAACAAAGAAATACATAAGAAATTCATAAAACAATAAAATACATAAGAAATTGATTTCCAAACTGAAGTTTTTTTTAATGCGATTGTTAAGAATGCTACAAAGAATATTTTTACCAAAAATTAGCACTCTAGGAGCTTTATTTAGTGAATTAGAGCAAAAAGTATGATTTATGCATAAATTAGCATAATTAATTCATATAAAATAAAATCTCATTATTTTGGAAAATTTTACCATACAGCCTTGTAGATTACATCGCACACTACCAGCGTGCAAATTTTTGCGTCGCTCGCGCGATCGGCAGCCGAGATCTTAAGGGGGGGCCATAATGGCCCCCCCCCGGGAAGGACAAGAATCAAAATACCCCGGGAGAGTTAGGGTTAAAGAGTTTTACTCTGAGGCTTACTAAACATACATGTACATGTACATAAACATCATGAATAAGATGGAAGTATAGAATGGAGATAGAGGCCCGTACTCTGAAGTCGGGTTTAACTTAAACTCAGGTTTAAAGTTGTGGTTTAAGTATGGGAAGCCAAAAGTATCATTTTTTTTATTAAGTTGTATTTTTCTTCTGTTTACTGTGCTCTTTCCTGATTCATCGATGGTGAAGACAATAATTTTTCATACTTCCTAGACAATTATGAATGATTTGAGAGCCAAAGGAGCTGAAATATAATATCTCTATTGTTACTGATTTATATAACAATTGGCTGTCCATACTTAAACCACAACTTTAAACCTAAGTCTAACTTAAACCCGACTTCAGAATACGGGCCAGAGAGTGGAACTCAACTGACCTCTTCAACTTTGACCCTAGCATGGTATGTGTCCGTAGGAGGGAAGTGTGCAAGACACTTGGTACCATCTATACCCTGCCACCAGAATGTATTGTGCTGTACAAGAATGTTAACAAAAAATTATCTGAGTTGACAAGCTTGGGCAACCCAAAGATAATCATAATGGCAAAAATGAGGATTTAAAAATGAAGAAAGAAAAAACCTGTTAACAATTAAACATCATCATGGGAAATCCAAAACCATCCAAATTGTGTTTAGGGATTTAAATTAATCTACGGATTATGGGATTCAGGATGTATTGTGTTGTACATGAATGTATAAAACAAAAATGCTCTAAGTTGAAAAGCGTGGGCAACCCAAAGATAATCATAAAGGCAAAAATGAGGAATTAAAAATGTAGAAAGAAAAAAACCTGTTTACAATTAAACATTATCATGGGAAATCCAAAACCATCCAAATTGTGTTTAAGGTTTTAAATTAATCTACCGATTATGGGATTCAGGATTCAAGATGTCAAAGCAATTGTTGTTGTTGGTTTTTTTTTTTTTTTTTGGGGGGGGGGGGGGGTTGGGGGGATTTTTTTACTACAAATATGAAGTGAGTTGATCATTTCAATACAAAATTAAACAGTTGGCACATGTGCAGTTATACCAGCTTGGATTTACTTACAGGGAATTTATTGACGATACACCAGCTCATCTTCTGCGTAACGAACCTCCTCATTCCTCCTGCCGCTAATATCTGAGGGAGCTGAGCGGAGTAACCAAAGGTGTCGGGTAACCAGTACTGTGAAGAGAAGAAAATATTTTCATGAGCGTGATTGATTCTGCAGACATGCCAACTTTTGGAAATTAGAATTAGGGAGGCACAAAGCTCAACCCTTATGGCCCTGGCTTGAAAGATGCTCTCTAGTGCAATCTGAGCCTTATTATGCAGTAATTGAAATGTTTAATAAATGAAATTATTTCCACTTAAAAAAAAATAACAATTACATTACATTTTTATTTCTTTAAAACTTATTGGATTAAAACTGTTGATAGTAAGCATGGGTATGAATTTTGAGTAGAAGAAATAACCAGTTGTCTCACGATGTATCAAACGTAGTATCAGTATTTCAGGGTATGAATTTTATCGGGAGCCTACATTTTGTAATGAAACTTTGCTTGTTAAATTTCTCGGGACCACAATAAACTACATTTTGTAGTAAAACCTATGTTTTACATCAGCATTTCAGGGGCCCAACTGTCTGCGGACATTAGTGACACTATAATGCTTGTGCATGGGCCAATACATTTCTTTGTCATAGTGATGCTGGATACGCTAGTGCCTATAGGGCCCTGAGTCAAACATTAACCCTTTCCCATACCTCTGTACAATAACTCCCAAACTCTTCCTTGAAGAACCTCTGTCCGTACAGAACCTGCCTGACGAACGATTCCCCGCTCGGCAGATTACCGTCCATCTCCACCCAGCATCCCCCTACAGGGATGAAGCGCCCTCTCTTGGCCAGCTCTTGTATCTTCCTGTAGAGCGATGGGTAGTCACTCTTCACCCACTGAAATTGCTGGGCCTGGTGATAATGATAATATTCATGAATATTGCATTATTAAGAGGTCTTTTCATGAGATTTACATAATTATTAAAGAAAGAAACTTGAATTGCACAATGAGTCATATTTCAAGCCAAGTTTATGTACATATATATTTAGAAACAAGGTATGTATATGCCTAATTATTTTTTAATTTCTAATAATGCTATTTTTTGTAAATGTTGTAACTGACTGTAATTCTGTTCTTTAAAATTTTGAGTATCTGGAAATGCTGAGAAATACCAGTACTGACTGCACAGAAATGTTGTTTATAGTGCTAACAATGCGCTATAAAAAGAGGCCCTGTTACAACTGGTAATGTGCCAGCGATGCCTAATGTTACAACAATGCATTACTTACACATTGAAATAAATGTTTTGACTACACAATTTGAAAGATGTGACTGGGTTTACTGGTAGCACTCTGTTATGCCAACAACGTTTCTGTGCTGCCAGCATAGATTGTTAAACCCTGAAACGGCTGGAGGGGCACGGTTATATCATATTCCCCTCAAGGCGAGTCAATACTATTACTCTTACATGTACATGTAGATATGGATTAGATCTAGAACTACTACCTTTTACCTGAGAGAAGGCAAAGTTAAGATCCGGGTAGTCCTTAGCAAGACTTAGGACATTAGACCAGGTCCTGGCTACCTTCCTCTTGGTCTCTGCATAGGGCCAAAGCCAGGCTAGGAATAAAATACAATTTGTACTTGTTAAACTTCCCACTGTGATATGGACATCTGGGGTGGTGAGACACTGGGACATGGGGCAATTGCCACACCCCCGCCCCTCTCCGCCCCCCCCCCCCCTCCCCCCACCATAATATCAAAGAATTGAATAAAAGAGAGGGGAAAATAAAGAAGAAAAAGGGTAGAAAGGGGTTGAAACCAGGAGAAGAGGTTGGGGGCATGTGAATCTATGGTACCCATTAAGTCAAGTGAAAAAAGAAATATGGCGTCAGATTTATGTCATTTAGATTGTCTCACCCCTCCCCCTAATCATAAAAATATCCTGGCACGCCCCTGAACAATATCAAAATGACAAAGAATAGAATCCAATAAACTGACCCCACAAGTGTATGTATGGGTATTAAACTGATTCTGGTAGATGTTTAATTGCTGAAAAACACCATGGTGCAATTCCATTAAATATGTACGTCAGACTCCCTATACGTGGGACCTTCATGAAATTTTCCGTCTTCCTTGTTCTTTTGACAGTCTGTAATGTTCTCAAAGGCTGGGTCAGTTTATAATAATAATAATTGGCATTCATATAGCGCTTTATCAATCTACGACTGTTCAAAGCGCTTCACAATTATTATTACCCGGTCACTGGATTCATAGCATTTCAAGCAGCCTGTTAGTCGCACACTTGCTAAACCAACCACAATGACGGTTGTTTCCTACCGGTACCCAATTAGCACCTGGGTGAGAGTGGCAAAGTGTGGATTGACGCCTTGCCAAAGGGCGCTAGGCCAAGGTGGGATCGAACACACATCCCTCTGATTACAAGGCGAGAGTCAGAACCACTACACCACAGCGCTTCCATAATGTATGCTTCCTTTATGAAGTGAAGTAACACTTGAGAAAAATGGGGGTTGGACGTACATAAAGGTTGATCATTTTTGGAATTGCCCCATGGTGGACTTTAAAGGAGGGATAAAAACCTCACCAGAATCAATATGAGCATTGGCTATAGCATGGATGGTGTGAGCTGAGTCTCCGTTCTTTTCCTCAAGGAATTTCCTGCAGATATCTCGGGCAGCCTGATAGGTCTCAGGCTGATCGGCCGAACAAGCATTCATCATCCGATTGACGGTGTAGAGAGCCTGATATCCGCGCTCTCGGTCCTCGGGTAAGTACTAGAAAGAAATGGGGATTGAAATGTTTAACGTTGTCAGCAGAACAAAGTTCATCATAGGCGTAAAGTGAACTTAAAAGCGCTACAAGATTCAGAATTACCCTCACCACTTTTATAAGATTTGCCGCTCCCTGGGGAGTTTTCGAGCTTTGGCGAGCAGTTCATCCACATTT
The DNA here is from genome assembly GCF_037042905.1 of Lytechinus pictus. Taxonomy (NCBI): domain Eukaryota; kingdom Metazoa; phylum Echinodermata; class Echinoidea; order Temnopleuroida; family Toxopneustidae; genus Lytechinus; species Lytechinus pictus. The sequence continues at coordinate 7,289,815 of NW_026974141.1, forward strand.
TTGTCCAACGAGTTATCAGACCCGACGACTTTCCTTGACTATGATTGGTTGAGAAGCAATGTCACTATGGTAACTGTCGGATAAAACAAGAGGTTGTCGGATTAAACGTCCGACAAGTTCTCTCCCAATGCACTCCCTGGCCCCAAGTACATGTAATTACTCACTATGATTCTATGAATGACCAGCAACCTGGGTGGCTAATAGCAACTGAGCGGAACTGCATGCAAAAGAAATTTGTGTAATTTCAGGGGCAGTAGATGTATACTGACCTTAACCATATCAACCAATATTTCAACGTCCATCATCAAGTCATACGCATCACGGTTGAAGAGAGCAAGCTCAGCTTGAGATAGAGTGAATGTACTATCTAGTATCGGTGCATCGATCAGACCATTCCCCGCTCCCAGGATCTTATTACACGCCATCTCGATGTAAAGGTGCTCATATCTAGATCGAGAAGAGAGAAAGATATGAATCCAAACTATCTAAACAAGGGCAGCCATGATGATAAAACCATGTTGCACTATCATCCTTTAATTCCAATTTTACAAGAAAATGTATATGAAAACTCCATATTTTATTGTTCGAAATAGAATTTAGAAATAAAAATCCTCAGAAAATTCATTTTGCCAAATTGATCGTGAGCCCTGCAGCCACTGAAGCAGCATCTGGGGTCCGTTTCATAAAGGACTTGCAACTGTTGGAACTTTGCCATTATGGCAACTACCATGGTAACAGGGCTCATCAGCCAATCAGAATCAAGGTTGCCATGGTAGTTGCCATAATGGCAAAGTAACAACAGTTGTAACTCTTTATGAAACGGGCCCCAGATCGATGTTACTCTATCCCTTAAATCGTTGAGTGCAAAAACAGGGTGGTAGCAACTCCCATCATTTAATGTGTTTTGGTCTGATGCGGTACGGCCTTGAACTCCCCAAAGCCCGGTTGTGAGGTGGATGCTCTACCAAACTGAGCCAACACACCAGGATTGACCATTAATTTAATTTTTCTGGATAATTTCTTTGTTTGAATTAGAAAACACAATCATTTTGTGTACTTACTCTAATAACGAGCTATGTGGACGGGTTAGGATGAAGCTGGTTCGATCATCTTTATTTAATCCCTGCAGAGGCTCTCCTGAAGGACTCCAGACCTATAAACATAACATCAACCAAAGTGAGGTTACTACTATCATGATTACAGTGATATGTACTGTGCAATATAACATAACATCAACCAAAGTAAGGTTTCTCCTATCACAGTTACAGTGATTTCAACTGTACAATATAACATAACATCAACCAAAGTAAGGTTTCTCCTATCACAGTTACAGTGATTTCAACTGTACAATATAACATAACATCAACCAAAGTGAGGTTACTACTATCATGATAACAGTGAAATGAACTTTGCAATATTAACATAACATAAACCAAAGTGAGGTTGATTACAGTGATATGAACTGTGCAAACCAACGTGAGGTGAAACACTAATAATGCACCAAACTGTACAATCAGGTTTGATGACCCATGCATATCAAAATGCGAGAAAGCAAAGCCAGCAGGCACATTTCAGTAGACTGCATGGTGTCCAATTTTCAGGTATATGGTCAGATCTAATGATCAAACCAAGGGGCCTGTACCAAAAAGCTTAGCAATCATCACAGAACATATTTCTACGATTGATTGTATTGACTACAATGTACAATCAATCGCAAAAATCAAGCATATGATCAATCGCTAAAGCCCCCATCCCACTTATTCCGAATCAAGCAGAATTGGCCTGAATGAAAGGACTATTGTTTGACCACCAGTTGGTCATTTAAATCTACTTCGAACACCGTTCGAAAATATCCCTTGAATGTTTTGAACATGACCAAAACCTTCGGGACGGCCAAAAGAAATGACAAAAATATTTCGAATGCACTCAGAATGCAGTCAGGATATTTAGAATGCCCCTAGAATGTCCAAGAACGTAGCACGAATTATCAATCTGACTCCATTGCGGTTCATTTTGACTAGTGTATGATGATACACCTGGTCAATATACTGAATTTCAACTCCAGTTTGGTGAATTCATAAGTTCCTCCCAAAAATTTCTAGATTTTTTGAATATTTTTTTCTTTCCAGCTTCTGCTTGATTCCTGCTGATTCCGAATAAGTGTGATGGGGCTTAACGTTTGTGTTACGGGATCCAGATCATTGCAACTCCGATACATACCTGAGCCAAGTTTGAATTTGATCCGTTAACAGTTATTATGTCGATCATCAAAATGAAAACAGAATGGCTGGACAGGCAACCCCAAAACCTAATGACTCTGCCCTCCGACAACCCCATAAGGTAGATGGAGGCATGACAATTAGAATGAGTATCATTGTGTAGCTTAAGGAAAAATTATAAAAACAAGTACCTACCATTGCTTCAGAGTTTGAGTTCCAGAGAAGGTGGACCTCCTTCTTGTTCCATGCCTTGGGAATTTGGAACTGGATGCGAAACCAGTGAGTCGCCCACCTGAAGAAGAGCAAGATTCAACATCTTTGAAGTAATGGAGGTTTTTTTGCGGCAAACAGCATATATGTAGTCCTGAAAAGCATATTTGTTTTTATCTTTCTTGGTTGTTTAATAGCTCTTAAAAGAACTGTTATCGATGTTTCGACCAGCCTGTTCTGGTCGTCATCGGGAATGATGATCCACTTGAATACTTTGATTACCTTGAAGTTTTTCATTACCAACCAACCTGCTTTATACCCAAGTATTCAAGTGGATCGTCATTCTTGATGACGACCAGAACACGCTGGTCGAAAAATCGATAACAGTTCTTTTAAGAGATATCAAACAACCAAGAAAGCAAAACAAACAGGCCATTTCAGGACTACATACATGTTGTTTACCGCACAAAACCTCCCATTATTCTCTCCACCATGAAAGCCTTTAGTTAGAGATCATCATGACATTTGCTCCCGCGAGAATGGTTTATTTTCGATTGGTCTTATGTCAATTCGTCAATTTCCCAACTCGTCTACTATCAATTGGTCTACCATCAGATAGTCCACAATCCACATGGTCTAATTGCCATTTCATCCACTCACCGTTTCGTCTAATAACCAGTTGGTCATATTGCCAGTTAGTCCATATACCATTTGGTCTAATTGGACTAGGTGTTTATTTGGCAAAATGAATGAAAAGAAAATGGTCTTTTTCAAAGCAATAAATAATGCCAGTTGTGATAACAATCTAAAAATGAGATCAAATGGAATAAATAAACACATACTTGTTTGTATGAAGTTTTCAAAAAAATGCCAAATGATTCTAGTATTGTTTAATTGCTGAAGAATTAGCAAAATACCTAACATTTCATCTAGATTGAGCAATAATAAAACAACACACTGATTCAAATTTGCTTATTTGCATTGATGATTTTCAATGCGATGATTATTTTTTTAGTTTTAATTTTATAATTTCAGAGCTGGGTAAATGTCAATATACATGTACTAGCTTGACGTTTAAGCTAAGCTAATTGTTGCAGCAAACAATAATTCTTTTGAAAGTATTTCACCGTATTATAATAGATCTAGACCCAAGTGAAAAACATTTACAGAAACCTAAATTTGTGAAATCAGAAACTTCAGCTAAAATTAACAACATTGAAAATCAACACAGATACATGCAGCACTGTATTGACTAGAACTTACGTAGGACCATAAGATGACCCTGGCTTGACTACTTCGGCGGCTGGGTACTTTGACTTGGAACTACCTGAATTCCATGCCTGAGTGGCCTCGCCAAAGGTCACCCGACCATTGGCCTTTCTGTGAGTGATGCGCACAGGGTGCTTTTCTAGAAAGAGCCTGTATTTACACAATAAATAATAATAATAATATACTTATTAGTATAGTGCAGAAACTATGTACATACATTCTACTGCACTGTAATTAAGAGCTTATGAAATGCTTGAAAATTTAGAAAAGGGAAAAAAGAATGAAAGGGAATTAGTTGAAAAGATAGGTTTCATAAATAAAAGTATAACCATGATGATGTTAGGTTTCTAATTTCTGATTGTAAACTTTTTGGGAAACTTTGCTGGATACATGCAATTATTATTATAATGAATCATCAAGATTAATTTATTTTGCGTATAATAGATTAAACATCTCTCTGTGCACTTCAGAGAGTACATATAGATATATTTTCAAAAGATTTTAACGTTATCTCCTATGCGAACCAATACAATTCTTAGATCCTTGAATTCCTGTTAAACATATTCATCATATTCTCTTTTGTGCATACCATGCAAATCTTATCATAATGCCAGAGGCATTGACTGAAAGTGATATGAAATCTACATGTATTTGTTACCATGTCTGTGATAAGTTGTAAATATGAAGCCCTGAGAAAATGCACATGGAAAATCAGTGTTTAGTTCTAAAAAAAAAAGTGATTTTAAGTGACAGGAAACATCATCCCAATTTCATTCAATATGCTTCACTTGTTAAAATTAAAACCCCCTGCATCAAATTATTAGTAAATGTTGATTTATCAGTCATAAATGTCTTGAAGGTATGCACAAATGATATCCAATTTTTGAATTCCTTTCTTTTTTAGAATCTATGAACAATATTAAATACACCACAAAGCAACAATCAAGGAATATTTTTTGAAGAGTTGGCCTTATCGTGAAATAAGTCACCTCTCTTCTCGTGTGTGTCGGTGTGTGTGCACTTGTTGTGTATCGAGTCAATGGGAGTTGAAAGAAGTCACCAGCGCTGACAAAATAAATGGCAGTGAATGGACTGGTGACTTAAACCAGGATAATGCCGAAGAGAGCCGTGATTTTATCAATGTCTTTTGCATGTACTGTAGTTTGATACTCACTTTCCATACAAATTACAGTCCGTGAAGTAGGCATCTGATATAAACTTCTCAGCTCTTTCCAGGGTGCACCGTTTACTCTTGAGAGGAACCGGGGCTGAACCAGACTCAGCCATCATTCAATCTGAAAAAAAAAACTCAGTCCTATTATCAAGGGCCAAACGTAATGCGCTAGACAACCTCTAAATTGCCATTTTGTCCACTCATCACATGGTCTACCTTCATTGAGTTTAATGCCACTCCGCCAATCAACATTTCGTCTAACAACCATTTGGTACAATATCCATTTTGTCCAATGATCACATCGACTAATCACCAGTTTGTCTATATGACCATTTCTTCTCATAACCATGCAGTTTGTCTTATACATGTACCACATGACTTTTCAATCATTTCGCCAAATTAAAATTTAGGCCAACTAGACCAAAATAGCTATTGGACCAACTGGTTATTAGACGAAATGGTGAGTGGACGAAATGGCAATTAGACCCTGTGGATAGTGGACGAACCGACGGTTGACCAAATGATAGTAGATGGGTTGGTGATTGGACGAATTGACATTAGACGGATTAAGAATGAACCTAGACAACCTGGGCATCAAGGATGTAGTAAAGGCCAGCCTCAAGGTCACATTTTGCCAGCCTTGGCCTTGGCCTCAGGCCGAGCTACCTGTACAAAGTCTATGGAAGGTTTTCTCCACTGGCCTTGTGAATCTGAACTACCTGCATCGACTATATCCCCTGATGGGCATAACAATATGGCTTTTTACTTACCTACATGTAGAGCTGAGGTGAAACTATATATATACTCTCATGATTAGCATTTGACAAATGACTGGCAGTGACATTACATGCTATGGGTACGGTACAGCAGACTTAGAAAGCACTCTGCAAAAGGGGGCGGTTGCTTTATGTACTGTATTTATATAGACAGATCTTATTATAGCAAAAATATGGAATTGACAAATACTGCTGTAGAGACCCCATTTACATGGAAAAATAAATCATAAGTAGTAATTTATCAGTTTAGTTATCAAACAACTTTCCTACTTTGGCATTGGGAGAACGTTGCTTTGGATATATTTGATGTAATTTTGTGGAAATAAATGAAATGAAATGAAAAGTCCCATCAATTGCAAAGGTTTACTCCAATTAGTATAATGCCATTTTGTCCATTGCCAACTCGTCTACTAACATTTGGTCTATCATCAGTTCCTCTACTCACCAAATGGTCTACTTTCATTTAGTCTAATGTCATTCCATCTAATAACCAGTTGGTCCAATAGCTATTTAGTCCATATACCATTTGGTCTAATACAATTAAAGTGTTAATTGTGCAAACTGAATGAAAAAAAAATGGTTATAGACCAACTGGTCATTAGACGAAATGGTAATAGACTAAATGGTATTTAGTAGACAAAGTGATGATTGGACAAATGGTTATTGGACAAAATGGTTGTTAGACGAAATGTTGATGGACGGAATGGCATTAGACTAAATGAAGGTAGACCATGTGGTGAGTGGACGAGTTGGCAATTTACCAAATGTTGCAAAATAGGGTTCCTAGTTCCTACAGTAAATCAATCATGCCTCACAATCAATTGTAATTTACTGCTGGTTTGCTTTTGTTGTGATAAGAAGTGTAAACGTCGTGGTGTAGCGGTTCTGACTCTTGCCTTGTAATCAGAGGGTCGTGTGTTCGAATCCCACCATGGCCTAACGTCCTTTGGCAAGGCATTAATCCACACTTTGCCACTCTCCACCCAGGTGTTAAATGGGTACCCGGTAGGGTGTGAAAGCCTATATAGTATGCCTAGCAATTGAGTCTTGGAACTCTGGTTGGGATGCTCCCCAGGGAGTGGAGAAGGTGCATACATTGTATGCGGGCATGCAAGGATCCGATGACCGGGGTAATAATATGTCTGTAAAGCGCTTAGAGACGTCGTTCTGATGTATTAAGCGCTATATAAATGCGGAATATTATTATTATTATTAAACTAATTTGCTCTGTACGGCTAATATTGATCTATCAAGCAAGACCAGAAATTTGCAAATGATTGAATTTATTGCAATACTCCTTAAAACCTGTTTTTAAATTGGCTTTCAATTTTCAAAGTAGCAATTATGTTTTGACCCATTTATAGTTTTTACAATATAACTTTAAAAATCCAGGATATAATGGGAATATATTTGCATATTTAAAGAGCGAATTCATTTTCATATTTTTTCCAATTGAGAGAGTGTAATGATTCTCTTCAACTACAAAAAAGAAATATATGCAGGCATTGTATCCAACAAAGTATATATTTTTTTTAATTAAGGACATATTCACTGGTAACTGATAGCATTCTGGGTAAAAACAAAGTGCCAAAGTGTCTCCTAAAAGGTACAAATCAGGGAATAATTTTGCTTTAAAATTTCATAGCATTTTTTGGTCATGAGAGAAAAGCTCTCAACTAAGTAATTTACAGTCCTGTGTAAAAATATGTTATACATGTACAAAAGACTTTATGCAAAGCAGTCTTTAAAAATGGAAAAAGGGAAATTATTCCCTGCGAATAATGCACAATAGTTAGCTCTGGAGATCAGAGCAAAAATCCACCATTACAGATACATGTACATGTATCGCTACTACATAATTATCTAGAAAAAATACTTCATAGAGTAAAATACAAATGCGAAGAGGGTTTGCCTCTGATCTGCTGCCTTCTGGAAAGCAAACATAATTTGTGGTTGCAGAGAGCGATCGAAACAACCATATCTTGCCTGTACAAACATGTGCGTACAAACTTCAGAAATATGCTTTAATAGCAAATGTAACAGGTCATCACACAATGGATTTCACAGAAACTTTATTTGATAACAAGGCAAACATACATTGGAAGAGAATTAGCAATTATAGAGATAGATATCTCTTCAAATGATAATGTAAGTTTGGAAGACAGAGTCAAATATTAACTAGTAGAGAGCACCCCCCAAATAAAAAAAATAATAAAATAAATAAATATATATATATATATATACATGAAAGAATGATTAAATAAATATGAAAATAAATTCAAATAAGTAAATAAATAAATGAATGAATAAATGAATAAATAGGCCAAAATGAATTTTGACAAAATGGCCGATCGAGACCAAGGCTATATTTTGTTTTTTTGAAGTTCCAGTCTGTGCCTCGATGTCAGGATTTGTGTCAGGATAGAAATTTTTTGTTTTGAATTTTGAAATTTTGAAAAGAGAGGTATCGCGACAGAACTTTTCGGGTTTTTTAAGATTCCAGTCTGTGCCTCAAATGTCAGGATCCATATCGTAGTAAGTGCATAATTTATGTTTCCACATTTTATGAAGATTACTATTGAGACCCCAATCTACCCCAGTGTCTCCCTCGTTTTGCACAGTCGACTCCTGGGAGCTTCGGCCCGCTTTGCGGGCCGAAGCTCCCTGGGTTACCCCTTCCCCGCCTAGTCTTGAGGACTCCATGATGATGTTTTTTTTTATATTTTGACATATTCTTCATCATGGAGTCTTGAACCCCCGTCCTATAAGAGACACATGTACACAAAGATGAATTTCCCTAGAAAATCTATAGTTAGAGGTTGAAATCGGTTTGTAGGGTCAAATTTTATTTATCTATGAACCTTCAGTCGCCAAATGGGTAGAAAGGGATAAAAGTTATTTCACTATAAATGGTAAAAAATGAGACGTTTTTTACCAGACTGATCTCCCGTAGATCCCTCGATCCGCTTGTCAACAAAGCAAAGATAATAGGCCTGACTCTTGAACTGCTTCGTTTTGACGTACATCCGGTTAGCGATGCCGTTTTGAAGAACAATTTATATATAAAAAATAATATTTCACAAATACTTAAATTTAATATGTGATTATAAATAATTAGTACATACTACTAATTATTTATAATCACGTATTAAATTTAAGTATTACTAATTATTTATAATCACGTATTAAATTTAAGTATTTGTGAAATATTTTTTATCTACAAATTGTTCTTCAAAACGACATCGCTAACCGGATGTACGTCATAAAGCGGTTCAAGAGTCAGGCCTATTGTCTTTGCTTTGTTGACAAATGGATCGGGGGATCTACGGGAGATCAGTCTGGTAAGAAACGTCTCATTTTTACCATTTATAGTGAAATAACTTTTATCCCTTTATACACATTAGGCGCCTGAAGGTTCATAGATTAATAAAATTCGACCCTACAAACCGATTTCACCCTCTAACTATAGATGGATTTCCTAGGGAAATCCATCTTTGTGTACATGTGTCTCTTATTCATATATGGACGGTGTTCAAGACTCCATGATGAAGAAATATATGTCAAAATATTTTTAATGTCATCATCATGGAGTCCTCGACTCCCGCTCAAGTCCACTCATTCAATGAACAAGGTTATGAATATAACCTTGTTCTCAGTTTAAATACATCTCCATGTGTTGCAAAATAAGGGTAGCAATGTTTGGCTTATTTTCTCATTTTCTTTGCGACAAATGCTTGATTTTTTTACACTGTTTCCATTACAGCTATTCATCATATAACTTGGCTCTTAAGTGAATTTGATTCTTTAAATTATTTTTTCTTAACTAAAAATAGAGATTGAAAAATGAAATTTTTTTCTTACCATATTACTTTCCACCAATAGATGGCGTACACAAAAACATGCCCAAAATTTAAGTTTTTGAGCGCTCTGGTGAATACAAAAGATATTCCCTGGTTACTAATGAAAAATAAATTACAACTGTATGGAAATAAGTAATTTTGGTCACAAAAGTGACATTTTAATGATTTTTTAAAGTGGCAGACAAAAGCTGCTGAAAACTGCTTATATCTAATAAAAGAGAGCCAATGGAGTAAATTAGAGAGTCAAAAGGGGCCTAAGCTTTCGATCCTAGCAGAATCTTCGTCAGAGGCAAAATGACAAACATATAAAGTGGGACAAACATAATATGGACCATAGACATGCAACAGCAACACTAGAAACAAGGAGACAAAAAGGGCATTAGAGAGTTGTGATGACCAATCAGGTTAGAGAAGGGGATGAAAGCAAAGGAGTAGGCAGACACAAAGGGAAGTCAGTGTAAGTAAGGACAGTAAGGCAGTATAAGACCTTATAAAGCTGTGAGGGATTAAGACAATTGGGCAGGCAACATCAAACAGGATCTGGAACAAAACAGTGATAGGGGGTGTGAGGAAGAGATGAATAACAAAAGAATTAGTGAAAGGTGGGTCAAACAGGTTACAAAGAAAGGCATAGCTTCCTATGGGGGCTGGTGCCCTTATTTGCTAGAGCTCCTGTGAGTACTGAGCTGACCGGGCTTGCCCCTTAAATTGTCGGTGAACATGGCAGCAAGCACAAGGGCACCAGGCCCCACCAGGATGTAGCTGGGAATTTCCAGGATGATACTTGTAGTGACTCCAGATTTCTGTTTATAGTAGCTGTTTGTAATGTACGTGTATATAATATTTGCTATCTAAAGGAACTGTTGCTGGCCTAGCGCCATGAGCGTCTCTGGACGGTGTGCGCGCTATATAAAATATCACTATTATTATTATAATAAACTGATCATAGGAGTGGGGAAAAAGGGAAAGAAAGGGGAACAACTGATAATGTGCAAAAGACATAAGTATAAATGAAAAGCAAAAAAAAAAAAAAAAAAAAAAAAAAAAAAAAAAAACATACACATAGGCCTATAGGGTAACGCGCCCGGTATTCGGTCACTTAAGGGGAAATCGCCGGTAAAATAAATACCTACCTCATTTATTTGTAAATCCACCAACCAGGAGAAAGAAAAAATTGTACTCTTTCAGATTATTGAACTCATTTAGAATATTGAATATTGTTGAACAAAATATTGCCGATAGACCGAGGTGGTGTTTTCCGCCCAGTATTCGGTCACGCCGCCCAGAATTTGGTCGCGCGAAAATGCGCGATTTATCTAATGTTAACTATTCGACTTTCTCTTTTTATGCTTACTGTTTTTTATTCCTTTTATGTGATCTTCACATCTTAATTATACATTTCTAGTGTTTATTTTTTTAATAATAGTAACAATAAAACCTAATTAATCCACTAGAAATAACAGAACAGGTGGAAGAATTTAGACTGAACGGTATTGTTTGAAAGTTCGCCATGTGATGGCGTAAACTGAATAGGGCCTATATAAATATATAGTGTAACTAGTATTGTAAATCCGCTAGGGGTGAGGGGAAAAAAACCATAATGCTATATAGTAGAAACAAGACATGTATATATGAAAAGGGAGAAGCATATTTCCTAAAAGGGTAGAGTAAATATACATGTAGAAGCCGAGGTTGTATGAGAGGGGGAATGAACAGTATATGAAGAAACTACAGCATACATGATGATGTAACTAAAAAAAATATATATATAGTAAGTCCAAAAGAGGTGAGTGGAGAAAAAAATATGTTTAAAAAAATATATATTACATCGCCTGAATGTGAAAAGCAAAAATTGGAGCTGAGCTTGTACGAGATATGGGAGGAATGTAGAGGAAGAAACTATAATATAACTAATCTAAAAGAGCTGACGGGGAAAAAATATATAGAAAGTGGATAGAAAAGACTAATAAGTCGTTCCCCTCTTGGATGTTCCATGAGGTTGGGTGGTGCGAAGTCGTCTCATCCAGAACTTCTCTCTGCTAGTACGGACTGAGTCAGGACGGGTACCTAAAAGATTCGATGCCCTGTAGCATCATGTCAGTGATGGAGTGGTTGGGAAGGTTAAAATGGCGGCCAACTGGAGTGTCCAGCTTTGCTGTGTTGACGGTGGATCTGTGCCCGTAGAATCGTTTCTTGAGTGTGGTCTTGGTTTCCCCTATGTATTGTATCCTACAAACTCTACAAGTGATGAGATATACAACATTAATAGTGGTAGTGCATGTGATGTTGCCCTTGGTTTGGTGAGAAAGGCTGGTAGACGGATTTGCTGGTGAAAGTGTCGCCCTCGTGAATCACGGTGAATGTGTATTTCACATATACGATGCACCTGTTGCTGGTAATGGTATGATGGGGGACCTAAAGCTACGGCCTACGCACTTTGTTTACAAACGATAAAGACTATGCCAATTTGGATATTTTAACAAATCATCTTTCACAAATTTGTGTTAAATATTCTAAAGATTCTTAACCTAGAAGAAATTATAACAAAACTCACTAAGTCAGACGAAAATCCCGCCGTGTTTTCCGAACACCTTTTTGATTTCGCCGTCCGATTAGAAGGGGTCCTAAAGTAGGGTGTCTGGAGTAAAAATTTATTTTTCTTATTTCAAGAAAATATCACATTTTCTTTGTGAATTTGAAGAGAAATGACCTTCAGACTGACAGAAATGTAACATTTTTGAAAAAAATCCAATTATTGGCTGCAAAAAAGAAGAATGAAATTAGGTAAATTTTCAGCATTTCTCTGCCATAGACTGTGTAGTTAAGAAATGGACACACACAAATCCAAATTTTTAGCTTCCGAGAGCTGTTATAAATTTATTATTAATGCCAAAAACTTGTCCATAAAGAGTCCAATAGAATTTTTTATGCTCTATCTGATGGTATGATTTTTATAAAGATTTGGAAACCAGATCACAATGAAAAATTGTGACAAAGTGAAAAAAATTGTGCAAAACAGAAATTTCATTCTCCCATAGAAAACGCATGGAGAAATGGCAATCTCAACACACACAAAAATAAGGGTTTGCAATTTATCTCTAAATCCTTATTTTAAATGATCATATAAACTTGTCCTTACTGTCAAAAGAAGCCCCTGAATTTTCTCTTTCCATACATATCAAACACAAGTTAATAATCAATTCAGATCACTATTTTCTAGTAGCCTGAACTTCCCCGAAAAAATGTGCCATATTTCCCCCTAAATTAGCCTGTTTTATGCTGACACTTTTCAGTGTGGCTTCAGACACCCTACCTAAAGTAAAGATACGCACTCATGACTCAATTTATCATGCAAATAAAGAGCATTTCCTGTTCCTAAATTTCTTAATAATGTTCATATTCTTATAGGAAAATATGAAATCAGCATTGGCATACCGTACCATAGTCCTACCTGTAGATTCCCCACAGGCAGGCTAGGCAGGATGGTTTCATGCAGTGACGTATGACGTGACGTGAACAAGTGCTCGATCAAGTCAAGACTATTCTCGCCCATCGATCGCCCGTGGGCGTGGGATCGCGGCGAAAATCATTTATTAACTTTCCTCATTATTCTTTAATTAATACCGTATAACCGCCAGAACTCGTACACCTTTTCAATAAAGGTCGCATAAAATGTATTTACGGTGTTTCTGGCTTACATTCTTGGGCTTGCGATGTAGCCGAAATTCTAAGCTTTCCGTAGGTGCCGTCCGATTTGGATTTTCTGGGGAAAGTTTCGGGTGGCGCGGCGATCGCCGAAGGCTTCGAGCCTGCCAGAATTCGTACACCACATGCCAGAATTCGAACACCAGATGGCGCAATACAATTTGCCTGTTGATGATCGCGCGATCATATCCCCCTCGCTCTGTGATAATTAAATGATTGGTTTGTTGTTAATTCATTGTTTATTGACTTAATTCACCTCTTTATCTATTTCCATGTAGTTATTTTTTAATTTCTTCAACTATTTATACATTAAATCATAAATTTCATTGTTTGAATGAGTTTCTGCTACATTTAATTTATATTTCAATTTTAGAATAATTTCAGTCATATCACTTACTTTTATTTTGAGTTTTGTGCATATAGATTTTCTAATTTGTTTATTTAGAAAAATGAGAATGGATACATTTATTTGCAATAGCTTTTTTATGTATTCCTCTCAATTACTATTCTTCTATGACTTATAAAATTATTAATATTGTTATTGATTTATTATATTTTTATATCTATTGTCATTTTCATAATTGTCATTATTAAAATAATATTTACTATTATCAATGTTATCAATATCATCACCATCATTGGCATCTTCTTTCATATGGGCCTATATCATTTGTGTTATTATTACTTATTACCACATTGGTATAATTTCTCTCTGCCAGTATATGAACTTATTTCATGGAGTAATTCATGTAGGGAATATATTTTGGAGGATATAACCACAATGCATGTCTGTTGTCTCGCTACTTTTATTGAGGCAAGTAGGAGTATTTCAGGTTTTTTTTTTTTATATTCATATTGAGATTTAACATTATTGATTTATTGATTTCCATATATCACTTACCGGTACTTGATTTCTGTGTTTTATTGCAGGTTTCTTGGTTCATCTAAAGAAGTGCGAAATAGAAGTTTACCACTTACCTTAGCACACTCTGCATGGGCGCTCAATTCCGATTGCATAATAAAATATAACTTACTGATGATATATATATCGATCACTCTTGCCTTATTATCGATTCCTTTATCTCCAAAAACATAACAGAAACTATACAATAAATACAATAACTAAATAAAAAATACATGTAATAGTAAATAAAAAAATGAATAAATAAATACACAAAATTGAAAAAGATCATAAGTAATTTTTATTTGTTTTATCAACTTAAATAAATAAATAAATAAAAATAAAAATGAATAAATGAATTATAAATATAAAAAAATCATAAAATATATTCATAAAGCACTTTTAATGGTTTCATCAACTTCAATAAATTACTTATGAGCATTAATGCATTAATTATAATATAATAACACAAAGACATTTATCATGTCCCAAAATGAGATTTAAAAATTGTTTTTAGTGATCATAGACTGTCAATCATTTTTTTTAAAGAAAGAAAGATGAGACAACCAAATAAAAGTAATTGTTATATCATGCAGGGAATAATTTTGCTTACATATTCGAATAGCATTTTGGTCATAATTTAGCTCTCAACTAAGTAATGTACAGTCCTATATGTAAAAATATGCTTTACGAAAGAATTTATGCGTAGCAGTCTTTAAAAAGTGTGGAGCAAATTGCGATGCGATACCAGGAAAATTATTGCCTGTCATGCATCATTTCAGTAGACATTTTTTTTCCTTGATCACTGCAGCCCTTATTTTTATTCTTGATCCATTCTGTATCTTATACTTATTAATTAAGCAGAATAAATATTTCTACAATGATGAAATGCTGTAATCATAAATGAAACATATTTATTTTGAGACCAATCATTTATGGATTAGCAAAATCAAAATCATAATTGTATCGCTTATATACTATGCAATAAAAAGCACAATGAGTATGAATGATGTAGTCTTTTTCAATTCAAAATCTTTTGCGTTCATCTTTCAATCAGTCTCAGTTGTGAAACAGTGAAAGCATTATTAATCATATGATCACTGTGAAACTGTTCATTAAAAACAAATAAACTTTCCATATTAACAGTAAAAGCATCTTTTTCTACATTTCAAAGTATATGTATAACCGCATAGAACATTGATGGCTAGGTATAGCCTATCCACAGAAGACACCTTTATGGACTTGGTAGGCCTACAGATCTTCTTGTAAATATGACAATAAATCCACCTCTATAGTATAGGAGAGAAAGAGAGAATATCATGTTATAAAAGTGCAGGAAAGTATACAACGGGGGGGGGGGGGGGGGGGTTCAATGAGTCGTGGCTGTGAAAATAACAATTACCCCCTGATAGAATAAAGGGATAAAATGAGGAAAAAAAGGGAAATAAGAAAAGGAGCTTAAGAGAACATGTATTAGTTGAGTTATTAGTCCTGTAATTTTTAGAAATAGTTAATATTAAAATCTTCATTCCATCAAAATAGGGCATTGTCCATGGCATACAAATTAAAAGTGGTTGCAAGGGGGGTGGCATTATGGGGCATTCCCCAGTTGTCCCCTGATAATTTAAAATAAATAAACCTGGAAAAACGTGTTTAGTAAATTGTAATGTGCTTTTGCCAAACTTGGCCCCAAATATATCTTTGAAACCAACCCCCCCCCCCCCCCCCACTTGCCTCCTAGTCAAAATCTTGGTGCTGCCGTTGCATACAAACCTGGATATACTGTTCATACATAGCCTGCATGCCCACAGTGAGCAAAATACCCAGCCTAGAATGTAGAGAAAGAAAAAAATGGATTCGGTCCTGGCCATACCATCACAGAAAAAGGTAAGAATGTTCGAGATAATGATTATAATTTTAATATATAGTAATGACAAAAGTAATGTCACAATGATAATGATGACAACAATAGCAACATGTAGATGAAATTATATATCAATCATAGTCAAGGTCTCAAGGATCCGTGGGGTGGTTCTCGATATATGACCAAAATTAGATATTATAATTGGATCAAAATAATTTAATATTAGGGAGAATCGCCCAATAAAGAAATATTAAAAATGAAAAATAGGGGTATTCTGACCAAAAAGGTCTGTATATGAAGGATAAAAAATCACCCGATCTATACAAAAATAAATAAAAGGAAACGGTTGAAAAATTATAATAAAAAGGAAACCCTCCCACGGGCGTAAATCTGTCCCCAAAGGTAGGGGGACCTGACCCCCCCCCAAAAAAAAAAAATTAACAACCCCCCCAAAAAAAAAATCACCCAAAATATAATGTAAGGTCATTAAAAAAAATGACAAGCAAAGAAAAAAAAGGTTATCACCCAAAATGTAAGGTCTTTTTAACCCCCCCAACAAAAAATTTAACAACCCCCCCCCAACAAAAAATTTAACAACCCCCCCCCCCAAAAAAAAAAAAAGGTTATCACCAAAAGTATAATGTAAGGTCATTTTTAAAAAAATGGCAAGCAAAAAAAAAAAAAAGATCACTCAAAATGTAAGGTACTTTTAACAGAAAGATTTGACATGGGCGTAAATCTGTCCCCAAAGGTAGGGGGACCTGACCCCCCCCCCAAAAAAAAGGTTATCACCCAAAATGTTAGGTCTTTTTAACCCCCCAAAAATTAACAACCCCCCCCCCAAAAAAAAAAAATCCCCCAAAATATAATGTAAGGTCATTAAAAAAATGACAAGCAAAGAAAAAAAAAGGTTATCACCCAAAATGTAAGGCCTTTTTAACCCCCCCCCAAAAAAAATTAACAACCCCCCCCCCAAAAAAAAAAAGGTCATCACCAAAAGTATAATGTAAGGTCATTTAAAAAAAAATGGCAAGCAAAAAAAAAAAGTGTTATCACCCAAAATGTAATGTTATTTTAACAGAAAAATTTTACAAGCAAAAAAAAAGGGGGGGGTTCACCCAAAATGTAAGGTCATTTTAAATCCTTAGTATTTGCCACCCCCCCCCAAAAAAAAAAGACTAAATAAATAATAAAATATGTGTATTATAATGGGCAAATTAACACACAAGAAAAAAGCATTTGGTCAAAAAATAAAAGAAAACAAATTGATATCAAAAGAAAAGAGATCATAATTAATGCTTGATAAAGACTAGTCTACCATTAATTAATTACGTGTTGAAGTGCAAATATCAATAAATCGGGGTGTTCGAGTTCTGGCATGAAAAAATTGTCATGTTGGTGTCATCTTTTTCCCCTTCTGAAACGAAAATTATCCGTAATTACGAGATGCCCTGACGAACACCGAGCCGACGTAAGAAGCACTTTCGGAATATTGTATATTTTTTGGTCAACTTCTTCCAATTTTATTAAAAAGGTGAAATTTCCGTAAAAATACTGATTACGGGCACCCCGTAGAAAATCGTGAATAAGATCAACCGCTACTCAAATTGTGAAGTAAAAAGACTAGTTTTTGCCAAGTTTAATTATCGTTTTCGATGCTTATCGCGCATGTTTGCAAAGGCACGATCGTGGCCTACCCGGCAGTAGCCCCGTTGCGTATTGTCATTCCCCGATACGCGTTTGCGCTGGCAATGAAAGGCGCACTGACGCAGCCGCTGGCAGTTGAGCCAGGTGTTCGAGTTCTGGTCGGTATACGGTACAAACAATTCAAGTTTCACACATTAGATTAGACTCACTTAGGAAAAAGTATGATACCACTTACAATATTACTCGTACTTGTCTCCTCGCAAAATCTGTAAGCATAACATTTTATATCAATATATCAGGGCCCGTCCGACGACGATGGGGTACGCTGACGGCGAGTACCCGGCAGGCCAGGGCAGCCGCCGGGCCGGCCGGACGACGCAACATAACCGCTACCTAGCTACGGGGGATGCGGATGCAGTTGCTAGTTGTATGGAACGCTTATTGAGCATTCAATTCAATTTCAATTCAAGGCTTTAATCCAGACACAGCTGCATATGCAGAGGTCCATATCAACAAATAACATACATGTAATATACATCAAGACAAACATACAAAGATAATACTGGAATAAACAAAGAACAAATAAAGTATAAACAGTCAAAAAGGAGTAAAACAAATCACACTAATAACTAGGAACAAACAATGAATACCTAATATTCAATAATATATATTTTTTAATAAGATTTTTTAATTGAATAAGTGATGCTATAAAATGGTAGATACGAAAATGGGGAAAGCATAGTCGTTATGCCCTATGGCTACAAGAGGGGCTCCTTTTACTATATCTCTCTAGTCTCTATGGGGGAGGCAAGGGGCATAAATCCAAAAGCCTATACTGAGGTTGGCATTTTTTTACTCCGGCCGGTCTGAATATTTCAGAGGGCATTGGGTTAAGAGTTTTGGATTGTAATACAGTGTTTAATTCAGATAATGTAAAGATAAGGTTTAATTAGCTTTTGGGGTTAGGTTTTATGTTTACCTTAACATGCAGATTTTCTATAAAGCAATTTGTTGCATGAGCAATGCCAATCAACAATAACTGGTGGTGGGGGGGGGGACTAAAAAAGTCAGGGATTTACTTTTTTGTTCTTTATTTCTTTCTTTCCTTCCTTCTTTCTTTTCTTTCTTCCTTTCTTTCTTTCCAACTTTCTTTCCTTCCTTCTTTCTTTCCTTTCTTTTTCTTTCTCTCCCCCCCCCCCCCTCTCTCTCTCTCTATCTCCCTGTGATCAGTAATGGAGAGTTTCCATCCTATATCAATTTCATTGGATTTTAATAATCTACCATGCATGGCCAATCCAACCAAGTATTTGATCTCAGATCAAAGAGAAGATTACACTCATTATATTAATGCCTAAACTTGAAACCAAAGCAATATTTGAAAAAAAAAAATCCCTGAAAAATGGGTTGCCATTGTAGATGGACGTACTGTAGGCCTATGATACTGAAGAAGCACTAGCGTACCTACAGAGGGGGCATTCTGCCCCCCTGACGAGCTTGAAAGACCTTTTTTTGCCCCCCCCCCCCCCCCCGACGAGCTTGAAGACCTTTATTGCCCCCCCAGACGAGCTTGAAGCTTTTTTTTTTTTTTTTTTTTTTTTTTTTTTGCTTGTCAATTTTTTTTTCTGGTACGAAATCCTTCATTTGTATTGAAGACCTTATTTTTTTTATTTTTTTTTTTTGCTTGTCAAATTTTTTCTGGTACGAAATCCTTCATTTGTGATTGAGGACCTTATTTCATTTTTTTAATTTTTTTTTTTGCTTGTCAAATTTTTTGGCGGACGGTTTTGCCCCCCCTGTGAAAAATCCTAGGTACGCCACTGTGAAGAAGTGTACACAGCCAATACAAAGAAACCTTGAAAATTATGTTATCATTCTCGAGCACAATATCCAGACTTTAATCATTCAAAACATTACTTACATATGATGAATAATATTGAAGCTTATACAAGAAACACATTTCTACATTCTAAACAAAGACAATCTTAAATGTACAACTAAAACCACGTACAACTTCTAACACTTCATAATTATTATTGATTACACAATCAGTCAATTCCATATATAAAAATATAAACATTGGGCGAACGTACATTATACAAAAGAATAACACATACATGTATATAGATTTTGTGAATATACTAAATAATTGTTTAAATAAATGAAAAGAAAATGGTGTATCATCAATTAGGCTTTTACATCAGTAAGATCGAGATAGGCTCTAAATGTGTAATAAAAAGAAAAGCCGCTCAGAGGAATTTTTTTTTAAGTCAACATAGATTAATTAAGAAAGGCTTGGGCCCCTATTGCATAAAACTTTAATAATCAATGGTATTTTTGTAATCAATTGTAATTACCATGGCACAGGACTTTCACAAGCAAAGTCAAGTTTACGTGAAAGTTACAATTGATTTTTTATTCGCAAGTGGATTAGAGTACTCCTCTACACATGCAAAAATAGATTGGTTCAAGTTAAATGGGTAAAGAATGAAAAATAAAAAACTAAAGATGGGGAAAACACCTTTACAAATAGACAAATCTTCACCTAAATAGTGTTTCAAAAATTACTTGCAAGTCTACAGTTTAGGTTAACTCATGAATATGCATGACCTACAAAATGCAAAGCAGATACATGTAGTATTTAAATTCATACATGGTATAAATTGTGAGCTTGTTTATGTGAACTTTAAGATCACATTCCACACTTCCTTTTCCACGAAATTTAAAGAATAACATCAGATGCAGCCTCTGATCTCCATGACTGGTATGTGCTTGTATGCCCAAGTATCTCCATTTGAAAATATGAGTTCCATATTTATCCATGAAATGAGCATACGTAACAAGCTAAGTACACTGCCTTATGCATATAATGTTACTACGAGCATTGCTTGATTTGTACTCAAATTTTCATCTCATAAGTTTTGGAGCAGATTTATACACAAACATCACTTGTTGGGTTGCTAAAAAGATTATATGAATTTTTCTCACATGAAACGGTGTGCATATTTCTAATATATTATCCAAAAAGAATAAAAATAAATAGTAATACAAAAGTGGAAGATTTTGATATTCGTATCCCAATTAGGCACCATCTTATAATCAAACATATGTATGTATTCATGGTAATTACAAAAACCTCATACTACTAATAAAAAAAAACAGTTCTTGTATAGCGCATATCACATTATGAATCTAATGGCTATATGCGCTTTCGAATGACTTGGATATTATTATCCTATTAACCTAAGCCAAAATCATTTGTTTGGCTATGTGAAGAATAAGAAACAGACAAGAAAGGTGTTCCTGAGGCTATAGAAAATGTTCTAAACAAAACAAAAAGACTTTAATAAGTAAATCAAAAAGTATATTTTGAAACAGAGTTTGAAAGACGGCAACACTACAAAATATAAAATTTGGTCAACACACAGAAAATAAAATGAGACATATTTTTAGATGTGCCCTTGAACACAAATTTGATCTCAATTCAATCAAGCTTTTTCAAAAAGTTAAATTATTTTCTCAAAATTTGAAGATACATAAGGGTACAATTTAACTGTAATAAGGAAGTTTGAATAATCCTCAACAATGCAACAATTGCATCTAATTTGTACAAAAAATTCTATTATTTTGAACACTGATCAATTAAATTATCTCTTGGATTACCAACAATTTGTTATTCAACTTCAACAAAGGACAGTTAGTCACATATCAGATGTCCCTGAAGAAAATATATAAAACTTGAATAAAAAAAAAACACAACATGTTAATCATATATGGTAATAAATACCTTAGATTTATTCATAATTAAAAATTTATTTCATTCAATTACAAATTTTTTTACACTTACGAATAAGACTCTACAGGATTCTTAAACAAAGGTAGTCCCTATCCAACATAGAACATATCACATTGTGATAGAAAACTCAATGAAATGAACCATGCATTTACTGTAAAAAGAGCCAGTCCCTAACAAACATGCAAATAATATTCATAAAGATTAATTATGCATGCACGTATTAATATTTGTGATACCCCCAACACCTGATATTATGAGATTATGTAATCTATTTACAGTAACTGATGAATACATACAACTACATGTTATGAGAAATATCCACAGATATCAAAATTGTTTGATTACAGGGCCTGCAAGAAAGGCTAAAGTTCATTATTTTATACATGTCTATCCTAAACTATAGCAAGAAAATATACGACTATGACTCGGATTCAAATTTTTCTTATAAACTGGCATACCTTTACAACAAAGGCTCTGAACCAGCCAAGTTGAAAAAATTCTATACAGATGCAAACATTCTGAATATAAACTATTCTAATATAGTATTAATAAGCGAATAAACTGTACAATATTTTTGTACATAACATGACCCTGAATATCTCAAAATGTTTGCAAAGTTTTAAAATAAACTTTCTGAAGTTCATCAAGACAGTTCTCAACGTGACTTGAATCATCACTGTGGAATGAAAAAAAATCATCACATATCCATCCCTCCTGGAGAGAACAGTGTTCACAGTGTGTTTAGTGTGTTAATAGTGTGTTTGTAGTGTAGTCAGTAACATGTAGTTCACAGTGTGTTCACAGTGCTCTCAGTGTGTCCACAGTATGTTCAAAGTATGTTCAGTGTATTCACAGTGTGTTCAGTGTGTGTATAGTGTTTATAGTGTGTTCAGTGTATTTGCACTGTGTTCACAGTGTGTTTACAGTGTGTTCAGTGTACTCAAGTGTGTTCAGTGCATTCAGTGAGTTCACAGTATGTTTACAGTGTGTTCAGTGTATTCACAGTGTGCTTACAGTGAATTTTAGTGTATTCACAGTGTGTTCACAGTGTGTTTGCAGTGTGCTCACATAGTGGATTATATGAAACTGTGATTTGCATTATTCAATTGTAACAATGTGAAGATTACTTCACACTTGTACAGTGGTGGCATGCTGTGTGTTCACAGTGTGGACTATGTAAAACTGTGAACTGTGAAAACATTAAACTACAACAATGTGTCCACACTGTGCGGACACCTCTACCGTGTGTTCACAATGTGCATTGTGGACTATTTGAAAATGTGAATGACACTGTTACCACATTCAAATGTGACAATGTGAAGATGATTCCACACTGTGAACACCTCCACAGTGGGAGTGTTCACAGTGTGTTCACACATTGGACTAAGTGTGAATACAACACACATCATGTTCCACTTCATAAACACACTGGGATACTGCGTTCTCTCCAACAGGATACCTTCACGTCTGCATCATTCATAGTCGCATCAATCAATAAACTGACGTAGAATGAAACTACTGTAAGAAAAGGCCTCATTACTAGTATCACAGAAGAATACTTCAATCGCATGCAAAGTTATTCCATTTGATTTAAACATGCAATGTGCAATACCTATTAGTCAATTAACCAATTCTGTGGTACCAATAGCTTTTCACACTGTTCTACCTAGCTCTAGTGATCAATGGTTTGAATCATTTCAAAGATTGATTTGGTTATTAAATTAATTCAAGCCAAGTTGGAAAGGATATTAGAAGCAATGTGTTCTGAAACGTCACTTGCACTGGTTCCTCGAAAACAGATTTTTAATCAAGAGTCAAGGGCTGGCACAAGTGGATGCTTTAGCCAGTGTACGCCAACTTTGTATGGCAAGCCATTTATCACTTTTTATCCTTCCTTTCATTTTTTTTCATGTATTTACATTCTTAATATCAAGGATCAATTTCCTGATGTCAAGAAAATCATTTTGTTTTGTTAACAACAATTTTTGGTATCAAGAATTGAATTCTTGTTATGAAGAAATTATTTCTGGATAAAAGAAAATACATGTAAGACATTTATGATAAAAATGGCTTTCCACACTTTTGTCAGCTTGCCATACACTGGCTATTGTGGTCAGGGGTGATAGCCCCTTTGGGTGCCTGTTTAGTAAAACATGTTATAAAAACAAACTTGCAATAACAGTTTCAAGCTACTGAAATCATTCAATTTGATTGGCTAAGAGAAAACTTGTAACAGAAATTGTCCATTTGTCATTGTAACAAGTCTTCAAGAAACAGGACCCAGGAGTTGATGAGAGAATGGGTGTGGTCCCACTGTGAGCTGTCACTGTCCCTCCCAAATCCTCCAAACCTCTCATTATACCATTGCGTCTGCCTCGTGAGGAGGTATGGCTACCTCCGCCGACTTCGCCTTACCCTTGCTCAAGGTAAGCTCATGTAGCGCCTGCTGGGCGAGGAAGTTCTCCCTCTTTATCTGGTTCTTGACGTTATCGGGCATATCCGGGATGACGTAAGCAGTGAACATCTTCACGATGATGATGACATGCTGGGATGCGGTTGCCACGGCAATCAGAAGCAATTGGTCGGGATGCAGAAATGGGTTTCGGGGGTAATGCAATGTCAGGTAATGAGGAAGCGGGTTCATGCGCGAGGGATGGGAAAGGAAAAGAAATAAATCATAAAGTAATGAGATGACTTGGAAAACAAACTTCAAATCAAATTGGAAATGAAAATAATCTCAAATCCTAATGATGCAAATATTCAAATCATATACATAAGCCAGGCATGAGTGGAGTGAGGATCAAATAAGCTAAATTCCTGAAAACTGACAACCAAATCAAACTCAGACTGCTGATACTCAATACAACAAAACCACATACATTCAACCCTGCATGCCTCTAAGCTAGCACACTCATACTTGAAATATTGAGGATGCAAAAAAAGAGAGAAAGGTATAGACTTTTAATATAAACAGGTGACACTGATTACAATATACACAACCATACATATTTCAGAATATTCCATGCATGCGGTAGGTCAATTGTGGGGTTGTTTTACGTACAGGCAATGCTATTTTTCAAAGAAAATTTTGAAAGCAACATGTATGAAGAATGAGCTGACAACAAGACCGAGTGATGATTTTATATAGACAGAGCAAATGATATGTAGACAACTTATTCACAGAGAACTTGAATGAAATTTATGTAAACACAGGATCATTCATTCAAGACAACTGGGGACAAGATCGACATCACCAATATCTGATATTTCATAACCACAAGGTAATGTGCAAAGCTACACACAACTAGATATTTCTCGTCATAATGTAGCTTGGAGGTATACAAGTATGTAAAAAAAAGAGCCAGTTTACGACAGTTCGTTTTGTCCACAGTCCAAGAAAGTAACACTTAATAAACCCAATAAACAAATTTGAGAATTAAGGATGATTTTCATTCTTCATTTTAGGGGATGCAATGGATTACATTGTATTCGTGCCATTGCTTTTTTTTATGAACCCAATGACACGGACTGGTATAACCATGATGGCAGTTTGTTGCATAGTTCTAAACATAATAAATTATTAAAATATGGACATTGTAAAATATGATGAATATTCACAATCCTCGGCATATATATTTTACTTCTTTTTTAAACTTAAAATGCAACAATCTGTGTTACGAAATTTTTCTTCAGCCAAGTTTATATGTATTACAGCAACACGGCAGGATCAAAATTGACAATATGCTACTAAAGTTCATTAAGAGTGCGAGATCACTGCATTCTTCAAATTGGCAATGGATAGAAAGATTTCATGAAAGAATTTATGCCAAGTGAGAGTGAAATAAGGGGTAAATAGGGGTAAAGATGATTGCAAACACATTACCACACAACAAAATAGGTGAAGCAGCAACTAATGATTTTTCTCTCCTTTCGTTCTTAAGTGCATAGAGCATAATTACATGATACAACATATATCAATATTTCCATTATTCACTAGTCAAGCCTCTTATGAAATGCTAGTATAACACATGTTTTGATCAATTAAATGTAGAAACATCAATTCAAGAAAACTTGTTAATAACAAGATTTAGAAGGTGAAACCCTGTTAGGAAAGTCACATGCATATTTCAAGAATCAAACTTTCTTATGAAGAATGAGAACAGAAATAACACTGAACATGGATTCTTGTTCTAATTCTGAATTAAGACACAGCATTCAAAGAAAAGGTTATGGAAAGTGTAAAAGTAAATGATATATGTAAATGCTTCAACATTTCTTTTAAATGATACAGATTATGGTACAATACAAAGTCAGGTATTGATATATACAAGAATGACAGAAAACAGCTGACAGAAAAATATGAACAACCATCACTACTGACAGTTTTGGTCTATAGAGGGGGCTATATATAAAATACAGTATGAAATATGTTCTGAGGAAGTGAATTGCTCCACAGAGGCCACTGTCGTGTACGAGGCAAGTCGAATTTAGAAAGATATGCTCTGGTTTGAAATGAGTGGATGCAGACGCGATGATAGTGAAGATCGCTGATGGATGATGCGTAGTCGTGGCGACGGGAAGCCGGTTTAGGGCTCGACGGGGCCGGAAGCGCCGGAGGCGTCTTCAGGTCCGCCGGGCGGGACCATCTTCTTGCTCTTGCCCCGGTTCTCTACCAAGGCCGTGCGCAAGGCCTGCTGGGCTAGGTAGTTCTCGCGCTTGATCTGGTTCTTGACGAAATCGGGCATGTCGGGAATGATGTAGGCCACAAAGAACTTGATGAATAAGACGAGATGCTACAAAAGGTGAAGAGAGGGTATATTATGGTTATACGAATTCACACAGAATGAGAGTGTGTACAATCTCTTGGACAGAATCGAAAGAGGCAGGTAAAGATTAGAAGAGAAAGATAGAGAGACAGAGAGAGCAAAAGGGGAGGGAGAAGCAGGAGCAAGGCATATAATGAAAGGGACTGACAAAAGAAGAGGTTTGTCACATTCGGGAGGAGTTTATAGAGTGAAAATAGAGAAAGGATATAGGTACACTGAGAGAGGGTATGTCCTCCAGGACAGGACCAAAATGATAAGGCAGGTATAGATACAAAGATGAAACAGAGAGACAGCAAGAGAGAAAGAAGAGAGGGAGAAGCAGGAGAAAGGCAAGTAATGAAAGAGACTGAGAAAAGATGAGGTGTGTCACGTTCTGGAGAAGTTTATTCGTTCATAGTACACATGAACAGTAAAAGAAAGAGTGTGTACAAGCTGTAAAAGAGAAAAAAAAAGAGAGCGAGAGAGCAAGAGATAGGTAGGTAGGTAGGTAGATAGACAGACAGACAGACAGACAGATAGATAGATAGATAGATAGATAGATTTGAGAAAAGAGAACAGAAAAGACAGGAGCAGGAGGCTAAAAAGGGAAAGAAATAGGGGGGAAAAGACATTAAAAAGGTAGATCAAAAAGTGAAAGAAATCAACAACAACAAAAGTTTAATAATGTGAGAGCTGTCGAAACAGAGTGAAAGAGAGATAGGAAGAGAGACAATGAAAGTGAGAAAAGAAAACACAAAAAGTTAATGAGCGAGCACACAGGTGATAAAAGGGGAAACGTAACAAATATTGAATGGGAAAGGCACACAAAAGACTTATTTTTAATTGAAAGAGAAAGAGATTTAATAAATTGGAAAACAAGAAAAAAGATCTAGAAAGAAAAACTGACATTTCTAACTCATGATACAACAAAATGGAATGCAACCAAATGTCTTTTCTTTTACATAAGATGAGAAATGTTAGACTATCATAGCAAATTTGTTCATTCTTTTTATACAAAGGACATTACACAGCTAATGGCATCCTAGTTTGAAATGGCTTCTTTTTTATATATAACTTGATTTTTTTCCCCTCCTTTTTCCATTTTAATTAAAAAAAGGAACATAATTGGAAGTCTGTAAATTTCATGATAATAATCTGATAGGTATGAAAATTAGTAAGCTGGATAGTTAAAGAATTTGAATATCTTACAGTTGATAATAATTCCATGCAATAACGAAGGTTAGTATGGAGAACCAAAGTGTGACATCATCAATATTCAGTTTTTGCATTTCAGAATTTTTTGTACCTAATTTGGGTAACGCATTGTGAATTATAATAACAATATGTAACAATTATATCGCGCTTAACACAAATGTTTCTAAATGCTGCATACTATTACCCCGGCTTTAGCACGGCTACCCTGATCTGGCACTCGAGCATTCAAGGAATTCGTTCTTACCGGGTACCCATTTACTACACATGGGTGAAGAGTGGCAAATATAGATAAACGCCTTGCCAAAGGACGGGAGCGCTGCGGTGGGATTTGAACCCCGGACCTTGTGGTTCCAAGTCTGGAAACTTATCCACTAAGCAAAAAACACCTCTACAAAATACCTCCACACCCAAAATTTTGTGGGAATTCATGAGGGCCCCAGAATATGACCTCATGAATACGTAATTATCCTGGGCAATTAAGTTAACAGTTCATAACATTTAGAACAAGGCCGATAATACATTAATGGGCTGATTATGTATTCATGAGGCCATATCTTGGATTTCCATAGACTGATTTCCATAGACTAATTCCCACCAAATTTGGGATTGAGAGGTATCCATGCTCTACCAAATTATGGTATCAAAAACTCTGAAATGCAAAAAAAAAGGAAAATTCTGCAGTCATCATTTTGGTAAGATATTAAACAGGATATAACATGAATGACAAGGAGGTTAGTTCTCATTAATAAAAATTAGTGTTGTATTATGATATGGTCTTCAGTTGACAAGGAATCATTCTTCGAAAGGAGAAGACTTCAGGCAAGTGTTATTATTAGTACCAGAAGTAAGAGATATAATGATAAGGACTACAGGTTTTACATATATACAAAAACAAGTACCTACATTTAGCAAGTTTGTTATTTTCAGATTCAACATCTATCATCATTTAGACTCAAGAGTTAAACTTGTATTGCAAACTACACTATACGGCCCATAGGCAAAGTTATGGATGATAGTAAGCAGCAAGAAAATTGGTGATAAATGCTTCGATTACAAGTACATGTACATGTACACTTGACCATAATGCTTTATTGTTTGGAATGCTACACAAATTTATGTTTATTATCATCATTACTTAGTAAAATAAATAAAGGTATAAAGGAAGCTACTACGGAATCTACAAACACAATAAAGAAAATTTATTTCAGTAAATTATTTTTCCCATACAATCTATTCATTAGCATCTTGCGACTGGCATCTGTGTCTTAAAATTAAATAATTTTTCAACAACAAAATCCACCTATCTATCATATTTCCTCTAATTTCAAACCATATCAGGCATAATTTGTACTAGAAACTGGAAATAGCTTATGCTTTATAAATGCTTAGTATGCTTAGTTAAGGCCAACTTTATGCAGAATTAAATATATATATATACTAACAATGACATTTGAAACATGATTAATACATCTCATTTGAAACAGGACAAGTTTTAAAATGTCCATGAATTTAGACATGACAATTGCAACAAAAAAGGACAAAGTTTAATGTATTGGAGCATTAACACATAAACAGGAACATGAATTATGGCAGGTGCAATTGCTTTTGTATTGAATTGGCATGTGTTTGGAATATGAGCACACATTATCAACAAGATATAATGAGCAAATAACTCTGAGAGGCAACAATGTGAGCTGTGAGTGTTTGATGAAAATGAGTAGCATTTTAGTAATGTAGATGTGACCTGACAATTATTGTGAGTAAAACAAAACCTATTTTTCTATAAAATTATAGCACATGATCTTTCAAAAAAATATAAGTGCACCTATGATTGATCCCTGGGGAACACCAGTTTCCTGGCTCAAGCTATAAGAAGAGTTTTATTCTGTTCCTACTTTTTGACCCTTCACCTTTAATACATTCATATAAATATTAATTAGTATTTTCATATATTTTGCCAAGTTATTACCAAGTATATCTACATAATTGTTCAGTGGGTGATTTTTCAAGACTCTTTATTCAAAGGCAATGAGAACAAACGTACTGTACATATGGGAAACCTTAAAAGCAGGAGGGGCAAATGGTGGATGTTTACTACTGGTAAGTGTTCCTCCTACTACCCCATCACGCTTTAAAAAAACTTCAAGAAATGAGACATAAACATCACTCTAGGTAGTAGCTCCACATAGGTATTAGCAAGAGATGTAGTCCAAACCAGCCTTGAGGCCACATTTAGCCAGCTGTACCTTGGCCTTGGCCCAAGTTACATGTACAAAGTCTATGGATAAAGGCTCTGTCCCGCGACCTTGTGACTCTAAACTACCGCCTCAACTACATCCCTTGTATTAGCATCCAAACACCACAGTAAGTAGCCCATAAAAACGCCCAAAGACACCACACCAATATCAGCAATTATCATGAAATAGCCTAATACATGTACATGTATATGATATGGTTCCATGACATTTGCTCTGGGGACAATTGCTCAGATGGAAAATCTGCATGTTAAGCCGTACATAAAATCTTAACCTCCAAAACTAAATAAACCCTAATCCTTATCTTTACATTATTCTGAACCAAATACTCTAATACAATCATAACTCTAACCCTATGCACTCTGAAATATTAAGACCGGAGCAAATGTTGTGTCACCGTATGATAAACCTATGCCTCAACTAAGTAATAAATTGCATTTCCATGTATTTCTCAGCAAAACATTTTAATTCATATCATTTTAATATATCTGCTGACCTTACTTCAACCAATTGAAAGAAAATGCAAAAACAAATCACTCAAAATCATAACAATAAGATTGGGGTATATGATCATTAATAAATATTTGCCTTACAATCAATCACTTTCAAGGGATACTCTGCTGGAAATATTCATATGTAAATAAATAGAGCAAAATGCAGAAAATTCCATCAAAATCTGATTACAAATAGCGAAGTTATTGAAAGTTAAAGTTCGGCAATATATTGTGAAAACAGTTACATGCCGTCGGCATGAATATTCATTACACTGTAGGTGGGCTGATGATGTCAAATCCCCACTTTCCTTTTCTTATCTTATCACATGAAATCATGTTTGTTTGATTTTTTTTATACATGTGTGAATGTTATGTCTCCCCTCTTATGAAATAAGTTGCAGCAATAATATCTCATGTACTGAATCAGTTGTCGTTCCAATATTTTAAATTCTCAGAGGAAAAAATTGAATAAACCTAATTTCATATAATACAATACAAAAGAACAAGTGGGGATATGACATCATCAGTTTGCTCATTGAGTAGGCATGAAGACATGCCTAGAATTGTTTTACTGGAATAATGCATATCTTTAAAATACCATATCTTTGTTATTCCTTGTACGATTTTGATCAAATTTTCAGTCTTTTGTTTGCCTGATTTTGCTTTATTTATTCAAATCATATTATTTTCAGCCTGGAGCATCCCTTTAAGTTATGGAGCCCTGTTGTTCAGTAAACCCTATGTACCTTTATAACTAATACCAAAGAATTAAGAGAAATTACTTTCACTTGCAAGATCAATTTCAAGTTTTGAGGTGCTGTACAAGCCTGATGGCTCTATTTGCGATTTAAACAAAAAAGGAAAACAAAATTATCTCACAGCATCACCCCCTCTAAACAGAAATCGAACAGTCTCTTTATCACAGTAACGGTACATTAAATGGGAAGCTACTATTTGATATTTGGGTACAATACTTACCTCATAGAGCAAGATAAAGGCCAGCTTGATCGCGATTATAAGCCAGTAGTCCAAAGTGACCTCGTAATTCTCATCGTAGTAGCCACGGTATCTGAAAGAATCCAAATCAAAATGAAAATGACCGACTCCACTTAAATGGGGTATGAAAGGTGAGTCCAGCCTTGGTCATAAAATGTTGTGTGGAAAGGAGAAAAATTAAATAATAAAACCAAATGGTTAAAGGTCTGACGGGAATCGGATGAGCAAAAAGAAAGTTACCGCTGCTTTAAATTTAAGATCCCTTAGACTATGTAGATTTCAAATTGGCAACAGGGTGAGTAGATTATGACAAGGGGCAAGGACAACTTTCCCATAGCCCGTGTACTTAATTATCAGGGGCCCCCTGGGGCAGTAATCTAAATATAACTATGGAAGTATGTTGTTTTATATCCTCATGAAAGATGAATATTATTTAAAGTAAAACTTTTGAAGATTTTTTTTTTGCCATTTTATGTATTGGAGTACAATGGAAGAGGAGTCCTTGCCTTACATCACTATGACATCTGCTACATGTATGCGGCCAATTTAAAGTCTCCATGAGTATAATGATTACCAACATTTACAACTGTTAAACTTCATAACTTTCTTATAGTTTGTCTGATATTGTTCAAACTTTCACCTATCAAAGAAATTATTACAGTCCGACCTCTCTTATCCGGCCTCCCCTTATCCGGATCTCTCTATTATCCGGACGCACACTTGCCGAGATTTTTTTTCAATTCAATTTTATTAGTACGTGAGGAAATGAGATTGCAATCTAAACTCAATCCTATACGCAAACTCACTTTGATTAAATATATTTTCCAGTGTAGTCTACCTAAAACAACATTATTTTTCATGAAAATATCTCACCCAAATCACCAAAAGAATTTAGGCAGGATAATTTTCCAGTAAATCGGGGTGCAGTGTAAACATTTCATCACGTTCTCTTGTTGTTTCCCCGGGAAAAACAACACATGTTCGCTAGCTAATGCTCGGCCTCAATACGGACAGCGCCATCTATCATGTTTGAGCCTACAGTCAGTATAACAATGGCTGACATTGCGAAGCTGCGATAGCGGCCGCGATGATCTAATTGTAAAACTTACTTTCATCGAGTCATTCATTCTCTCTCTTTCGAGGTATGCTCGATTTATACCTCAATCATTTTAGCAGGTAAATTATCCAACAGTTTTGGCCATCGTTCGATTTCATTTCCGTAAAAATTACCGCCTATAATTTGCACTGACACTGCAGTGAATACATGTCTGTACCGTACGCCCGGCCCACAACAATAGATAACGTGTAGCTACCGCCGCGTTGCGGGGATCGAGGCCGCAGCTTGCGTGTATTTAATATTGGGTCTCCCAGATCCGGATAAATCCCTTATCCGGATTGGTGCTGGTCCCAATGTGTCCGGATAAGAGAGGTCGGACTGTACTTCATATCATGGCATCATTTTAATGAGATAAGTTTGGTTAACAGTGTATTTTTCTTCTTTTTTAATCTTTTTTTTAAAGCGATTTTCATATGAATGTTTTAAAGAAACGTTAGAATCGATCAGTTGGACTACTAGTACTCTGTTTCTAGAAATTCTTCTAAAGACAATGCTTTATACCAAGCTCATCTTTTTTTTTGTAGAGTCAGCTTCGTCTTTTACCTGCACATAGAGACGTTAAGACCATAGTTCGGGTCATCTGGTTCAACCCTTGGGTAAGACGGATCAGAAGGCTTCGAATCGTCCTGGAAATCCTTGGTCTGGAAATAGGAAAGTGACCAGTTGTTGTAGCCAACAAGACTGTTTTCTTCGCCACCATAGTAATATTTATAAACTTGACGGGGGATGAACTCAGAGGTAAAAGCAATGACGAGTGCCTGTAAAAAAAAAAAAAAAGCATTTAAAACCGTCAATATTACAAGATAAATCCTCTGAAGAGGAGCAAAATGACCAATTGTTGTAGCCAACAAGACTGTTTTCTTCGCCACCGTAGTAATATTTATAAACTTGACGGGGGATGAAATCAGAGGTAAAAGCAATGACGAGTGCCTGTAAAAAAAAAAAAGCATTTAAAACCGTCAATATTGAGCAAAATGACCAATAGTATTCAAACTTGGCTCTTTGTGAAACATACATGTACATGTACCCTAGGGGAGTGTTTTACAATGTTTTAAGTATGACTTTGTGTTGCACTCGACTGACGACGCGAATATGATATGCAACGCGCAAGCTTATTGAACCAGCACATCAATGATGTGGAGCTCATCCGGGATCTCGCAACAAATTTGAACACAATTTTGTAATTTAGCCCAGTTGACACTGTAGTGAATTATATTGGTGACATAATTGAGGAAACAAAATTGAAATTGGTGAACCTCATGAGGCTCTCAGATGGAACCAAAAAAAATCAAAATCAGTAAACAAATAAGAAGCATTTTTGTGAGTTTTGAGAAATATGCATAAATTAGTATATTTAGTGAGTTTCTAAATTCTGTGAAGAAATTTAGTATCCCCACCTAGAGCTACAGTATCATATCAAGCAAACAAAATTGAAATCGATCAACAAATGAAGGAGAAAAAGTATTTTTTCTGTGATTTCGCATAAATTAGCATAATTTTCTACTCGAAATTTCAAAAGTCTGTGTAGAAGTTTGGTGAACCTCATAAAGCTCTACGAGATGGAAGAAAAAAAAATCAAAATCGGTCAACAGATAAAGAAGAAGCATTTTATGTGAATTTTGAAAATATGCATGAATTAATTTTGCATAAATTAGCATAAAAATGTTTATAGTCAAAATTCCAAAATTCTGTGTAGAAGCAAGAAGATTTTATGACTGGAGTTCCAACAGGTAACAAATTTATTCAAGCAGCTGTTCATTTCTAAAGAAGCACAAAAGAAAGAATGGCAGTCAGGACCTTTTTGATGTCCGCCTTCGAAGCCGCCAGTTTCAGTGAAAAAATCAGAGGAGTGAAACTTTACGAATATTTGTATAAATTTTCCATCTTTCATATTAATAAACAAACTGAAATTTGAAGGATTACAAGACATCAATAACCAAGCACTATTACGCCGAGATATTTGCCAAGATTATATCAATTAACCTTTAATTAGTAAAAAAAAGTAAGAATTTGACCTTTACTGACACCAGATTTTAACACTTTTCCTATCGTTTGCAGCGAATGAAAATTTCAAATGTGGTCGGTGGAATATTGTTATTCATTATTGTATATGCCAGATGAGTGCCCGTACATGCCCAGTCGAGTAAATTTGATTCATATTTCAGGACATATTGCAGAGTTTATTTTTGCATGCCTCCGAATTATATACTGTACTACACATATAACCAGACCAAGATGCAGCGAAAAAGTAATTATCATCACAATAGCATATTTCCCTTGATATATGACCTACATGTATAGCTGCGGAGTCATGCAGGAATCGTTTGTCTACACAATTGCAAGAAATGTTGAGCAAAGTGCATGCATGACATACTTTCTGCAGGCGGTTTTTAACCTTGTTCAAAGGGATTTTATTTGCTGTTACTCAATCTCATTTGAAACCACCTTGGTAGAAGTCAGGTGAACCTCATAAAGCTTTACCAGATGGAAGCAAAAAAATCAAAATCAGTCAAAAAATAAAGAAGCATTTTTTGTGAACTTGGAAAAATTCGCAAAAAATTAGCATATTTAATTAGTTTCAAAATTCTGAGTATAAGTTTGGAATCCCTCACCTAGTGCTATCATATAAAGCAAACAGACTTGAAATCGGATTTGAAATGACGAAGAAGAAGCATTCTGAAATTGTGGACGGATGACAGACGACGGACGCCACGTGATAAGCTCATCCGGCCCAAAGGGCCGGATGAATTAAAAATATGCAGTAGTGCACGTCCTCTTGGCATGATCTAACAAATGCGGTCATGCCTTTTCTAAAGCACACAATTTAAGTGCGACTCTAAGCCATACTTAAATCTCTGTTAAACACCCTCCGCTCCCTGGTTGAACGTATATACTTACATTAGTCAAGACAGACAGGTTTCCAATGGAAACTAGGATTGCATACCAAGCACCTGAAAATTAAAAACACAAAAAAGATTAAATAAAAGTTAAAGATAAATACCAGTTGCGGTAACGATCTCAAAATGAGTCTGAAGAGAATCGAATAAAACTACAACCCAAGTGTTTATACATGTATGAATAAAAAATATGTGCCTAGTGGCTCTGGAAGAACATTAGTAATTGCTGAGAAATGAGCAAAATAAGCATGGAATTCGATCAAATATCAGGTAATTTACCGAGCAATATTAATAAACTGTCCTACATATTGCTTTTCTATGTTAGTGATCATCAGTATTATCGGTTTTGAGCAAAGATTTCATGATTTCACAAATATAAGTTTACATTAATGTACAAGATCTAGATATATGACAATATGGGAACAATTAACCTTAAAGACTTTTTGATTAAATAATTGTTTGCTGCAACTACTACTACTCTTTAACCTTTAAGTACAAGAGCTCTCCTTTCACTGTTTAAATGGAACGTAATTTACAGGTAATTTACATAAATCAAAGGGAAATATCATGATTCGATACTAGAGGTCAATTCATAAGAGTTTAGGGTCATGCACAAATTCTCGCTATCGGCAATAACCATAAGTTCCGGGATGTAGCTTACGCTGTTTCCGGTAACTTCCCATAGCTTGAGGGAAAGAATAGTATAAAGCAAGAGGGATGACATTAGTAGCAAGTTTTACAATGATTTTACAAAGATGGGGGGCGCCGTGGTCTAGTGGTTACGAATCTTGTCTTTCAACGAGAGGGACGTGGGTTCGCATCTCGGCTACGGCATGTTTTCCTTCAGCAAAAGAAATTTATCCACATTGTGCTGCACTCAACTCTGGTGAGGTAAATGGGTACCCGGCAGGATTAATTCCTTAAATTAACCAAGCACCTTTAGCAGCTGGATCTACAGCCGGGGTAATATATAGTGCGCCATTGAATAGGAAACTAGATAAATTGGCGCCTCATAAATGCTATATATTAGTATTATTATGATTATTACATGTACCGCCTCAAAATATAAGAGGACATCGAGAACACCGTGCGAAAGTACATGCGACTAGACTAGCACTAGCTATGGTATGACTATGAGTAGACCAGAAATTGTTTCGCAACACATCACTGAACAAGAAGTAAAATTTCTTGTTCAGTGCGCAAAGTGAATCACAAATTCACACCATGTACTGTATTCACGAACTTTTGATTATTGTGGATTTAGTAATAATTGACAGGTAACTTTTCTGGTACAAAATAAAAATAATTCCCTTTTAAACAGAATTTTAATCTTAAATTCCCATTCACATGTTAGCAAATGATCTGCTCTTACCGATATCTTGAGCCCGCTTGGCGACGGGTCGTCGAAGCTGAGAGATGAATTTGTAGGCATCGAGACGGACCTCGATAAGGTTGTTGAGAAGAGCGAAGAGAGGGGCAAGGGGGAAAGCAGCCACGAAGATGGTTGAGAAACCAAACTGAACGACTGAAAAACAGAAGAGAAGAGGAATGAGAAACAGATAGTCAAATAAATGAGATAAAGAACACCACCTATGGGAGATGGGGAATGCTCACCTGTCTTTATGCTTTTTATCATATTTTAAATCTCTTCTCAATCTGTGCCAATAGTCCTAACCAGGGAAGAGCATGGATTTATGCAATGCACCGCACCGGCCGAGCTGCTCGATGGGTGGAATTCACTCTGAATCCTTATGTTTCGTATTGTAAAAAGTAATGAGGCGTAGTCTGATGACACAAACCCTATCATTACATTATTCTCAAAGGCCCGTACTCTAAAGTCCCATTTAACTTAGGCCATGGTCTAATTGTATTAATATTAAGGTAAGCCAAACATTTCAAAATGCATTTACATGGCTTTTTCCTCATGGTTCAGTGATAAAGGGAATCATTTCAGTAACTATTCCCAGTCAGTTATGAATTATTTGAGTATCAAATGAGCTGATCAGTGGAACTTGTTCTGAGAGAGAACCTGTCACAATTGCTTATTAGTTATTGACTATCCATAAACCACATCTTTAGACCATAGTCTAAATTCAACCCAAGTTTAGAATACCTCTCATAACCTTTGGCCTTATTATACTATAAAAAAAATTAGTCCCCACAGGCCTATTTCACAAGGACTTACACATAATTAAATATGTCATTACTATGACTACCGTGAAAATCTTCATTGTAATTGGCTGCGGAACCATGCTACCATGGTAGTTGCCAAAATGGTAAAGTTACAATAGTCGTAACTCTTTATCAAATGGGCCCCAGGCCGTTTACGTACCCATCTCAAGGTATTCTTTGAAGAGCCCTCGTGGTCCAAGGTCGGCCAAGTCAGCATCTTGCTCCCACTGCTCGTAGCGTCCCTTGCCGCTCTTTTCTTCCTTGCGACCAGTACGGGAGCGCCAGAAGTTCAAGACGACACTTTGCAGAGGGGAAAGAAAAGGGGAAACAAAAAGTTTCTAGTATGTTCATATCATACACATGTACATGTACATGTATGTCCATAGATAATGTCACAATCTATATATAACTGCATTGGGGAACAATTCAGTATACATGTTCTACATGTACAGTTGCCGTTCCGGCAAACTATCAGTTCACCCCTATCTCATTTTTACACTTTGGCCCATATTCTGAAGTTTGGTTAAAATTAAACCCTGGTCTAAAGTTGTGGTTTAACTATGGAGAGCCAATTGGGGCACCAATCCCTAACAGTACACATTCAATTTATTAAATCGTATGACACCGAAATTGTCCATAATTGTCTGGGAATGACAACTGAAGTGTTTTCCTTCATCATACAAGCAAAAGGAAACAAAAATAGTAAATACATGTATAAGAAATATATAATATAGACAGAATTTCTTAATTTTTGGCTCCCCATAATTTTAGCACAGAGTTAGACCGTGGTCTAAGTTAAACCTGACTTCAGAATACGGGCCTTGGAGGGTAATTTTTTTTAATTCATAACATATTGTAATTTTCGCCAAACCAACAAAAATGTTCAATAAGCCAGTTCACGGTTAGCTCATGATAAACTTTTCTCAAATGACCTTTGTGATTTTTCATTAGGATAAGCACTATCATTTTCAAATGAAGATGTTGCGTAAGCTTTACCGGTAGAGTATTCAAATTCTAAGAACAAAAGGCATTGTATAGACCAGGTGACCAGAATAGTACATGTACATCAGGGATAAAGTTTGGAAATCTGTTTTATTGTCTGCCTTTGGCACATTTGACTATTGTTTACGCTACTGTCAAATACCAGTGATTATGAAGGCTCTATTTATTACTCTTCAGCTTGGATGTGATAAATATTTTGAAAGGAATACATGAATAATCATCAAATCACAAATGCCTGTGTCAGTGAATTTGAAAGCCACCTTCATGGTTGTCTCCAATGACCTTTTTCTGCTCGTGCGCAGTTTACAACCGTGAACAGGCTTATTGTCGTCTGCTTTCATTAAAATCAACCGCAAGTCAGGTAGAACGTCTCCTTGAAACTACTTACGGCAAAGCCAATTCCATGAAGTTATTGAAGAACTGCTTTCCGCACATAGTGATGGCGATGTTGATGAATAGTTCCTGCATGCACCCTGCTGGGTCACACTAGTAAAAAAAAAGAGAGACAAAAAAATTCATAAATTTTTACAGTATCTATCACGATTTATGGCTTCTAATAATA
The DNA here is from genome assembly GCF_037042905.1 of Lytechinus pictus. NCBI lineage: Eukaryota > Metazoa > Echinodermata > Echinoidea > Temnopleuroida > Toxopneustidae > Lytechinus > Lytechinus pictus. The sequence continues at coordinate 7,328,748 of NW_026974141.1, forward strand.
ATATGCAACATTTATATAGCGCTTAATGGGTGCGTCGTGGTCTACTGGTTCTGACTCTTGCCTTTGAAACAGAGGGTCGTGTGTTCGAATCGTAGCCATGGCGTATTTTCCTTCAGCAAGAAATTTATCCACACTGTGCTGCACTCGACCCAGGTGAGGTGAATGGGTACCCGGCAGGAGTAATTCCTTGCATGCACTGAGCGCCGGTGATGGTAGCTCGAGCTAAAGCCGGGGTAATAATAGCAGCGCTTTGTATCCTCTGGCAAAAAGCGCTTTATAAATCCAACTATTATTATTATTATTATTATTAATACAAATGTTTCTAAGCGCTGCATACTATTACCCCGGCTTTAGCACGGCTACCCTGATCGGGCACATCGAGCATTCAAGGAATTCCTTCCTACCGGGGACACATTTACTACACCTGGGTCGAGAGTGGCAAATGTAGATAAACGCCTTGCCAAAGGACGCTAGTGCTGCGGTGGGATTTGAACCCCGGACCTTGTGGTTCACAGTCCGGAGACTTATCCACTGAGCCACAACACCTCTACGGAATTAGTATTCCTAAGCCGAGAAATACTGTTTGCATCCACTTGGTCTTCTGGTAGATGGTCTAATTCTCAGATCGTCTCATTCCATTATTATAGCTAAAAGCCACTTGGTCTACAATTAATATGGTGGAGTTATGATTTAGTCCAACCATCACTACATGCAAGAGGTAAATTGCCAATTCGTCTACTGCCAACTCGTCCACTCACCACATGGTCTACTTTCATTTAGTCTAATCACCGTTTCGTCTCATAACCAGTTGGTCAAATCTTTATTTCATTTTCATTCACTTTGCACAATTAACACTTAGTTCAATTACACCAAAGGGTATATGGACTAAATGGCTATTGGACCAACTGGTTATAATATTAGACGAAATGGTGAGTGGACAAATTGGCAATTGGACCATGTGGATAGTGGACGAACTGATGGTAGACCAAATGAGAGTAGACGAGTTGGCAATTGGATGTATTGGCATTAGACGAATTGGAATAAACCCAAATACTCCACCTGAATGTTGTTGAGTCTCATGCCAAGATGGTCGTCTTCCACTTCTTCTATTTAACGTTTTTCACTTTGTCAAATGAACATCGATTCATAAACATTTCATCTAATATCGTCGCACGGCAGGCAGAAGGGCGCAAATTTCTTGCCAAGCAGAAGGGAGCACACACTAAATCCCATCAAACCTATAGAATATCAACTTTAATAGACCAAACTTAAATGAATGAATAAAGGGATGAAATGGAACATGCATAGTAAATTTGGTCTGAAATAAGTCAATAATTTATAGGTTAGATGAAATTCAGTGAGTGTGCCCTTCTGCTCGGCGAGAAATTTGAGGCCTTCTGCCATCCATGCAACGAAAACAGTATTTCACTAAATGATTAGACAGCTTAAAAAATTCGATGCTATCTCCCTTTCATAAAATAGAAATATATTTTCCTCACCTCTTCTTGACGCCAGATACCAAACACACGGCCATAGTCAGCTGGAGTACCGGGTAGGCTGTTTAAAAAAAAGAGGAATACCACACACATTAATCAACATCTTTATCCAATTAATTTTATACATAAACAAGGTTTCATCTAAGATCTAAACCACATATGAGATACCTTATAAACATTTGTATCATTTTGTATTATCATCAATGAGAGACCTACCACCCCCTGAGAACGCAATGTAAAAACTGGTAGAGTAGTACATGTAGTTGAAAATGCTATTAGTGATACATGTTACAGGTATAATCATAATTATTATTACTATTATTTTTACTATTACTATCCTCATTGTGAAACCTACCGTCCCTTGAAGAACGCAATGTAAAAACTGGTAGAGTAGTAGTTGACGAATGCAAAGAGATACATCTTGAAGGTGAAACTGTCTTCGTACTCGGTCTCCGTTCGGTGCAATTCTGTGAGAAGAAATGATACATTGTAATGTGGTGACGAGGATCATAATCAATTGATTGACTGAGATCTATTATGTGACCTGTCATTTATTCTAACAGGCAAGTTTGCTCATGACTGGTACCTGTAAATAGCTAACCTCTCATGTTTCTGTACGTATCGATTCCCACGACCTGTCCGAATTGCCCCTTTAACAAATTAACACATTTTCTACATTACTCTGAGTCAATAAACAATGCATGATACAACCTCACTGATCCTTTACCGAAGCTTTAGGCTTTAAAAGAAGTAGCATTTTCTACATTACTTTGACTCTTATTTCTAAATCTGTAAGTATACTACAAAGATAAACACTTAGTATGATTTATACTTGTACTGCATGTTACTTACCAAGGTTGGTTAGCCACACAGCAATCCGTTCGTACAACTGTAAAAAAAAAACATATATATAAAATTCATCAACATGTAAAGCTGGCATATTTAGTTTTATTTCCATATTATTAACAATGTGAATTATTGAGTGTCACTCTATATAATGCATGAAGTATTTGATTTGATTTTGATTTTATTCATATATATATATATATATATATATACAGGGTGTACATCATTTTCAACATTACATAATATTCATATTAGTATAATCATTCATGTTATATATATGACTGAAGCCAGTGCGTTGTGTGTAAACGTCTCTCCCCTGTTTCATAGATGCAGGCTATGTTATAGTGGAAAACACTCTGTCCCTCGGATAGGACGTTAAATGGAGGCCCCGTGTGGAGGAGAATCACCACCTTTGCACGTTAAGAACCCACTGCACTATTCGAATAAGAGTAGGGGGAAACCCCGGTGTAGTGGTTCACCTGCATTCCCCAACCAGTTATCGGGAGGAGAGACCTGCGGGTCACAGTTCTGTGTGCGTGCCCTTCTTGGCGACCCAGATTGGCTGGCTCCTCCAATGCGCCTTTGAATGTCTTTGACAGATATATGGCGCTATACAAATGCTGTGCATCATCATCATCATATACATGAGTGGAGCATCATACAGTGTAAGCTCTATGAGCTTGTATGCAAGTATGCAAGTGATAGCAACACAGGTTTTGAGTTTGGCAGAGAAATAAAAAACTCACCATGTCAAAAGATCATGATTAGGTGTGGAGTCCCACAAGGCTCCATCACTGGTCCACTGTTTTTCACAATGGTTATATATTCCCTTCAGGATTTCCTACTGACACACTCTATATGATACATGAGGTATGCAAATGAAAACCACACTTTATTGGTGTTTTTTTAGCTCGGCAGTCACCATGTGAAAACATCATGAGACATGGAGTCCCTCAAGGCTCTATCACTGGTCCATTGCTTTTCATAATGTTTATGCCACCCCTTCAGGATATATTGTGCATGAAGTATGATACTCACCAGTTGAAGGATCATAATGAGGATGAGCGAGATGCAGGAAGCCGTTACCGAGGTGATGATGGAGGAGAAAGATGAGATGAATTCCTGGTCGATTGAGAAGATGGCTGCCTTGACGACGATTCTGTAGATGATGACGGTCATGACAGCTGCCATGACGAGCAGAATCTAGAGAGGCATTTAGGGAGAAAATTGGTCACAAGACCAAAAGGAAATCAGTTAGATTTTCCTTCAACTTCGGTATTCTAAGAAAAAAATACCCCCATCCCCCTTCAAACAGTCATTGTTTGGGGTTGTTTTGGTTTTGTTTTTTAATCTTTAAACAGTGGTTCAAGCCCATAATATGACAACTTTTTTATATTTACAAAATTGTGAATGAGTTTGTATTATTCAACATTTTTATACTTCTTTTAGAAATATTTGTATCAACTCAAAATTTACTCTGAATAACAGATATTCAGTCTCTATATGGCTTTGTGTAATGTGGTGTTAATTTGGAAGTTCTGAATACTGAGAGATAAGGCTCTTCAAGGGGACCTTTAGAATAATCTGCTGTTAATATAAGTTTATTCTGAACCAAAATAAATCTCAAGGTGATTTACTCTTGATAAATTGAACTTCTCATGTATCCATTTCATTACAATTTAATAAATAAAAGAATACTTAAATGATTCTGAATCATATTTCTTCAATGTAAATGTTAGAGCATACATGTATATACTTAATATTTCCATGAGATACCAAAAATTTATGATTTGCAAAATGCACTAGAGTGAAAATTTAAATATCTGCAAATTTCATTTGGAAAGTAATGCAAAGAATGCTTTGCAAATGTGCATAATTTCCTCATTCGTTAGGCAGTGCATAATTTAAAATTTGAAAAAAATAAATTGCCGATAAATCAATAAAAGTGTTGTCCATGCCAAATAGGGTCACTTTTCATGCATTTTTTTTAACGTAATAAGAACAAATTAAATAAAAAAAATATTGCTTTATCATAGAATTTGTATAAGAATATAAAGTGACACAGTACATGAAAATATAATAATTGATTATAAATGATAGAAGCAAATCAAATATGACCAGTCACCCCAAAGCCAACAGTAAGTTGTCAGGGAATGTTATTTGTAAATAGTCAAAATAGTAATTGGGTCTTCAAAGAGCAAAAATAGGAAATATAAGCTTATATAGAAGAGTAATTATTCTTCTTCCCACTGCCAAATTTGCAGTGGTAAAGGTGAATTAAAATCAAAGATACAAGTTTCTTCAGTAACCAATTTTAGCAGATTGCTTGAAAGTTTTATTGAGATTGCACAATGCGCATATCTCATGTTCAAGTGAACCCCAAACTTCAACCCTTGTTTTATCCTTTATTTTTCAAGCTTCTGCAGAATTTATTCTACTTGTGAGGGTTATTGTTGATCAATTTTGAAAAGTTATATATCATTTTAGGATGTGATTTTGCAAGTTAAATAAAAAAAAAATAAAAATTCATTTTGGGTTTCATATTGTTGGTTTTGGAGTGGCTGGTAATAAACAATATATTCATATTACTGAAACAGTTTTGAGTATTTTACATAGGTAAAGGTAGTATAGGGGTAAAAAATCAATATCCATGAATTATTCATATGTCAGTATACTGTCAATGGGCTGTTAAAACTATCTAGAATATTTTTTTTATTAAATGAGGTAGCTCAGAAATAGTTGTATCGCATCAATAGTGACCACCTCAAATTATCAGATAATGGTCTTCTAATTCACATAGAGAACTAACTTTAGATAAAAGGTTGCTTATATCATAACTCTAACATATAACATTTTTGTCGTCAAAATCTTTAAATTTTGAGAAACAAGGGTTTGAACAGCCCATCGATGAGTATGGAATGCCCCCGTCCCCAAGAAAATGAACACAGGGGGTGAATATACCAGTAACTAGATACACATATAGAAAACATTTATTCAGAGAGGACAGAAGACATCAACCATCCGCAAACACCTAGCACTTCCAATACCTAATAAGCTTCTGCTTCTGTACATGTATGTCTACAGATATGCAATACACATACATGTACTACAGATTATACACTGGCATACTGTACACATGGAAATGTAGATATTGCTCAAGAGGTTTTTTGGGGGGGTGCTTAAAAGATTTGGGGAAAATTTATGAACAGAGTTTGTACATTACATTATTGACAAACTCGAACAAGCATTTGTTTAAATGTCTTTTTTTTTTCTTGAGGGGGGGGGGGGGAGCAGAGGCTTCTTTTGTGATATTTTGTTGTCCCTTTCAAATTATTATGTCCATGTACTTGAAGAAAAATGCTTTATTGTAGAGGATTTGAACTTTCTGAAATGCCAAACATGCTTAAATTCTTATATCATTTCTGGATGGAAATTCACCAGGTATATGTTTACGAATGGTTGATGGAATCTCTCTATAAAGATTCATTCAATTTGATTAGACAGTCAATAATACTCTTCTATACAATAAAGATTAGCAACGTACATCTACACTGAATAACTGTTAAAGAGCCATACAAGATTGAAAACTTGAAAACAAAATCTATGAGAACGAATGTGATTTACATATAGTTATATTAAAAGAGATATAGTATATTATTATACAAAGATCAGTACAGCAAATAATTTAAAAAATATATATATATTCATGTTTAGTCCACACAAAATCTTCAAAAAACACTGATCCTGATCACTAATTTACATTAATTTCAATGAAAAGTGAGGACAGAGAACAGAATTTGGCAAAAGTGCTATCTATACAAATGAATGGCAAAATGAGAGTTATAGGTTTTATTTTCATTAATTTATTATGTGATTTTGTTTTATTGACATAATGGAAGACTGTGGAATACTCCATATATTTCGCAAAAGAAATAAGAAATCTGGAAATTGTACATGATGGAAAACACAGGTGTTGAACTTTTCAAGTAATCTTGTCAATTCAATAATTCAGATTTGTTAAACTTTTTTAACGCTCTTATATTGAAACCAATTTGGATAAAAATGTCATATGTTCTGTTTTAATGGAAACAATATTCTCCCGAGATTTGGCTATATCATTGTGTTAAGGGATTTAGTTATAACATATTTCAAATATAAATTCTATTAATGCAATATCCACCTCATAGTTTTAATATCAATACCACCTACCCATTTTCAATAACAATAGAACAAAATAAAGTGATTTAATACATGTATAAGCTAATAATACACCAATCTTTTGTTTTTCTTTCATTCCTTTCATTTGCAACAGATTATTGTTGTCATCAAGCCCACTTTAAAAAAAAAGCATTTACCTTTAAATTAAAAAAGGGTGAGAAAATGATGTTTTGATACATGTAGTTCAAAATTTGCACTTGTCCCATTTCTTAGCGCATAATACATGTGAGTGTATGTGAAAATTAATGGTCACAAATATTGCTAAATTTATAATATTCATACTGGGTGAGTTCAAGTTTGGTGTTTGTGCCGGATTTGGCATTTAATGAAAGGTTTAAACAAAATATGATACATAATATCACATTAATTATACATGCTGCTATAAACACCAAAACCAGATTCCAATTCTAGTTTGGCGCTATGCACATTATTGATTCATGTACATGTAGCTCAACACCAAGACCGGCTTTCAAACAGGTTTGGTGCTGTGCACATCATTGATTCATGAAGCTAAACACCAACACCTGCTTCCAATTCAAGTTTGGTGCTGTGCTGAAATAAAAACTAAGCCAACACCATTTGGTCAACACCAAGCTTGAAATCTCTCAATGCATTCAGTAATCATGTCCTACCCAACTTCAAACCAACAATAAACGAGTAAGTTGCTTTGTATTAAGCCAAAATAGTTATTTGAATTTTTAAAAAAATCAAAATTTTGAAAATTACGAACTGAAAGGTTTACTTTTTTTTTCAATCTCCTCTGAAAGAAGAAACACAGGATAGAAGAATATGTATGGTATGGGTTTTAATTGATTAATTCTGTCATTATTTTAATCATTAAAAGACTTTTCAAACTATGTCAAAATTACAAATTCATGTTGGCTGACTTATTGTAGGTTCAAGTTGGGCAATCACATCAATCACAAAATGAATTAAAACGTGCATCTAATGGCACTATACAATGCGTCTCACAAAAAAGGAAACCTGTTTTCAGAGATATATTTCACAATTATCAAACATGTTTTTACTATGAATTTGATACTTATGGTAAAGAGTGGAGTCTCATCTTTAATTTGAGACCAACAGCTTAGCAAATCACTTATTAGATATCAGTGAGAAAAACTTGATAAAGAATACAAAGGAAATGCTCACGAGCCAAACGGCGAATAACAAACCAATCTTGTGCAATTTTATTGCGCCATCTCATTTTGACATTAAAATTTCAAACTTGTATTGCTCATTAATGCGTGAAGTGTTTGTCACTTAATTAGGTATCAAAATGTAGAGGAATAATTGAATTGTACATGTATGATGATGTGAATGAAATATCAGGATTAATTTGCCTTTGAAGAAAAAGATGTGGGAATCCAGGTTTCCTTTTTTCTGGGACACACTGTACAGTGTATATAACTGTGGAGGTCACACAGAAACGTTGGTAGTGCTAACAATGCATTAATAGAGGCCCTGTTACAATAATGTCATAGCAATGCTGATGTCACAACAATGCATTGTTTACATCTTTGATCAACGTTTGACATTTCAATCCGAAAAAAGTGACTGAGCTTAATACTGTTCATGCTGTGTTAGCGCTAACAGAATTTCTATGTGGCAGTCTCTAGGGGCCTTTTCACACGTGAATCTTGAATCATCATTGTAATGATGATTGCAATTCATCTATAGAATCATCGGACCTTTCACACAGAAATTTTGTACCGTAATTTGAGTGAAACTTAACTGGAATTCACATCTGGGATAGAATTTGAATTCATGGTTGTGATTAACATTGAATTCATGATTCTAGTTTGGTTTTACACGTGCTAAATATTCGCCATTAACCTCATTTTTCACTGGAATCATCATTCAAATTACGATTTTTTACTGTGTGAAAGGGCAGTTAGTATCTTGTATGGCTTTAAGTAACATAATTATTTCACCCTACCATGAATAGGATAATCGCTAGACCCCCTATGATGCGGGGAAATCGCACTCTCAGGGGAACAAATGGCTCCTCCCTCTACAGGGGTCAAGGGTCAAAACAGAGGTCAGATGGAAGGTTAAGAGAGGGGTTATGTTTGTTATCCAAGAAAAACCCAGCAGATATGTAATTAACAAGAAAAGATTGTGTGGATGTTAGCAGGATTAAGGGACACCGTAATTACATACAGTGTCAGGGGTCAGGATGAGGTCGGATTAGAGGTCACCGAGGGGTCATGTTTGTTATCCAAGAAAAAAACCCAGCAGATGAGTAATTAACAAGAGAGAAAATTGTGTGGGTGTTACCAGAACTCATGGGGAAGCCATCATCATGCACGTGCACCAGGGTGTAAAGTTAGTTGACCAGGTCGCACAAGGGTTAATAGAGGTCACGCCGTGGGGTCATCCATGGGCCAAAGGTCATCCAGAATCCAAAGTTTTAGTTGCCACATGCATGGGTGGTTTTTGTGAGGTGCATTATCAATGGCATGGATCACACACATTTGAGATTGAGGGTGTTAATGGAAGTCACAATGCATGATGAATGAATGAATGACACCAATCCCAATTTGATATTAAATAAAACACAATTTTGAGTTTTATAATACAATTTTAATTCATTGAGTACAATTTCATTTACCAAATACAGTTTATACGCAGTTATTTAATTTGGATATTTGCATGTGTATGCGGAGTGAATATTGTAATAACATGAATCCCAATTTTTGTTTCAGTAAGAATGATTTTTAATGATTAAGAATTTTATGAATTTGCATATAAGTTTCCAATATACATAAATTTTTTTTTTAATGGCATAAAATTAATAATTGGATGGACGTACCAACAGAGATTTTATTTCAATATTAGCAAGAAATGCAGTTAGAAGATATTTTTATTTGTATCAGTTTAGCAATGTTCAAGGGGGGAATGAAATATATATAGAAGTACATTTGTCCCGGCCCGATAAAAAAAAAAAATCAATATTGTTAAGGAGTATGATCAGACATAAATGATCAAATACGATTTTGACAGAACCACACGAGACAGAGTGTAATGTCACATAGTGAGTGAATTTTGGAAAGAAGGGAGAAAGAATAAAAAAAGATCAAATTAAGAATTAGTGCAAAAGACACCAAGTGACTGATCCCCAAACAAACCAATTTACATAGAGGACTGAACAAAATCAAACTGATTCATCAAATTCACTGTGGAAGAGGAAAGAATAGTGGAAAAAATGGCAGGATATAGTGTGTAATTTCATAATCCCAGGTTAGAATCAGGATAAAATAAAAATGATAACATGCATGGTAGGTCAAAAAGAAAATTATAAGTGAGTGAAGAAACAAAAAGGTAAATAAATGGGAATAAATTTACAAGAACAGTAGGAAAAGATACTGTTAGCCATCTATTGTTTGTAAGTGTTATATGCGTGTACATACAAGAGATTGCAGGATAGTACGCAGCTCAAAGAAAAGTTACGTGATATATACATTTGAAGTCAAAACCCAATCCAATGTTAGATTATAGCAATCAGATAAGATGCAAACAAAGTAGTGTCAGAGTCACTCGAATAAGTAGATGAAGGTGAAATATGCAAGCATTTGCAAAGGTTAGTTGAGTAGAAGATACACTTTGAGGGTTCCAGGCGACACAACTGAACATAAAACAGGGTTTGTAAGGTAGAAGGATTTGCCGTGTGCTGTCGGGAAGCACCGGTTCGTAATCTCTCACCATAAACGCAATTGTAGTGATGGACGTCATAAAGCGTGGGAAGCGACGGTAGAACTTCATGTACGGCTCTGGGAGCTACACAGAATTATCAGATGCACAACAATGGAGAAATACATGCACAAAAGTTATGTATGATATGAACATGATGCTATCTAGTAATGCAATGATACAATCATCGCATTGGGATAGCAACTACATTTGGCATTTCGGGGCTTTCTTTGTTATTGTTTTTCATGTTGAATTCTTGTTGAATTCTTGTCAAGTCTCACCATGAAGAAAATGGATGCAACCGATGCCGAGAATCTTGGGAACTTTTTCGAGAACTTCATGTAAGGCTCGGTGAGCTGAGGGCGCCATAAATCAATTCACACGTCATGCGGTCAAACAGCGTACATGTATGTTAAGAAACAAAGGTGACATGATCAAGAAAACGTGAGCATGAACCATGAATGCACATAACAAATAACAAATCACAATCTATGAATATTCATGAGTATCATGTTTGGTTGTCCACCGTTTGGTGGCAGCGGTGGGATACCAGATGAATACCACAAATAAATTGACAAATACTAATGAGTATCCTGCATGTCTGTTCACCAACTGGCAGCAACAGTGGGATACATGTTGAATATTACAAATAAATTGAATATTCACGAGCATCATGTATGGCTGTTCACTTTTGTTGGCAGCGGTGGGATACATCATGAATATTCTCAAACGAATCAATGAATATTCATGTATCCAAAAACACACATTGAAATGTACATTGGACATACATGTATGCATTTTAACAAGAAAACAATTTAACCACAGGACATAATGTGATATAGACATAATGAATATTCATGATCCTGCCAACATATATTTGGAGATAAACCAATCACCAGGTAGATATTTGCTTTCAAGTGAACCTGATATAAAATGCATATTAAATTCTTGATTAGTTTTAAATCATCAACACCAATATTGTGCATTTCAGTCAGGATGCCTGCAAACAAAGAAATGTTGATTATTCATGCCTAGATGAGAATCCATTCTTCTTATCCAACACCAAAAAAAAAATCAAGCAATTTATGATAAAGATATTATTTTTTACCCATTCATAATATGACCAAAAATGCCTCAATTAGGCCTTTCTGGGGATAGTTTACTAGAGGTCTTTCAAAGCTTTGCCATTATGGCTCAGCTGCCAATAAAAATTAGGCATTTCATTGTACAGGTAAGTTTGCCTTTGAATCTTTTGGGACAACAGAAACCTGTTTGACTCAGGAGAAATTTGATTTAATAGAAAAGGTACATGACAATTTCGTTTGCAAAATCGTATAAAATTTTGTGAATATTCAACTTATGGAAGGTCTATTCATTCAAGTTTAACCATTGGAAAAGCCGCAATAGTAAGTCTTTATGAAACATTGCACAGTTGTTCTTGTCAGAATGGATAGCTGCTTGGTTTGGGTCTATATTCAAATGTGGAAAATCCAAAGACTCCCGTTCTACCGGAATGCATTTTAATTTGGACGATAAGTTACATTAAAAAAACAAAACTGAAATAGCAAACCTGGGAACTGTTTCATGGAAGAAATAGTCAGTGTTTTTCAAATACACATTTGCTCTGAGCCAATCAGATGCAAGGATTTTGGTAGCTTATAACAGTAGTGAGTGAAATTCACTGTTTCATGAATTGCTCCCCAAGTTTTAAGAATACTTGAAAGGTGTGTGGTCACGATCCACGAGCCAGTGACGACAATGCATCAACCTGAGAAGCATCAAGCAAATAATATTAGTTCACATCAAAGAAATGTTAAAAAGTGGAGACATTTTCACGGTCCTTTCCGAAATCTCCTCACCAGGAAAACGACAGACAGCACTGAGGCCCAGACACGGGGGAACCTCTTTCTCGGTTTGATGTACGACTCATGATTCTACAAGATTCGGGTGGAAAAGGGGATATTTAATGGACCGCTTGTACAATAGTGCACAAGAAGCAAATGAAAATAAGTTGGCTTGGAAATGATCTTGTATATAAATCAGCAATCATTAATTGGCAGTTGGTATTCCATACTTAGACTCATTCATTTCATAAAACTTGTTATAATAACACATTCACAATCGCAGATATACATGTAAGATACTGAAATCCTTCAATCTGATTGGCTGCTAGTAGATTTGTTATAGAATTCGAACATTTGTTATTATAACAAGTCTTTATGAAACGGGACCGTGAGGTAGAAGTTCCTTTGTCCAACCTCTGACAATCTGAAAAGAGAAACAAACTTTTAATGGCAAACATGGAGAGACACACAAAAGAACAAGATGACAGGACAGGAGATCCTTGATTTCAAAGTTGTTTCTGCTTTCCATCTCTTCGGCTTTCAAACGAGGGTTTCTTGGCACCTCTGCATACAGGGAGTGGAGAATAACTGGTCAGTATAAAAGAAGACAATCAAGATGATGATTGTTGCATTATATTTTTTTTGGGGGGGAAATGTGCATGGCATCAATAGCAGAGGCAATATCAAACCTGTCTCAAACTGTGTGATTGGTTGCGACTGGATTTTTGAAAGAAATTATGGTAGGATGTTCCAAACAAAGTTTGAAAGGAAAATTATTTTGAATTTATATCCTGAATGAATATGAATATCGAGATTGCAGAGTGCCATGGCCAGTCAAGTTGTAGACAATGGCCAAAAGGTGCCAAAATCGCAGTGAGTTCACACCAATCACAGCTGGCCTGCAACTGGGACTCAGTTCGGCCCCCTCTCCAACTTCAAAGCTAAAAATTGAAAACATACATGTATTTGATATCTATATAAAGAAGACCATTTTGGACCACGTTTACAATTAGAAACTCCATATCCCATGTTTTTGCATTTTATATCAAAATCCAGTTGCAACAATCAATCAGTCAGTGTGAGGAAGGCTTTACACAATTATCAAACAGGAGGCATCAATGAACACACTAGATGTTTATTATAAATGGAAAAAATCTCAGAAATATAAAGTGAAAGAACATCAAAATGATCTGGAAACAAGCACTACAAAGAAAAAGCAGTGTTTAAATGAACCCTGTTCCACAAAACATGTTTCCATAACAGTAATTAGATGTTCGATGAGAACCTTGCTCTCAGGAAATCATGGACAAGGATTTTTTTATCTTAAAGCAGTGTATTTTACAATGTCATTGATAACAACTTCAATGGAACAGAGCCCATGCATTGTCATAAATAATTGATATAAACTCAAACATCTGGCAGAGTAATATGAATAATCAAATTCACATCAAAGGTTACATATTCAAAATTACTTCCCTAAATATGGCACTATCAGTATCTGTTTTGCAGAATTTACTTCCAATATAAATTATGAAAGGAATCTTCAATTTTCATTAATATCTTTTTATTCATTTAAGTGAAGTAAATCATTATTTTTTAAAATTCTCCAAAAATAAAAGTTTGGTCATAACTTATTCATGCCAAAATGAATTGTACTTCTTTATATAATTTCATATATCAAGAATATAAAGTAATTTGTTTGGGACAATAATTTTTAAGACTCTTTTTGGAACAGTTGTCTGTTGAGAAAGTGGACATCTGAAGTATTCAATTTTTCACATTGTTAGTTAACATATTACTGCGAGGTCAAACTGTTAAGAAAATAGGAGGAAAACATGATTTGAATAACTTACGTTGGTGATGGGACTGACTCTTCGGTCTGGTGCCTTGGCCTCAAACTCAGGACGAATGTTCTCCTAAAAAGAGGGAAAATATTCTTGTAGCATATTTTTTTGGTTTCAAATGATTATGAAAATTAAAAGAAATTCTAGCATTGATTTAATTGCAAACATCTTATGTGGCATTGCAAGAAACTTGCACCCATTGCCAAATCAAGCATATATTCCAAAATCAACTGTAAGCCCTACATGTAATAGTAATTTTACATAAAAATTAGTTAATTATGTTCTACATGTATTCCACCACAACTTTCATAGGGTAACTTTATTTGCGACAATCCAGTAAATTTTCCTGATACACAATGTTCTGTTCCACACATTTTTTTCTTTTAATACGCCACTGGTAAGATAGAAACTAACTTTCAATAAACACTTAAATAAGAAAAGAAACAAATTAACAAATTGTGAAGCGTTGTGGCCCAGTGGATTAGTATCCGGACTTTGAAACAGAGGGTCGTGGGTTCAAATCCCAGCAATGGCATAGTTTCCTTCAGCAAGAAATTTATCCATATTGTGCTCCACTCAACCCAGGTGAGGTGAATGGGTACCTGGCAGGAATTTATTCCTTGAAATGCCGAGCGCTGGAAAGGCTGCTTGAACTACAGCCGGGATAATAATATCCAAGTCCTTTGGAAGCGCATAGAGACGTTATTCATAATGTTTTATGCGCTATACAGAAACTGACTATTATTATTATTATTATTATGAACTTTGACTTTAAAAACTAGCTTCCCTTGACATACAAGATATAATCAATTCATCAATCAAACATAACTTGAAGTCTATAGTAAACCATGTACAAAAGGTTATGATCAGTTGTAAATATCAAGTATATCTATTTTATGTAACACCCGCTGGTTCTGATTATAGCATACCTCTTGTTCTTCAAAGCCAAACAAGTCCCAGTCATAGTCAATCGTGTTCTGTCTTCTTTTCCAGAATTCACAGAACATGGTAGCTGCAAAAAACAACAAACATAGCTAACAAAAAAAAAAAACAAAAAAAATACATTCCCAATCAAAATACTTTGCATGAATTGATTTCAATGAATATAAAGTATTGGCTAACTCAAACTTTTTATTTCGACTAGCATTAAAACTTATCAAGCGATTTATTACACACTCTAAATTGGCAACACAATTTGACAAAATCACTAATAAACTGCAAATTGGCAATTTCTTAATATTTGCTTTCTTTTTCATTTTGACTCATGTCAATATCTATATTTTCTTTTCAGGGTAGGAGAATTACTACAATGAATACAAACTTAACGATTGCTGCGAATTCGGGGATCAAAAACAGATTGATTTTACCTATATTACACACTCTGAATTGACAAAGGAAACAAAACCAACAATAAAATGCTAATTGGCAACATTTTCTTAAACTTATTCTTTTATTCATTTTGACTCATATCATTTCCATAAAAGTATGAAAATGTAAAGAAAATATGAAGAAAATTAACAATTGCCAATTTGTGGATCAAAAGCAGATTAATCTTGAAACCCCGTGAAGGCTCTATAGGTTCAATATACTCACCCCAGAGGGACATGAAACAAGCAAAGAAGACTGTCGCTTCATTATCAAACAGGTACGTCAGCTGTAAAGAGAGATTTTAAGAAAAAAATGAAATTCTAGTGATTCTAAAATTCATAATCATAACAGCACAATTGAAACTATGGTCTAGTGTTTTTGGTTGATCTATGGATAGCCGATCGTGACACAGGTCTCTTTTAGGGTAGAGGTGAAATTATCAGCTTGTGTACAAATAGCGAATAGGCATGAGTGCGATGGAGTGAGATTTCACATAAGGTGAAATAAGGATGCTCAGAGTGGAATAGAGCATCTCTTTCACCAATGGTATATTAAATTTTGGATGGTACGTTGTGTGTGCAACAGTACAAATGTTTGATATTCAGCCTCTCATTTGCTCGCGTACAACAAGCTAAAGTAGGTGTTGTACAAATTAAACTGGCAGACCAAAGGGCTAGGACGAAAGAGAGGGCAGCATCTTTCTCAGTGGTGACACGACAATTGCTCCAGGCTTTATTTCATCTAAGATATAGGGTTAGGGTTGCAATAGGGTTATGTTAGGGTTAGGGTTGCAATAGGGTTATGTTAGGTTTAGGGTAGGGTATAATGTTAAATCCAGGACTGAAGATGGTGATTACACTACTGAGTGGAATTTGCTGAGGAGCAATTGTCACCGGAGCAAATGTCATGGAACTGTCTTAGCACCATCATCCTTCATCTGTACAAATTGCTCTAGTGACTGCAACTCTAGAATTGGACTGCACAGCCACTCTAGGAAATATGTTACCTAGCACTTCACAATCATATTTCAAGACTAACGGATGTAGACGATAATGTATATATGGGCCCAAATGCTGAAGTCAGGTTTAACTTAGCCATGGTCCAACTCTGAGCTAGAACATTGGAATCCGAAATGTACAAAATCTTATTAAAATTTTATGCTTCCAATATCTTTTGTGTTCTTTTTCAAACTTTTGTTGGTGAAGAGAACTATTTTATTCATCATTCACAAACAGTTATGAATGAAGTGAGCGCTGAATCAAATGTTCTGTCAATTTGTATCTTGCTCGTTTGAGAGTTCTAAAACAATTGGCTATCCATAGTTAAACCACAACTTTAAAAAAGAGTTTGAAGTAAACCTTCGTTCCGAATATGGGCCATGGAATCACACTCTCTCTCACCTTAGAGTAGAAACAACTGTCCGATAACGTCCAGTAAGGACATCTCTTATCACACAGTGGACACATGATGATGTCAGTGCCTTCACAGATCTCGTTCCTAGTATAGCAAAAATAGAAACAGATAATAATCCACATCGTGATGCACTCAACCCTGATGAGGTAAATGGGAACCTGGCAAGAGTTGGCTCCTTGCAATGTTTGTGCGTTGTGAAAAGCTTGCCAAGCTAAATATTACAACATTGTAGTCCCTTTGGAAGTGGACTGGTATATGATAATCGCTATACAAGAACTGGATAATATTATTATATTAAACCAGATAAATAGAACAAAACACTATCATTCAAAAGACCAAAAAGAGGCAAGTATAAGAGGGAGATGAAGAGGATGGAGATTGGGATTGAAGCATAAGAAAAAGAAGAGGAAGGAAGGAAAAGATGGAGGGAAGACGAGGAAATGAGGAGAAGGAGAAGAAGAACAAGGAGGAGAAGAAGAAGAAGAAGAAAAAGAAGAAAAGAAGAAGAAGAGGAAGAAGAGGAGAAGGAGGAGGAGGAAGAGGAAGAAGAAGAAGAAGAGCAACAAAGCAAAAGAAAGAAAGAAAAAGCAAACTTGACAACATCCCAAAGGAAAAGATGAAAGTACTTACACCACTGTACTGCTCGGTAGGGAGATACATCCATAGAGGAATACAATCAGACCAACAAATCCAGCCCACGTCAACATCTCGGTGTAGAAGCCCAACCAACAGAAGTAGATACCAATCTTCTCTCCAAAGTACCGCCTGTAATCATAAAGAGTATTAACAAAGAGTATAATTATAATGTTCATTAATGTGAGAAGAATGCGTATTAGTGCACTAATTTCAAACTCAATTGCGCTTGGTAATGGTAATGGTGGAAGACTTCATAATCCAGTCAATGGCCAAAAAGAAGAGAAAGGGTGAAAGGAGACACCCTTGTCTAACTCCTGTCTTCACACTGAATGCACCTGTCAACTGCCCTCCATGAATTACCGTCCATGGTTTATTGAACAATTTATTTGCAGCCAGAGGCTGAATCGCAAAATGTTTCATAAGACAAGAACAAGAATATAACAATAATACATGTAATAATAACAGCATACATGTATTTGCCCAGGGTAGCCACTTCAGTTCTGAAAACTGTTCGCCCTGCAGTCCCTGCTATTATTATATATTACACGATAATAAATTCCATAATTTCCCAAAGCTCAATAAACTGAAATGGTAGTGCAAATTAATTCTATCTCATATAATTTGTTTCACCTTCCATACATAATTATCTTTTTAAGGTTAAAATCGTAAGAACCTGTCTATAGCAGCCACTTACTCAAAAAGGTCACAATTGTTCACCTTAATAGGTGGCAATAAAAACAAGTTTCATCGCGCATGTGTACATTATGTGTATAAAAAAGATGTCTACAGCAGCCACCTTCCTTTATAAAGGAGCTTTTTTTTCCTCTCAGGTGGTCACTTTAGACCAGTTTTAATGAGCATGTATGTGCATAAGAACCAGTCTATAGGAGCCATCCACCAGTAAGTACCACATTTTTTTTGTTTTCTAGGTGGCCACTATAGACAGGTTTAACTGTTTTATTGCATGTTGACAAACCTGATAAGATCTAAAGGTTGCTTCTTGTACCATCTTCCTGGCCTTGCCCATTCTTCATACAGCAGCTAGAAAAAAATCATACAAAACATAGCATTATCAAAACATCTGCCAACTTTATTAAAGCCCCATCCATCTAGTGGGTCCTGTACACTCTTACATCTACACACATACAGTTGTGCTAAAAAGTTAGTGAACCCCACCGCAAAATGCACTCCTTCATGCTGAGTGTTGAATTATAGACAACACTACAATGTTCTGCAGGTCCAGAGAAACAAACTTCATTGATTCAAATGCAATCTTTCATCACCTGACTTCACAATTCAATATCTACATTAAAACATTGCAGAACTTGAATACTTCTTTTTCTGATGGGGTTCACTAACTTTCGGGCACCACTATACATTTAACTCTAAGGTTGGAAACCTGGTAAGTGTTTAATAGAGCTGTTCACATTAAGTAACAAGCGACTTTACAAACGACTGGTGATCCTTTCTTAGGCAGTAAATCACCACCTACATGTATGCAAATCTGGTGTATATCATTTACCACAAGAATAGGGTACAGGGTCATTTATAAAGTCGCTCGTAGCTTACAAACAGCTTTATGAAACACACACCAGTGACAATTTCCACTTTCAACAATAGTATGGACACTGTATACAATACCATAGTTTCATCGTTTATTGCATTCATGTGCAACAACAAACTTGTATATGTATTTCCGCAAAGATTGCCAATTTACGACTCTTGCTTGTAGGAGCTCTTCACAGGTTGCTATTGGTGCATGTACTTGTACAAGTAAATGATACTCAAAAGTTGATAGCGACAGAAAGGATCCTAATATGATGAGATACGTTATGCACGGTCTTTATTTCATAATGCCAACTGTCAAAAGAGATACATGTAGTTATAAAGGAAGAAATAGAAGCTTGTTCAGAGCCTCATCATCAACTCATTCAAAGCGAATGCAGTTTGGGCAGCCATTGGCATGCTGTTGCTAATCAAGACAAGGAAAGAGAAGATCCGAAAGGTCGTGGAACATGCAGCGTAGTATAGAAAGAGGATACCGAGTGTTTGTACTTGAGGTCTTGTAGTGATTATTTGCATTTGGGACCGACTTTAATATTCACCATTCGAAAGACACCATAAGGGCTCGAACGGTCGAACCTCAAACGCTATCAATTTGTAAACTGAAAATCTCTCTCTAGTGCACTGTTTGGTCAACTACTTCTACTTTTTACTCCTATGCTACGACTACTACTGTTACTGCTACTAGCTAGTACTACTACTGACACTATTACATGCACTTCTCCCACTACTAAGTACCACTACTACTACTACCACTACTACTACTACTACTACGACTACGCTGTAAATGTACTTCTAATACTACTGTACTACTACTACTATTACTACTACATCTACTACCATGCATGCTGGTGTTTAGGGGAAATGTGTGTTCTAGCATAATCATAATAGAGATTTTAATAGTTGCTCATCATCAATGAGTTGCTGAATGCATGGTGCTTACACATCCTGAATGAACAGGAATGGTTGATGAATGCTTAAGTTGTGAAACGTGTTCCGACATTGTACAACATACTCACAATGCTTCCATTAGAGAAAGGATTATTCAGCCATGATATGAGCATTTATGCTTGCAATTTCCAAAAATGCACAAAACTCTCTTATCTCATAATGGTAGTTGAGAAGACGATTGTTATCATATGAGTTAATACAATGTATGATTAATCATATACATGTATGCTGTAGAGATGCCAACTTCTGGACATAAGATAGGGAGGATCGATTTGCAGTGACGTCAAATTATGTGTGCATAGTAGCACCTGACCCTTTTGGCCAGGTCAAGCTCTGGATTGCTAGATACGCTGTGGTGCAATCTGAGCTGTATGTTTAAGAACTATGTATTACATAAATATTGCGGAAATGTACTATATTACATATCATTTTTTAAATGATTTTTATGTCATTTTCTAGTATGTACACTCAGTAAATTGGGTCACTTTCACAGAATGGTGTTTTCAAAAATAAAACATGCACTATAAAAATTCTGAATATCGTGACACAATTTCGGATTTATGATTAAATCCAGGAATTTAAGTATTCTAGCATTATCAATATTTTTTTACGATGCATTCATTTGACCATTTTTCTTGTGTGGAATTACCAACATCCAGCCCTACAGGGAAACACACACTGTAATGAAGTAAACATAAATTAAACAAATTCTCTAGAAATCAAATTAATTTCTATGCCGATGACACACCCAAGTGTTCTAAATACAGATATCCAAATCAAACCTGAATATTTCACCAACAAATGTCCCTGATTAAAATCCTTTCTGTGTATTATCAGATGTATTTTGTTAATAGCATGCAATAGTTTGGATTACAAAGTGGGAAAAAAAGAAAATCATAAAAATCATAAAATGAAATGGAAGATATAATATTCCCATTTTTCAAAGGGTCCTCTTTCAACCGGGTCGACTTGTTAAATTTCTCCGGCTGTATTTGAAGTTTGGATGAACTTGTTCTGACTGTAAACTTTATTGTAGTATAATGACCAATGTGTTGTTTTCTTCAAATTTATAGAAAAAATGAAGATATGTACAAACCACACAAGGTTCACATTATCATAGAAAATGGCATTTATATGTTTCCTTTTTATATTATTGTAAATGATATTCACTCAACCCATAAAGTTTATTTGACTGGCAGAGTGTTTAATGTAATGAAATGTTTTTTTTTTAAATCTCCAAATTTTGATAGGCATTTCAAAATACACTAGCTATCGAAAACCAGTTATCTATTAAAACATGGCCTCATTACAATTTTAACCACAAAATAAACTGAAGAGAGCTTTCAAAAAAAAAATATCCAGTATGAACGTAAATGTGAATCGTGACTTCAAAACCAACAATAAGTCGCCAGCGAAGAATCTGTAAATGGCCAGCAAAGTAATTTTGTCTTCAAAAGTGACAATTAGCATACTTGAAAGAATAATTCTTGTCTTTAAGAATGTCCAAATTTGTAAAGTTGTAAAGTTATATGAAAGAGCTCCTTTAAATCCTTTACTTTAGACTTCTTAGAAGCTTGACAGAGATTGTAAAGTGTGCACATCTCGTGCTTGGGTGAACCCGAAATTTCAAACCTTGTTATTCTTTGAAACTTTCACTGAATTCCACTCAATGACGAAGTTGTGAGGATTTCTGTTGATTAATTTTGACATGTATAAGGGTATGCTTTTTCAAGCTTGATAAAATCTCAAAATTCATTTTGGACAACTTATTGTTGGTTTTGGGGTGGCGGGTCGGGAATGGTCGTTAAATGAAACTATTAACAAGAAAATCATAATTGTAGTTGAGTCAGTTGAGTTTAGAGTGTTCGTGTATTAAACCATGAGCATGTAGATCCACTGGCATTAATCCGTCCGCATGCATATAAAGGTCAAATACTTACATTTCTAAAATTGGGTCGAGCCCAAACTGGCAGCTGCTCATTTTGCTTTTTTTTTAATGAAGGTATGAATTCGAGCCACAAAATAGATATTATTCAACACATTCAAAACAACATTCTACATCAAATGGAAAAGTAGAGCATTTGTGATGAATTCATGAGGAAAATTGAACAGTTTAACACTGACAACTTTTATTTCTTTTACCTAGTATGAGAATGCATGTTCAGGGAAATAGAAAAGATGCAGTTGCTGTAAAAGGAGATATCGTATTTCGATTCCCTTGTCTCAAATGTCATTTTATAGCATTTTTAATTCTACACAATTTGATGTATTTGCTCCGAAGAAAATAAGATCCAAAAACACCAGTCATGGTGAATTCGAGGGGAAGGGGGGGTTATCTAATACATCCAAATAAACCAAATCTACCCTTGCCATTCCTTTCCATCTGTAATGCTGCTAAGGGGATGGGGGAGGGGAATGGGGTAGGGGAGGGGGGGAAGGCAGGGGGGGGGTGCATTCTCAATCACATTCAAATTACATACTCAAGGGAATATGCCACATGGACACATTACGATCAGGTACCCGTAACACAAAGCTTTAATAGCAATGATCGTAGAACATTTTTCTACAATTGATTCCATTGACTGCAATGTACAATCGATCGAGTAAATCAAGCGTACAATTAATCGCTAACCTTTGTGTTACGGGACCCAGATCTTTTAAGAACCGATTCACATTCCTTTTAATACCCATGACAAACATCATACAGATGTAAAAAATAAAATAACAAAGCATCAACCATGATGATGGAGAGAAGAGGTTTGAGGATCACCATTTCAAGTTGAGACTTCAAAAACTTTCAGAACTTTTTCATTTGATGGATTTTTGTATCACTTCTCTCTTTCTTCTTTTTTATGAAAATTGATTTTTCCCAGGTACTCACATGCCTATCGTTCTGTGCCCCATGGGTCAGTAAGGAATGCTCGCTCTTGTAGTTGCCCTCATGGAGTGGATAGGCAGCGTAGTAGGATCCGTTAGCGATCAAGTGGTCAATACCTACATAGAGAATGAATGGTCAAGTCTTTGAACACATACACGGCATAGTAGCAGACCTGCCAACCTCTGGGAATGAAAAACTGTATTCTGTGATTAAAAATAATGTATTTTTCCCCAAAAAAGTGTATTTCATAATAAAATGCTTGGCGCACTCGCTCATCGCGGCGCTCAAGCTGCATGCAAGCTAAAATGCGCACTGCTCTTGCAGATGAAAAAACCAAACATTAAAACCTGAAATTACATTGATCTAATAACCATATTTGTGTACATTTTATGAAATAGAGACATATAGAGATTATTTTTCTCAATAAATTACAATTTTTTTTTTTTTTACAAAAAACGTATTTTTCAAAGAAAAAACGTACTGCCGTATTTTGGTTGCAAAAACGTACTAAATACGGCTAAAACGTACTGGTTGGCAGCTCTGTAGTAGGATCCATTAGCAATCAAGTGGTCAATACCTACATACAGAATGGTCATGTTTTCTCTTTTTATCATATTCCATGTGTCATTGCAACTCTTGAAGATTTAATAAAGAGAAACTGGAAATGTGTCTCCTAAAAGAAGTACTTTAATAATAATATGCAACATTTATATGGCGCTTGATAAAATGTTTCTAAGCGCTGCATACTATTAGCCCGGCATTACCACGGCTTTACCACGGTTATCCTGATCGGACACTCAAGCATTCAAGGAATTTGTTCCTACCAGGTAACCATTACACCTGAGTGGAGAGTGGCAAATGTAGATAAACGCCTTGCCAAAGGATGTCAGTGCTGCGGTGGGATTTGAACTCTGGACCTTGTGGTTCAAAGTCTGAAGACTTATCCACTGTGCCACAACACCTCTACCACTTTACCTCTATTACATGGGTTAATAATGAGAGGGTTTTGCCGTGCCACTTCAAGAAGTACATCAATACTCACCAAACTTTGATGGGTCATTTGGATCGTAGCGCATCCTCTCTAAGATCTCATAAACCTGATGAAGACAGGAGAAAAAGAGAGAGAGAAAAAGAAGATATGTTCCATCAACATAAGTACCTTTTGTTCTAAGTATTTAAAGTCAATATGAACTAAGCAATCGTGTAAGGCACTACCTCAATTCCTCAACTTCTCAATGTGGCCCGTTTCCCGACCCATAATGCGACATTTAAAGCAGTGTAGTCTTATGACAGACCTGCCAACCTCTGGGAATGAAAAACTGTATTCTGTGATGAAAAAATTTATTTTCCAAAAAAATTGAAACATGTGCATATCTCATCCTGGTTTTAATAAAATGATTAAAAAAGGTTACCTGAAATTACATAAATAATCCAATAACCATATTAATGTTTGTGAAAGTTTTTTTAAATAGAGACATATAGAGATGATTTTTCTCAATAAATATTGATTTTGTTTTAAAAAAAAAAAGGATAATTTTTTTCCCCCTTATTTTTAATCGTATATTTTAAAGAAAAAACATACTGTCGTATTTTGGTTGCAAACACGTACTAAATATGCCAAAAAAATACTGGTTGGCAGCTCTGTTATGATATAGGCCCACTTGAATGATTAAAACTTATCAGCTACCACTGCTAGTCAATTCATTCCTACAACAATAAGTAGCCAAACAAGTGCTTTTCTCCTTGATTAAAAAAAAACATTAAAATGGACAACATTCTAATTTCAAAGAAATTGTCAGGTTTGTTTGACTTTTGTCCTTTAATTCAGATCATCTCTTTGTTGGGGTGGGTTGAACTTTGCCTTTATGATATCAGACTTGGAAATCTTACCACTCTGTTGCGGATGTTGTTGGGAAAGAACGTTTCCCTGCTGTGCATGATAAATCTGTGAATTAAAACCAAAAGAAAAAGAGGCAAACCATTAATACTTTTAAAACAACATACTTACAGATCTATGTTGTCAGACTAAATGAGGTTGAAATCATTGCCATATTTCTAAAACACACCTTATTCTGAGCTGCTCTCAGTTTATTTTTTTTGGGGGGGGAGGTCAAAGTTTTAAAATCATGGTTTTATCACCCCAGTGAAGAAAAAGTGTGACCACAACATTCAAATGTAAAAACTTGACGCGATAATAGATTTCATTATGTAATGATCAGTATAAGTCAGCCATGTCATCTTCCATATTGCAAGTCATACACCTACCCTTTCATGTAGATAAGTGTGACATTCTACTTACATAAAAGTGTAATGCATACGTACATCTACACTGCCATACTTTGGCAAAAGGAAGCAAGTTACAAAAGTATCATTTGTTGTAAATGAGCAATGTGTGTTCGTCATTTACAGAGGCGTCAATGCAATTTAACAGCATATTTTCTTCAATATCTTTCCATAGCATGATCATTTCTTCCCCAAATTTTGCCTGAACGTGCAACATACAAAGGGTGTTTCAGAAACAACAATAACTCAAATGTGACTGATGTGTCACTTGCTTCCTTTTGTCAAAGTTGGGCAGTACAGTACATGTACATCTCTATATCAGCTTGACCTTTTAACAATAACATGTAAACAATGTAATACATAGTTTCATGTTTCATCTCCAGCTGCACTGCTTCACATGTCCTCCACTACCATAAAATGTAGTCAACTCTTGACAAATTATAGCACCACCCCCCAGGCCATCCCAAACAAAATTGAAATCTTCTTCAAAATCAAACATTCATGCACTGTGAGTATTCACTGACATTGAGAAAATGTAATGCACGCGTACGTGTTTTGTTCGCACTATAATTTGCATCTAAATCAATATGAAGAAATGGAGCTGTTGGCATTTGAAAGTCGTGTTGAAAGCAAATGAAAGGGACCTCAAAAATTTATGCAAACACGTTGAGATTGTGTACGAAACCAACACGATCAAGATTTCAAAACTTTTCTCCTATATTGTTTTGAAATTTTAAAACCGGGTGGGAGTTTCATAAAGCTGTTCGTAAAGTTACGCTCAACTTTACGCACGACTGGAACATGTTCTTAGGTCATATTATACAGGGGTATCATTTAGCACAAGAAAGGATCACCAGTCGTGAGTTAAGTCATTTGTGTCGTGCGTAAAGTCATTTATATCTTACGAACAGCTTTACATGTATGAAAAACCCACCTGGGTTGCACATCCTTTTTCAATATCAACACTCCTACAGATTCTCAATGTTTACCTCCACTTTTAATAATAAACCCATAAACCCTACCCCTTTTCCTTTCACTATCCCTGTATACCGAACTTATCAACCTCTTCCTCCGAACTTCCTTTTGCGTGTATCTCTCCTTCCATGCATCCAAGCTTTTTCCCTTCACTTCCGAAATAATTTCCCCCAATCCACCCCCTTACACATACATGTAAGTCAAATCCCTTTGCTGCTAAAGAGTGTTTCATGGAGAAAATAGTCATAGATTTTCACTGACTAAATTGCTCTAAGCCAATCAGATGCAAGGATTTCAGTAGCTTATAACAAAAGTAAGTGAAAAATACTATTTTTTTCATTCGTGAAATTATTCTTGTTTCATGTATGTACACTGCATGCTAAAATACATAATAAACTAGTATGTAATCCTCTTTTAGGGTTCAGTTATTATCACTCACATATTAGTTTTGATTTTCACATTTTTATGAAAAAAAAAGGATTTTGAATGGAGTTCAAAACTTGTATGCAGTTGCATACATTTTCCCTCTTGCCCTCTTTAACCCTATCTAGTCCAGGATGGGGCTTTTTAGCATTGACCCCCCCCCCCCCCCCCCGGTACCTGGATGGAACTTATTCCTTTAATTGCCACCGCGCTGTTAAAGGCTGCTGGGCTAAAGCCAGGGTAATAATATCCATGTCCTTTGGAAGAGCATAGGGACGTTATGACATAATGGGATATGTGCTATACAAGAACTGCGTTATTATTATCATTATAAATAAAACAAAGATCTCACTCATTTTCTCTGTCCCTGATGAATGGGGCAGTGAAGACATCTGGCTCTGGCTTGACATAATCATCACTCAGCTCAAAAGGAGTCCAGAGCTTGTCAATGCAGTTGAATACATTCACAGGTTCTTCCATGTTGTTTTCCTATGGAAATTAACAATGCAAAGTTTGTTGGATGTGTATAATAATAATTGAATTAATCTTGATCATCACTGTCAGTAAAATTGTAACCATCAATTCTACCACCAACATCAACATCATTAATATGATTACCGTCACCATCATCGTCGACTTTACCACCATGACCATTATTATCGTAATCATAACCACAATCAACATCTTCCTCATCACCACTATCATCACCATCATCATCATTCTCATCACCACCACCAAAATTATCACCACTATCATCACCATCACTACTACTATCTTCACCATCATCTTCATCATCAACATCATCATCATTATCATCACCATCATCATTATCATCATTACTATCACCACCACCACCATCATTATCATCATCATCATCATTGTCATCATCACTATCACCATCATCACCACCATCATCATCACCATCATCCTCATCAATATTATCACCACCATCATCATCATCACAATCACCAGTACTACATTCAACATCATCATCACCATCAACATTATCACCACCATCATCATCATCATCATCATCATCTTCATCATCATCATCACCACCACCATCAACATTATCACCATTATCATCATCACTACAACAACCATTACTATCTTCACCATCATATCATCATCACCAATATATTTATCATCATCATCATCCTCCTCCTCCTCCTTTTCAACTTTATCATCACCATGATCATCATTATCATTACCATCAACATTATCACCACCATCATCACCATCACTATCACCATCATCACCACCACCACCATCATCATCATTATCACAATAACAATCATCATCATCACCATTATCATCATCATCATCAAACACATCACCATCACCCATCCTCAATATCATGACTACTATTATTTTCATCATTAATCATCTTCATCATACTCGGCTTGTATCACTACACGTACGTATCACTACCCAATCATTGTGAAATCTTTTATCATCATCACTGCATGCATTTATATACATATACTTGGCCTATGTATATGTAACTGTCACTCCCATTAAGAATCTGACAAGAGGCCTGACGGTTTCATGTTACTTCACTCCATTGTGGTTTAAATATGTATAGTCAATGACTACCAGGAATATTGCTAAAATGGCAATTGTCATGAGGGCATATAAAAAAATCTGACTATACATAGAGTATACATGTAAATGTCTTTTTTACTTAACCACTGAAACCTCACTGAAAAGCTGACAAGGTCGATCAACTCAGAAACCAGTCATGTATATAACCTCATCTCTTTACACT
This sequence comes from Lytechinus pictus, assembly GCF_037042905.1. NCBI lineage: Eukaryota > Metazoa > Echinodermata > Echinoidea > Temnopleuroida > Toxopneustidae > Lytechinus > Lytechinus pictus. The sequence goes on from NW_026974141.1 coordinate 7,356,947, forward strand.
TTATAAATATAAAGTGATGGTATGAAAGTTTTATAATGTATGATCCTCTTTAGAGTATTCAAATACCATTCAGTGTAATGGCCAGATGGTTAAGTACTTTAAAAGGCTAACTGTACATCGTTCAGTCAGTACTAACAATTTGATCTACTTGTTTTGATTCAATCTTAATGTCACTATGGGGGTGTTGCAAGAAAATATTTGCAATCAATTTTCTTGCAACACCCTATATGTCTTATTGCCAGTTTGAGTACTTTACTTTCATTTTCCCTTTCATTTGATTTAACAAAATAATAATGATAATATTATTAATACTACCTGTAAATAGAGCTATTAAAGTACTTAATTTTCCAGTTCCCTTTATTCGATTTAACCCAAAAAAATGTACAATTCCTTTTTTTATAACAAAGTGCCATCACCAATCTATTGTGACTATTTTGAAGAACAGATGGAAAAAAATTAAAGGAGTAATAAAGGAATCACATGGTTCATCATAAATGTACTCATGCTTCATGAGTGGGTGCTTTTATCAAACGAGCCTGCCTAACCGAAATAATTTTGAAAATAAGATTTTAGAGACTTTCTGTTTTTGAGTGATTCTGCTGATCTTTTCCTCTGGATTCCAGGAATGAATTCCATGTTATTCATTAATTATTTGCAAGTCTCTTCTAAATACCTCGATGGGCATCTTGATCTTGAGTTCCTCAGCATAGCGAGTCATCAGGTCCCATGGAGCGTGGACCTTCACGAAGAAGGTGCGGTTGTCGTGGGATTCCTGCGGAAGAAAATCCAACCCAAGACAAATGAAGAACAATCCTTTCAGACCGAATACTAGATATCCTAGCTTCCCATCAGCTAACGGTTCATCCAGTATGAATGGCGTTTACTTTATTTTATTGAAATCAGGGCCTTTAATTAGTGCCCCATCGATACCATAACCAATAAAGTTAATCCCACCCCCCCCCCCCCGAAAAAAAATGTTTTTCCTCTTTTTAACAACCTGTGTTACATGTGTAAGGATATCAAATCCTGCTTAAGTGATAATTTTTTTTTTTTACTTTTTACAACCATACTTTAAAGGAATTATACTCTAACCTGCCCCATGTGTATCACAACCTATATAAAAGTCATTACAAGTCCCCCCCCCCTTCTTCATCTTTAATCAAAGGGCGTGTCCAAATACTCATTAAGCTGGTGTACATTTTAAAGTAATAAAAAATTTACACTAAATGTAGGTTCCTCATTTTCTTTGATTTTCATGATAAAATCAGCTTTTCTTTTTTTTCTAATAGATTGCTCTTGAGTGGAGTCCTTGCCCCTTCCCCCCCCAAAAAAAAAGAAAACATTGTCACTGGTTATGGTTTTTTTTGCAATTACTTTGTACCACATATTCCCTCTTCTCCCTTCCCACTTTCTGCCTGCTACATGAATACACTGAAAAGTGCACGAGGGAAAGGATGCGCCTCCTAGGATACAATTCTTAACTAGTATCAATCTACATGTAGATATAACTGTACTTTAATGTCACTACTTCCGTGCATCCCAGAGGTAAATTTAGATAGATCTATCGAACAATTCACTGCAAATGCTTTAAAGTTATGAAAAGGGACGTACACCAATAGAGAGGGATCATAACAAGGGTTTATACTTGAATTTTTACAAAGTTTCCGGCACAACATTCTTGCATGCAATACACTGTACATACATGTAGAAACAGGGACAGGTATTTTAAAATCCCGAGTCTATATATTATATTCCCTTTGCCATTAATTAACCTTAATCCACTCCCAACTTCACATTAATATTTCTTTTGAAATGAGCAATAATAAATACCGGCACTTATGATATTAAAGCCGTCTCACTGTCACCCATATTGGGATTTAAATATGAAGATCGAGAATTTATTGCCCCTCTACCCGTTCAACTTAGGGTTAATTCATTATTAGGAAAAAATGAAACATATTAAGAATCCATAAGTCTCTCTATCAGCTTCAAGATGATAAGGTTCCCATTTTTTTCTGTACGTATCTGGAATAATTTGATAAAGCTTAGGGAAATATCAATCTTTTTTAAATCCTCTTCAATACACAAACATCAAATATAGATATGCACACAACTTGTTGGAGATACTGTATTGTATAATACATAACATTGCAAATGATTCTTAAAAACCCCAAAACTTCTATTCTGTAAATGAGTATGTATCATGGCATGCATAGATATGAATGGTTGTATCATGTCTGCAAAATAAAACATTTTCGTTATTTGTATGAATAAAATCCTGTTGTTATAAAGGAAAATGTAATGTGAGTCAAAGCCGTTAGTATTTATCATCAAGATAAAAGGGGTTAGTTTTAAGCTGAAATAAACGCAGCAAACTGTTGATATATATGTCTCGTTAGCACTGAAGCTTTTAATTTGTTATTAAAGAAGCAACTGAAATTCGCTTCAATCAAAAGAGATTTTATTCTGCAACGTAAGCATTAAATTTTATTTCAACAAGAACATAAACTGTAGACTAGTGTAAGTCAACTGAATATATCATTTTCAAAACAAGAAAATGTTGTTCAGATTTTTTTCAAGAAATGTATCTATTGCCTCGAATGACTGTCACAGAGCTGTGCAAAGGGGCTTTTACTTTTTGTAATTAAATAGAGTTTCGTATTTTAAAATGAATAACTTGGTCCAAAAAAAATGTTTGTTATTGTTCCTCCAAATATCACTTACTGATTAGGGGTTTAATATCGGAATAGTTATTAATTTCCAATACCAATATGCACCTGATACTGCTTGCATAGAACACACGTTCATGTAGTACACATTATTGCCAAATAACCAAAAATATGTAAAACTCAAATGAATATATACCCCCTTCACAAATCATGATAACCTTTAACTCCAAATAATTATGAATTATAAAATATATAGAAAGTAAACCTTCACCCACGGGAGTATTTGTTACAGTGGGGGTGGAACCGGTTTGGACTGGGATTGGTACATGTACGTTTCTTTTCTTTTTTGTGTGTGACCCATATACTTCACCATACAACTATACTCACTGGGTCTTCTGGGTTCGGCTCCGGCCCCTGCATGCCGACGTTACCACGACAACCAATACACGTCAAAGAAAGGGGGCGTGGCACATGGCATGTGGAAGTTAATAGAGCACACGGGTTGTCAGTTCGGTGTGTGTGTGGGTTACGTTTTGAGAATGCAACGCCAATCAAGCAAAGAGGGTGGCGGGGGGGGGGAGATATTGGAATGGGGAAGTTGTGGGAATTGAGTGGGGGAAGAGTTTGAGGGAAGAATTTTTGATGGAGGTCATTTTTTATAGGAAGGGTGGGGTCAGAGTGTCGTGCATGTAATAGCATCGGAAGAGGAAAAAGGGTGCCAGATGCGGTGATAGAGAAATAAAAAGATGGACCGAAATGGAGTAGATGAGAAAGAAATTAAGATAAAAAGGTTGAGATCAAGAAAAAAAGGTTAAGAATCAAACATGAATAATTATGTTTCATTTGTTTATAAAAAGCACTCATGCAATAAACATGTAATGGTTTATAACAAACATAAGATAATAGAAGTATTGAGCAAACAAGCAGCAACCAATCATCAAGATCAAGCATCAAGTGGAATTTAAAGAAAATACATAGCTTTATTTTTTTTTTAAACATGATTTTTCTCTTGTATCATTGAAAAAAATTAACAAATTAGAAAAATGAAACTCGAAACATAATTTGTTATGGCTTCAGCATAATGAATTGTAAAACATGTCTAAATCAGTGAATAGAAAGTAATCATCAAGATCAAGCATCGAGTGGAATTTAAAGAAAATAAATAGCTTAAAAAAAAACATGATTTTTCTCTTGTATTATTGAGAAAAAATAAACAAATTAGAAAAATGAAACTCGAAACAATTTGTTATGGCTTCAGCATAATGAATTGTAAAACATGTCTAAATCAGTGAATAGAAAGTAATTATTAGAAGCAAAGCTTTTCGTGAAATTGAGAATGAGAATTTATGGGGCTCCATGCTCAACAAGAAGGGTATGTGGGGAAATTCAAGAAAAAGCACCACATGTAATCGGGCAGAAGAAACCCCAAACAAAAAAATTTAAACTCCTGCTTCGCATCCACTTCTTGATGATGTAATCTAATTCAACTATCTACATGCATCGTACCTCGACTAAAATGATTTCAAACTAATAATCAATGCAACGAAAGGGCTATAACTAGTGTAGTCATTCTTTATTGTCCAAATTCAAAAGCAAGGTAAAATCAAAGCAAAATATCTAATAAAGCAATGTGTTCATGCATGCATGTGCTGTATGATCGAAGGATTCATAATTTGAAGCATTCTTTCTATTGTACATGTATATCAAAACATTAATCAAGTCGATCCATCGTCACAATAGTGGGTGTTTTCCTAATGATTATTTTTAAAGTGTGTTTATTTAGCCACACTTGACCATTGACAGCTTTTTGGTATAAAATTTGTTTGCCCTTCAAAGAAAAAACTTCAGGGGAACACTAGCTGATCACGAATCATAAATATCATGCTCTTTTTCCTTATTCTTGCAATCTTCATGGACGAAAATATATATCATCGTATCTTAAAATTCAATACTGTCACAATTTTTTTTTCTAATGGGGGGCTAACAAACTTTTGCATTAAATGATAATAAATCAATTAATTTAAATACACATATGAGTTTTCAGAAGAAATCGTCTAGGCCACAATAAGAAATTTACTATGACATCAAAATGGTTTCTCCTGGTGAAAATTGAAGGACTGAACTTTAAACTGTAATTAAATTAAATTTAGTTCAGAGTATGATAACAATTATTGAATCTCTGGGTTTTTTCTATTTAAATGAGGAATTTATGAATATATAATAACTACATGTATAACTATAATTAATAATAAATAATACATGAAATATCAATAATTATAGTATTCATTTTTCCACATGTACACCATAAGATGATGAACATTATTATTATTATTACAAGTAGAGAAAACAAACATAGGACAGAAAAATCGAGAGGCATTCCCTTATTGAATTCAAACACTGAAAACTTAATAGTTTGGAATGTGACCTTGAGTTGAATTATTTGAAAATACAATTCTCAATTCCTTGCAAAAAGTAATTACATATGGTTGAGATTTTTCAGACAAATACAAAAATATTAAATATTTGGATTAATCCAAACTGCAATTGTAAAAAGGAAAATTGTTTTAAAACTTTGCTTCAGAAGTACACTTTCTCAACTCCAAAATATACGATCTTTTGATGATAACAAAGAAAACATTCACTCTTCAAAGAATGAATTTTGAAAAGATTGAGTAATGAATATCAGGTTTTGACTGAAACTTCTTTACTTTATAAAACTAAAGCTTTAAATAGTGAATTCACGCTAAATTATATCTTTAAATAGTCAAGTTTTTGTAGAGAATGCTTTTACAAAAAGGTGAGACAAAATTGAATTTGAGTTAGTTGAATCCAATTCACACTCAAACTCACCGTCAAACTCGAAATGAATCAAACTCGAAATGATGGGTATTTACCCCTGAGTTCTCTGAATTCTATCTTTAAATAGTCAAGAATTTGGAGAGAATGCTTTACAAAAATAAGAGACAAAATTAAATTTGAGTTAGTTGAATCCAATTCACACTCACACTCAAACGCACCATCAAACTCGAAATGAATGAAACTCAAAATGATTTGACTGTACCTCTGAGTTCTCGTACTCAAGCTCAAGGCCTTCATCAACGAGATTGGCCTCGTAGTTCGTCCTCTTTCTCACTCTCTTCTCTTCCCTCTCCTCACTCTCCATCTTCCTGTACGCCAGGACGAAGTCGATCCGTCGTGTGCCATCTCGGAAGAAGAGGTCGTTGAAGCTGCTGTCGTCTTTCTTGGCTGGAGACTGGAAGGAATAAAAGTAATGAAAAAATGTACCTCTGTCGAGACTTTCAAAAATCTTCTAAAAACTCTTTAGCTCTTTATGGGCCTTGAGCACTCTACAAAGTTGATTTGGCGCTTCATAAGTCACATTATTATAATTATTATTATTATCATCATCATCATCATCATCATCACTATCATTATCATTATTTTCATTATTATCATTATTATTATTATAATTATTATAATTATAATTATTATTATTATTATTATTATTATTATTATTATTATTATTATTATTATTATTATCATTATTATTATTATTAATTAATCCACGGCCATGGCCTCAGAAGGCTTTGATCTAATTGCTATTGATCAAATCAATAACATACATATGTAATGAATGAAAGTGAAAATGAATCAAAATCGCTTTAAACACACATTGAAAAGAATTAAAAAACAAAGCCAGTGATCATTAAAATACGACAAGAATTCTACGATGAAAACTATGAAAGATTGAAATAAACCAAAATGATCACTAACATCATAATGAATGATAAACAATCAACAAATAGGATAATATCCAATCGGTTTGAAGGAAATTCCCTTTTTTATGAACTGGATACAAAAGATACATTTGGAAGATTAATATTGGCTTAAAAAAAATCAATTTCTTTTCAGCATGCATAATTAGGTTGTTTCACCCCACATCTTGGAAGAGGATGCATAGAAAACGCAATTCAGGCATACAGAAAGATGATACGAAATTCACAAATGCACACAAGGTAATACAGAAACTTGAAAGATATTTATGTGAAATATGTCAAAAATCAACACCCAACATAAAGTTTCAAAAGGTTATAATTGAACAGCAAAGATGAAAGGTCTGGAAAAATTAATACAAGTCAAAGGTGCAATGTATTTTCAATTTTTGTCACTATTTTTCATGAAGCCTCCCAAGAGGATTTCTGCTGAAAGAAACAGTGGTGAGGCACATATTTTTTGTAAATTGCCAATTCGTCTACTGCCAACTCATCCACTCACCACATGGTCTACCTTCATAGTTTAATGCCATTCCGTCCATCAACATTATGTCTATAGATTTGATCCAATAATCATTTGGTCCAATCATCACTTCGTCCATATAATCACTAGTTTGTCTGTGACCATTTTGTCTCATGACCAGTTGGTCTAATATCCATTGTATTTTCATTTATTTTGCCCAATTAACACTTAGTTCAATAAGACCAAATGGTATGTGGATTGAATGGCTATTGAACCAACTGGATAGAAATGGTGAGTGGACGAAATACGTATAACAATTAAACTATGTGGATAGTGGACGAACTATAAATATGGTAGACCAAAAGATCTTACACGAGTTGGTAATTGGACGAATTGGCATTAGACCAATTGAAAATAAACCATTTTTTTCTACACATGAAACAGGGTTTTTAGGAAGTAAAGTAAATCTATTTTTTTCATGCCTTAATTGACACTGTTTTATAGGACTGACATTTGGCAATTAACAACTGAATAGTTGATTCCCTTTATTGTTTTCAATCTCTATCTCGTTTTTAAAGTTTGGCCTCTTTGCTCTGTGGGCTCTTTAAGAAAAATTATCAAGAGTGGCAAGTCAGATCCTGGATTAAATTTGAATCCTCTCGATTTTTTCTTTTTATCTCAAAGGATTTATAATATAAATCCACTTACAAGTGGTCACTATTCAGAGCCGATCTGGAATCATTTTGAATCCATGAAAAATTAGAGTGTGTACCGGTGCATCATAATTTCTCACCAATCATGCTGAAAATTATGCATTTAAAGGGACAGTTTACGCTGATGAAAAGCTTGCTGTAAAAATACATGAAAAGGTATTAATAAAAAACATTAAAGGTTTGAGGAAAATCCTAGATTAAGAAAGTTATCTGAACAGTATTGGACTAGTGTAATTTTATTTGTTATACCTGCTTGGTGTTATACCAGCAGAAAGCTATCTTGCCAAGTTCATGTGGAAGATGGGCGAGAATAAGGCAGTAAATGTCGATTTTTATTTCAAAAGGCTTGCAAAGTTTCGTATGAAATCTTTATGGAATGTCTTATAATATAAAAAGAGTAAAGAGATAATTGGGGCATGCGGAAAGGAATACCTGAAGATTAATCTTTATCACACAGCAAATGAAATTAAAATAGCCCTGAATAATGCTCGTTAACAGCTCATGTTGCTTTTGCACTCCTGATCATACTGTAGGTTGCCAATTTAATGACCTTACAACTAAGAGGATGATTATGGTCAGATTTTTATTTCCAAATTATGGTTGCCAATTTGACAATCATAGTAGTGAACCTTTGAGCTTTAGAATCGGCATCCTCTTCCTATTCATCCCTGGAATAAAGCATTTCATTCACAACTTTGAGAATTTGGGTTGCCAATTTGATGATTGCAGTTGCAAATATTGCGACACAATCCCCATCCTCGTCACTAAAAATGCAAAGGATTAAATTTGTGACCAATTTAATAAAGCAAAAGTCGCAAAGTTCACAACTGAGGGTGTGAACATAATGAATTATTCAAATTTGTACGAATGAAATTACGAGAGAAACTTCCTACTGAAAGGAGATGTCATGGAGCATAATAAGGGCTATCATTAAAATGTAAGTTGTACACTGCAACAATGGTATAATGGATTTGGGTTCCAATTGGTGATTTCAAGTCCGGTGTTGGCCTTGGTGTTGGTGTTGAAATTCGGATTGCTTCCCTTAGCTCCAAACTTTATTCCGAGTTTGTAAAACTGATCCAGATCACACTATTGACATCTCAACAACTTATAGTGAGTGACTTTTCGGGACCATCTCCATTTTATGTTTGGTGTTATAATCGTGTAAAAATTTACCTAACACCAACACCAAAAGGTCAACACTGAACTTGAAATCACCCAATGAGTTTATAGATCCAGCACGGGGTTTAGGTCAGGCACAGATGAATGGAGGCTCTTTGCCCCCCACCCGGAAAAAAAATAATAATAAGTGAATAAATGAAAACAAATCAATAAAATAATAATAATCAATAATTAAAAAATAAGAATATACATGAATAAATATACTGTAAATGAATAATTAATTAATTAATTAATAATTCAATAAATAAATAATAAATAAATAAAACAAAAATTGAGAGTGATATCCTTTCCTAAGAAAGTTTTCTCTTTATTTTCTTATTTTTCTTTATTTTTGGCTTCTCAATTATTTTTCTCTGAAAAAGTGCCCCAACCCATTTGCCAATCCTGGATCCCCCCCCCCCCCTCTACGTTCAACTCATGCACTTTAATACTGAGAATGAGATAAATTGAAATAAATGAAGTCATGAACACTCTTCTGGCTTGAAAAAGACACTCTGTTTTTACCTCAGGATATTCATCATCAGTTTGTGCTAGCAAATTTGGATACAGATGCTGGGCAAAATAAATGAACAAAAAGGAAAACAAGCATTACAAATGCGCACAATAAATGCTGCCATGAATGTTACTGAAAAATGTATTACAAATCATTAGTCGTCCTTTTGAAATGCTAATACTAATAACATACAAAAGTTGAATGTTTTTCAAAAAGGAAAAATTCCCCTTACAAAAAAAAAATGTTAGTCAAACAAAGAAAATTAAATTCAAATACAATGTATCCTGTAGAGATTTAAAAAAAAAAAAGGAAAACGCAGAGAAGAAACTCAATAGAAGGCTCAAGTTGAATCAAGTTTGAGACTAATTTGAAACAACTATTGTTGCCCCAGCCATACCAATGAGACTGACTCCACACCGACCAATGATAACATTCAAAATAACATAATATATTTGATTGTCTCCAATTGTGTTTCGTTGGTGTGACTGTAACAACTGAAATACCTGGGACTGTTTCGATTCAGTCACAACTTTATAAATCTCTCATCAAATTGATCCATATCAAACTTGCTGAATCAATTAACTGAATACATCTTGGAATAAAAAATGAAAATGATTTGAATTGATTGCAATGCTTTGAGAAATAGGGCTGTGATAAATGTTCTTTCCTTGGCCTGGTCGTATAAAACTTTTTTACAATAAAACTCTGTGTCAAACTTTAAAGATTCAGGTTGGCACAATCATGTCATTGACTTATAACTTAGGATTAATCTGTTACTGTAAATATCAGAATCAATGACCCTGTTTCTACATGAAAATAGGTATTTTCTATTGCCAAAAAACGAGTTGGAGAAGTCTGAATGCAGATTTCAGTCTGAAAGTGGCAGCCATAAAAATTTCAGTTTCAAAGTATTAGTAAAACAAAACATAAACAAAAACTAGTGACATACTGAATGTTTTACATAAATTACAAGAGTAACTGTCATGTGTATTTTATAAATCATTAATTTGTATGTTATTTCACCATGCATGTAAACTGAAATCAATTAATCTGCTGTGGTTCCAGATTGGAATTTCGAAAGACAAACTTTGACAAAACTTTGGGAAAATACACTCTAAAAATGATCACATGACAATGATGCTATCTACGGACATGTAATTAGCACATTTTGATTCTAATCTAATTGGATGTAAAACCAAATACTATTACATGTACATTGTACATCATGATTCATAGGCTTACAAATCTAATTACTCTAAAAAATGTTAATGTAAATCTAACAAAACAGTTTCAATGAATTCAAAGCTGCAACAACATTTCCAAGGTGGAAATGAATATGATAGACTGCCAAATGTCTCATTAGTTTGGTGATGGACAAACCTTGAAACAGTGTTTAATTAAAAAAAATGTAACTTTTTAATGTTCAGGAATGTTCTAGGCTCAAAATATTCATGAACGCACTCAAATGTGTATCATCTCTCGTTCATGTTTGCCAGAATAACTCCAACACTGGAACTACAGACAATTAACTGATAACTTACATGCATTTTATTTTTAAGTAGAGGGGTCTGTAGAAAGAGAAAAATCGAGAAAAAGAGTCGAAACAGTGAGGAAGGCGAAATTTAGTTATTATCAAAGACATTCAGGAAATATCTTTCAGGTGAAACGACATTTGTTCCTGCGACATTTGCTATTATAAAAGGTTTTAACATCTATTAAAAAAGAGGCATAGGGTTTAGAGTTAGGATACATTTTTTTAATCAGGATAATGTAAAGATAAAAGGGATACGGTATATTTTAGATGTCAGATTTTGTTGGTTTAACAATTAACATGGACATTTTCCATCGCAGCAATTGCCACCAGTGCAAATGTCGTGGAACCGTCTGTCAGAACAAAATTAAATGTAGGACATCACATAAGTACTTTCTAGTAGGAGGTATGAACAAATGTACTGTACACCATTCACACTGCAAAGTCGGGAATACATGTAGTTTAGTACCAAGGGAGAATTCTTCATGCAGTTTGTTTGAACCAGGAACCTTCAGTTCATGAGCCGGGAGGTCTAACCAACAGAGCCATCATGCAAACATGTACATTACATGTCACATGTACATGTTGGCATGATAACACATCTACCTAGCTGTAGACCTTCGTGTCATTCTGACTCAATATATCAAATTCAATTTTATTTGTGCAAAAGATCTGGGAAGGCATGTCATGTTTGTACATTACATAATTGGTGTTAATGAGTAACTTGCCGTTCTTGAGGAGATTACATGTACAGCTTCAATGACAGATCACATTATAAAAGATAGCAATTCATTTGGGACAAGAAAGTCAACACCTGACTATATCTCTCTGTAATTTTATTACAACATAAAATAAACATTATGGTTCCAAAACGGGTGGACTAGTAATTTCGTAATTGTCTGATAGTTTGATTTTTATAGGATATTTGTTGTGAGAACTGTCAGAAAATGCAGGCCAATATTCTGGCCATATACATGTAATTGCACTTGAACAGGAGTCTATGTGGTTAAAATATAAAGCGGACACACAATATCGACGGTCAGACAAGTGGAATTTAGGTCTAGATACATGTATACTTGTATCTCCTTCAGTTGGTAGTTTACCAATCAAACAATCAACCAATTAATTAACTAATTTATATGCATCCACACACTCAACCACTGTTTTGTTGTGTTTTTGGTTGTAGAACTCTCTGAAAACCACACAGACCATGCATAGATTTTAGTGAAATATTTATGGGATAAACGGCTGGTTATATTAGCAGTGGGAAGTAGCCTCCATATTGGAGGAGGCTGCAGTTTGCTATTTTGCTATTAAAAAATGGTATTAAAGCGATGTTTCTGACACAATGACTGGTAGCATTTTTTCATTTAAAAAAACCTGCACCGAGCCACCGATTCATAGTTATTAAAAAGAAAATAAACTAAAAATTAGACAAGAAGGTTGCTTTGCACCTACTGTTTGTCGTATTGCCGCATCTGACAAAATTTTTAGCATTTAGCATAGCTGCAGCCTCCAACTAGATTGGAGGCTAGAAAAATTTTCAGGGATTTGGGGTAATTTCACCCCTGAAACATTACAGAGCCCTGGAAAAAGAGCAGAAAATCAAAATTCACTCCAATGTTAATGCTGGGAAGGAAGGCGAGAGGGAGGAGGAGGGGAGGGGAGGAGGAGGGGAGGGGAAGAAGAGGGGAGAGGAATGGAGAAAGGGAAAAGGAGGAGGCGAGAGTGAGGGAAGGGAAGGGAGGGGAGAGGCATGGGAGAGGAGCGGAAGGCAAGCGGATAGGGAGAGAAGGGGAGGGGATGCCAGCAGAGAGGGGGGGGCAGGGAGGAGGTAGATGTAGATAAACGAGCGCATTGCACAGGGAGGTGAGCTTCTGAAGGAAGAGAGAAGAGGTGTGTGAGAGATCAGGAGGGAAGCCAAGTGGGAGGTAGGGAGGGAGGCGAATGGAAAAGAGGGTGAGGTGGATAAACTGCATGAAAAAGCACGGGCAAAGTTGAGGGGGCGGGAAGAAGTTGAAAAGACCAGAGGTGAAGGAGAAGTAGATGGGGAGGAAGATGCTTTATACCCCATTGGCTACAAATGCTTCCTGTGCAAAGGCCATGCATGGGGTTTAATTTAAAGTCAATGGATTTCAGAAGGAGGAGGAGGCAAGGAAGGGAGCCCGGGGGGCCACTTACATTGACGAGTGGATACCATGCGCAACCCAAAAAAACACGTAAAAAGGATGTCTTTTTCAAGACAGGGCACGTTACGTACGTAACGTAATAAAGGTGTCAAAATCACTAAAATAGTGAAAAAGGGTATCTATTTTCGTTAGGAAAGCTACGTGTTTGCGAGGGGGAAAAAATAAAAATTAAGACTAAAATGTTTTATAAAGGATGTACTTATTGCCCCAAGAGTCTACACTCCATGTTTACAGTACGATTTGCGCCAGATGTGGGAGGTGGGGCTGTACTAAACCCAATGATGTAGGTAAAGGTAAAACCATGGACCTATTACGAATGGACATTCAACGAATCCCCTCCTTTGACACAGAGACCGTCGCCGCTAATCCTTTTATAAACAGAGCGCTGGCAGCTGACACCCATCAAGCCGGTCGTAAAACATGCTCTCACTGATTGACAGCGGAAATCAATTGTACGCTGCTCCTACCCATTGCGATGTTGTTCGTTCACTTTATCAAAAGCAACGCACAGCAGCGAACGTTAGCGCTATGAAAATGATAGCAGAAACAAGAAAACAGGCGTGCATAAACGTATTTTTTACGTACATCGCTAACAACCGGAAATGAAATGCATTGACATCACCTTGCAGATCCGTATATCTACGGCAAAAAAGCAGTTGAAATTCGACGAAAAAATCTGCGGAAAAACGTTAAAATCTCAGCTTTTTCGGACAGTATCGATGTCGATAGTAGCGCTTACCTTCGGTCAGAAGTTGATTTTCATTTGGGCATAAAATTCCACAGGATTGATGAAATTTAACGGGATTTTTTTTGATGGACAGACGACAATCGCACATTATAGAGAGCCTAAAATAATGTACTGAAAAACCGGATATGAATTGCGCATTGCATTCTAGGTAATGTAAGGACTTTCCCTATTGGCAATCGGGGCTACAACATGACCGTCTTTGGTCGAAAGAGGGCCAGTGATCGATCGGTGACGATCATCGGGCGAAAGGAGCTTGTGTAAACAATCACCCCGGGCGGTCGTTGTAAAAACCGCGTAAAGAGAAAGTTAAGGGTTAGACAGCAATTTTGACAGCTGGAAACAGGTGGTGGTCATAAAATGCTCTCGTTGAATGTCCATTCGTAATAGGTCCATGGTAAAACCAACGACCGACGTCCGTGACATAACAATAAAAATATCGCTTTACTTGTTTAGGGGGTCAATTCAGGGAATACTTGGCAAGAGTATTGTTTTGTTTCCAATACTTGTTAAGGGTAAGGTTTCACATGCCAATACCTGTTAAGGGGTGCATTTTCAGAATATGGAAAATATGTGTTTAGGGTGCTTTTCGAGACCCTATGGTCGCGCATGGTATCCACTCGTCAATGGAAGTGGCCCCCCCGGGGAAGGGAGGCATTCAGGCATTGCATTTACCTGCTCCTGGTATATATTATTCTCCTCACAGCGAGGGAACTTGGGAAAGAGATTCTACAATGGTAATGAGTGGATAAATGCTATAAAAGTATTAAAGGCACTACATGTAGGTCTGAGCTTTGGAAATACAGGCAAAACATGTATTTGTAATTTGAGGGTTTGCTGTGGAAAAATAGCAGCGAAACACATGTATGGATTCATTCAATACAACAGCATGATTACACTTTAAATATAGAAAGCCTGCTACCAAAGTCAAGGAAAAAGGGGGAAGGAAAATATGACAAGTTCCAAAATGAAGTGACTACTGCATACTTTGCAGAAGCTGCCCATGCATGCACAACATCATAATCTGAATAGAATATTAAAGATGAATGCCAGTTAAGGTAAACGATCTCAAAATGAGTTCGAACATAATCCAATCAAATTACCACTTCAGTGTTTGTTTATATAAATAAAAAATATGTGCTAAATGGCTCTGGAAGAAAATGCGCTATTGCTGAGAAATTAGCAAATTAAGCACAAAATTCCATAAAACGTTGGGTATTTTTCCAAGCAATATTAATACACTGTCACACGTATGCCTTTGTGTGTTAGTGATCATCAGAATTATTGTCTTTCAGCTATAAAGATTTCATGAATTCACAAAAATAAGTTTATTTCAATGTACCAGATCTAGATTGTAATAAGAATATGGTGGCAATAAACCTTGATTTTTAAAAAGACTTTCTCATGAAACACTTTTTTGCTGCAACTACTATCTTTTACCTTTTAAGTAAAATGGGCAGAAAGAGGAAAAAGGAGATTGGAAATGGGGATCTACCTGTACACGTATAATGGACTCATAATCATGGTCTATTCCATGGAGAGTTTTCTGTCAGAAATTAAATAAAAAACACATGAATTTCAATAATAAAACATTAGTATATGATACATTATAGAAATTTATTGAATTCATGAATGTACACCTATTGTAGATGTACATGTATCATTCTAAAAAAAAATCACAGCTTATCATTACTGTATTTTATGGTTATTTTGTGGTCTAGTACATGTAGTTCCGACTCTCGCCTTTCAAACAGAGGGTTGTGGGCTCGAATCCTAGCCATGGCGTGTTTTCCTTCAGCAAGAAATTCATTCACACTGTGCTGCACTCGACCCAGGTGGGGTGAATGGGTACAAGGCAGGGTTAAATTACTCGAAGTGCCGGTGATGGTAGCTAAAGCAAACAGGGTAATAATTGCAGCGCTATGTATCATCAGGCAAAAAGCAATATAGTAGTCAAGAGCTCTTTTATTATTATCATTATGGAGAAAATAAAGAACGTCTTTAATTACTGCCAATACCATACCTTATAATTAGGTGAAAATGTATCAATTTCTCCAGTATAAAGGCCATATTATTATTAAATGTATGTTATTTGCATTTCAATATATATAGTCTTAGAGAATACAAAATTTTACAAAGAAGTCAAAGAGGAGAACAATTACAATTTTGCATGATATAGAGAAAATAAGACCTGGAAGAGAACAAAAGAGGCTGCCTGGGTAGTGGGTATGAAAGATTTACTCAATTATCATAACCCGCAGGTCTTCCTCCCCAACCCAATCCAGAACAGAATAACTATAAAAAAAAATTAATGAAATGAAGGTATTTAGAGCAAAAGTGATACTGTGAACCAGTATATGGTCAAACATGTGACTTTATCACTTCAGGCCAACCTCCACAAACCCTCCCCTCCCCCCCCCCCCATCACATCAATACATATCCAAGCAAACCATATGTGTAAACCAAACATGTACTCTCTTTTTTTATATAATTAGCTAAAGCAGGACATTTCAATATTAAATTTCCATCATAAATATTCCATTTCCTCCATATCAAATTCCATCCGTGATTTGCAATTTCGAAGAGTTGGGAGTCGATAAATAAAAATGTCATGTGTTTCCTGTTCAAAATATAAAAATGGTCTAAACCAACATGATTGCATGCTTAGGGATGACAAATAAATATTCAACCAGTGATTGAACTTGTGGGTGTGTGTAGACCTTCATGTACAAACATGGAGCTAAATTATATAAATATGTATTTTAGAGCTATTTCAATAATAATCTCCCACTCAAATGACATTTGGTTCAGTCAGATAATGTTACAATTCGAAAAATAGATTAATACTTTTATACTGAACTATATTTTTCTTACTATTATTATTTTTTTTAATAATAAAGCCTGTTTATAGCATAGCTTTGGTCCACCCAAATGTGTGTATCCAGTATCCAATTTGCATCTATGTGTATGCCCTATTAAAAAGTTCTTATGATGTGGAGGATATACTGTATAAAATGAAAACAATTAGCAATTTCAAATGGAAATTCATTTTGACTGAACAAGATTTTAAGATCTACATGTTTCTTCTTTTTTATTTCAATTTTAAAACCTATAGTATATCAAAGCAAGATGGTGAAAACCGTGAAATGAGCCATTTCTAGAAAAAATCTGTTGCTTTCTTATATCCAATCACTAATCCTAACATATTGTCATGTCGGTGCAAGAGCACCCCTGGCAAAACATTTTTGTGCACTGCATCGGTGCAGAAACGCCCTTCGCAATTCACTTTTATAATATGCATGCTATTTTTAGGGCATACGATGGGTGAAAATGTGGTGTTAAAGTCAAGTCTACCCCTATTAATGTTCATTTCAATCGATAGGGAAAAATCAAACAAGCAAAATGCTTAAAATTACATCAAAATCGGATGCACAATAAAGAAAGTTGTGACATTATAGAGTTTTGCTTATTTTTCACAAAACAGTTATATGCACAACTCATTGACCTGCATATGAGAGTGTCGATGATGTCCCTCACTATTTCTTTTGGGTTTTTTATTGTTTGAATTATACAATATTTCATCTTTACAGATTTTGACAATAAGGACCAACTTGACTGAACTATATAATATTAATGCTAATTGAACTATAAAATGTTTTTTAAAATTGTGATTTCACATGTTCAGATGAAAAAGATGAATTGGTTAGAATATTTCATATTTTATGTAATAAATTACAAAAGAAATAGTGAGTGAGTGACTTCATCGGTCTCCTCATTTGCATACCAAACAGGAAGTGCATTTACAAACTGTTTTGTGAAATTAAAGCGAAACTTAATGTCATAACTTTCTTATTTTACATCCAATTTTGATGAAGTTTTCATGATGAGTTTCTGTAATTTATATCATCTAATTGAAGATATTAACATGTTGCTTTAAACGAAAATCAACTTTAATGGAACATAGGTTTGTTATTTTTAATTCATCTCTTTAATTTAATATCAATTTAAGGGAGGTAATTTCATCATCCTTTCTGGAATAACACACCTACATTTATCATGAGGAAATGTATATTTGTACAGTGTGTATGTGACTTCACTGAAAGAAATTTAAACTCTATCAACTTTCAATAACCTTTGAAAAAAAGCAAAACAAAATCAAAGTGTTTTGGCAGTGACTATAGCTTCATATTCTAAAGGCCTGGTAATCAAAATTTCATCAAAGTTATCAATGAATTTGTTAGAAACTACAGGATAAATTATTACAGTTATCATATCTTTAATTAGTGTTAAACTTTGAAAAGGGAAACAAATACATGGCCTAAAATTTAGACAATGAAGAACCTTGGATCTATTCATTTATGTATGTTCCTTTCCCAAAGAACAAGGATGTATAATGCAAATGAAAAAAATATATATTACTTTTTTTTTTCAATGTGCATAATGACCAACATTGCACAATACATTGTACAATATCTATAAACTGAAACCATTTTATACACTCACTGTACAGGTATACATGTATGCCAGCATATTTAATCATTTGAGTGGGTTACGAAGTATGAAGTATCGTTAGATCAGATGTTTGAGTTCATGATATCCTTTTCATTTTGGCTGGTGCCAGAAGGGAGTAACTCCTTCCATTTTCATACAGCATTAAAGCCTTTATAGTGCTAATGAGATCATGTTACTGACAAGCTTTTTGAAGTATACAAAATCAATCTCCGATGGCATCATTTTGAGTTCAAATTATTGTCATTCCCACTGGAGTTTATAAATTCTGAATTAAAGAAATGAAGACTAAATCCTCAACAGCTGTGACTGAGCAGATTTGGAGTGTCCACCTGAACTGAATACAAATTATACCAGAATTTAATGTGCACAGTAAAAATTTGAATTTAAATCCTTTAGAGTTGGAAATAATTTATTCCACTCACTGGCGGATCCAGGGGGGCACAGCTGGCCCTCCCCCCCCCCCTTTGAGATGCACAATTAAAATTTGTAATGTAAAAATGCCGTTACAACAGAAGTGTGTGCCCCCCCCCCCTTGTGAAGACCCTTTTTTTCTTCTTTGTTTTCATTGTCAAATTTTTCCTTGGAAAAGTGTGCCACCCCCCCCATTTTGAAAATTCCTGGATTCACCCCTGATTCCACTATTACCTAAAATTCATGAGGGGGAAGCAGAAAAAATACAGAAAGAAACCAGAGGAGTGGTATTGGGCCAAGAGGAACATGGAACGGTGTGGCCATCACCCCTTCAGGAAATGGCTGGAGGGGGGCCAGTCAAATATATCGCTGTACACACGCGTGACCAAAAAAAGGGTGTTCAAAGGGGTGTTTTTTCGGTTTTGGACGCGGTCCGCGCGTGGACTCGTTAAGGGTATCAAAAACACTGATTTTCAAGAAAAAGGGTGGTTTTGAAAGACTGGCCGATGGTCAATCGCAGGGTCAAACGTATTTAGGGTTTGTTTTTCCCCCAAAGCTTTTTTTTTTAGACTAGCCAAAAGTGTATAGGCCTATAGGGTATTTTTTTTTCCCAAGCTTTTCCCCCCCCCCCCCCGAGGTTATATTTTGGCGACAACTTGTTTCCAGGGGCAAAAATGTGTAAATAAAGCCCGCGAAAATCTTGTTTAGTGGGTTATTTTGCACACAGAGAAAAACTTGTTTAGGGGGTGTTTGGAAATTTCTTGGTCACACGTGTGTACAGCAATATATATTTGACTGGGTGTGGTCAAGAGGAACATGAAAGGGTGTTGCCATTACCCCCTTCATGGAGTGGTTGGTTCTCCTTAAACAGATGGAAAAAAGTATTAAATGAAGCTAAATTCTTCAATTCCCTAAAACTACAAACTTCAGGGAAAACAAAACGAAGAAGAGACCAGGGATGGGTGCGGTCAAGAGGGACATGAAATGGTGTGGTCATTACCCCCATCATGGAACGGGTGGTCCCCCTTGTCATTAGAGATGGAAAAAAGTATAAAATGAAGCTAAATTCTTTATCTAATACTAAAAAATTCACTCGAAGGGAAAACAAAAAAGAAAAAGAGACTAGGGGTGGGTGTGGTCAAGAGGAACATGAAAGGGTGTTGCCATTACCCCCTTCATGGAGTGGTTGGTTCTCCTTAAACAGATGGAAAAAAGTATTAAATGAAGCTAAATTCTTCAATTCCCTAAAACTACAAACTTCAGGGAAAACAAAACGAAGAAGAGACCAGGGATGGGTGCGGTCAAGAGGGACATGAAATGGTGTGGTCATTACCCCCATCATGGAACGGGTGGTCCCCCTTGTCATTAGAGATGGAAAAAAGTATAAAATGAAGCTAAATTCTTTATCTAATACTAAAAAATTCACTCGAAGGGAAAACAAAAAAGAAAAAGAGACTAGGGGTGGGTGTGGTCAAGAGGAACATGAAAGGGTGTTGCCATTACCCCCTTCATGGAGTGGTTGGTTCTCCTTAAACAGATGGAAAAAAGTATTAAATGAAGCTAAATTCTTCTATTCCCTAAAACTACAAACTTCAGGGAAAACAAAACGAAGAAGAGACCAGGGATGGGTGCGGTCAAGAGGGACATGAAATGGTGTGGTCATTACCCCCATCATGGAACGGGTGGTCCCCCTTGTCATTAGAGATGGAAAAAAGTATAAAATGAAGCTAAATTCTTTATCTAATACTAAAAAATTCACTCGAAGGGAAAACAAAAAAGAAAAAGAGACTAGGGGTGGGTGTGGTCAAGAGGAACATGAAAGGTTGTGGTCATTACCCCTTCATGGAGTGGGGGGTCCCCCTTGTCATAAGAAAGAGATGCAAGAAATGTACAAAATGAAGCTACATGTATTCCCATATTAAAAAAATATCAGAATGGGAAACAAGAAATGAAAGCGAGAGACTAGGGGAGCAGGTTGTGGTCTAGAGGACCATCAAAGGGTGTGGTCATTACCCCTTCGTGGAGCGGTTGGTCCTCCTTGTCGTTTGGTGGGCCATCTTGGTTCTCCGTCAGTTCAATCTCCTGCGGATTAGCAGCTGCTGCTCCATCAGCTTGCACTCCTTCAAACCCTGTGAGTGAAAAAAAACAAAGAGGAAAAGGAAATAATTGTACAGGAGTTCGTAGTATCACAGAAAAAATATGGGCAGGGTTTGTAGAGGGTTTATATGCATGCTACATGTAACTGAAAATTAAGCCATTGATAACCAATCCACAAACCATGATAATAAAAACAGGGCAAAGTTGTACCATTAAAAGTACGGTGTTATTATAAAAAAAATCTCAACTTCTGGTTTTAAAAATACACCATGATTTTTTTAGCATAACACCAAATAGTTGTTAAAATACCAAACACAATGCTGCCGTACTTTGGCAAAAGGAAGCAAGTTAATACAGAAGTATCATTTGTTGTAAATGAGCAATGTGAGTTCGTCATTTTGCAATTTAACAGCATATTTTCTTCAATATCTTTCCATAGAACGATCATTTCTTCCTCAAATTTTGCCTGAACGTGAAACATAGGGTGTTTCAGAAACGGCAATAAGTCAAATTTGACTGATGTGTCACTTGCTTTCTTTAGCCAAACTTGGGCAGAATATGTAATCCATGAATTTAATGCATATAAACTTTTTAAACTATTTACTCTTTACTGCAACACTGTAGTTCTAACAGAATTTATGTATGTATGTAAAAACACCACTGTTTTGTACCTAGTTCTGTACCTTTTTTTACATTTTATTTTCAGGGGGGGGGGGCTACTTTTCAGAACCTACAGCATGTATACTGCATACAGTAAATCTGCAACATAGTGAATGGGGATTTTTCCAGGGCTCTTGAGAGCATTTCGGGGGCTAAATCGTCCTGAGCCCCCTGTTTATTTTTTTATGCTTGGCACAACACAGTAAAAACGCTGTTTAAGATTTTATACAACGCTGTTTACTATATGAACCTTACAGTATTTGTTTAACCATTTAAACAATCATGTTTAATTTATTGACAATTAGATATTGAAAATTAAACTTTGTTGCTTAAGATTTAAACAGTTGTTTAAACTGTTTAAACAATTACTGTAAGGTTCATATAGTAAACAGCGTTGTATAATTTTTTTTTACTGTGAATGAACAGTATGCAGGCAAACTCTGCAATTATACCCCCCCCAAAAAAAAAAAAAATCATTACTTGCTTTTTACAAAAATTGTAATTTGTATTGACTTTTGAAAAACCACATCCTACATGTACTCCCAAGGTGAGAGTCAGATTTTTGTTTGTTTTTGTTAAATGTCGATTTATCATCACACAGCATATCTATAATTGAAGAATGCACACAATATTTGTGTACTTTTATATATAAATCCTGCAAATATTGGGCTATTTTTTTTAACGGGTCATGTGGTCCAGTGGTTAGAGCATTGGACTCATAATCGCAAGGTTGTGAGTTCGAATCCCCACTCTGCCATTGTCTCCACTTTGATGAAAAGACCCGAGAGTAATGTCTGTCGTCCATAACGTCAGTCACTATGACTGATTAAACCAGACGTAAAATGTTTCCTACATGTAGGTAATTGGTTATATACCAGCTTGGCGTTTACCAGCAAACTGCTGTCCTGTCGAGTTCCTACGGAGTTACCGTAAACAGAAACAGAAACACCAGTTGTTTGAGCAGATTGACGAATGGCCCATATATTGAGGTTAAACAAAATGCAAATGAAATAGTGAAATAAAAGCTGGACTTCCCTGCCTAATAGTAGACACAGCTGTGATGGAGTTGGCCTTCATATCAATATTCATAAACTGTATCTCATGGATCAAAGCTCCTCTAATATATTACAGATATTGATTTCCCCATCATTGCAGTGCTTCGTAAAATAACAAGGTACATTACATTGTACATGTATGTTGGCCTACAATGTATGTGACATTGCTATTTAATGTACATAATGTACATGAACCTCAGAAGGTCTGTAAAAGGCCAGGAGAGCATTTCAAGTTCAACTGTCCTATGTAATAAGCTACTGAAATCCTTGCATCTGATTGGTTGTTGGATATTTTTACCTGTGAAAATCACTTACTAGATTTTTTGTGAAAGACTCCTCATGGAGACTAAGTTCTTATGTCATAATATAGGCCTTTGCCTGTATATTCGGGTTCATAGATATACATGTGTACTGTACATGTACTAGTATGTACACTCCGTGCACAATGATTTTATTTCAAACATATAAGAACCATAAAACATTGGCTAGGGAACGTTTTCTTTAAATTGCCATTAGTAAAATAAAGACCAACACTAAGAGCCTCAGATGGAGTGCAATACATGTACACTGTAGTCTCGAAAATACTTCTCTATGTTATTGCAAATGAATCATATTCAAGTGCCATAGAACTTGTATATTGTAATGCAGTATTCAAAAAATGCATACAGTAAATATTGCATTCTTCTCTGCATGCTAGAATCACAGCAGTATATTTGCAAATCCTTCATACTTTATGCATATTATCAAATCATCCTTCAGAATTGTCATGGGTAAGAGCCCATTAACAATGTGTGTGCAGAATACAAAAGGTTCCCAAATTTCCTCCAGACATAATACACATATATGCAAACTAGATAGGACAGTGTATTTTGTTTGTTACAAGTATCATCTATTGGTGGACATCAACGGGCATGTACTGACCTACACATGTAGATTAGAACTTTTCACAGAAAAGCATTGATAGCATGAATGCTACAGTGTTAAACTCTGAATTACTACTAGAAAACAAAAAATCTACTTGGGGAGACTCGGTGGAGCAGTTGCAAATGTGACTCACTACCCCAGCTTGTACAGTATACATGTCCTTTCTGTCAAAAAGGGGGTGTGGCACTTCGTGACCATAAAGAATCGAGCCAAGCACTGTATTGCATTTGTGTTTTATCTTCTGTTGCCTTTATTGTAGGCCCAAATGCCAGCCCACACAGAGAAAGAGAAGAGAAGTACTGCACAGCGGTTTTCTAAAGCACACAGTTACATAGCAAAATAGTACCGTATTTCAAAGATAAAGAGAAAATACAGAGTACATGTACATGTACATAGATTATCCTTGGACTGTTGGACAGAACGATATCAGGTTCTTTTTTGGTCCAGAAAGCGTGGGTCAATTAGCGGAATTCTTACCAATGAGTATAGGATCAGCTGCCTGTGACTTGGTCACTGCGAAATACATGCTTGCTACAGTGCACTATCCAAAACTATCTCATCTTGTTGATGTCACAAACACACTGAATACAGCACACAAAAGTCCAAGCCTCAATTCAACTAGTTGACGGCTGAAAATAACCCCTTTAACTACAGCTATTGATGATCTATCTAAGTAATTACGTCTTAGAGATTAGAAGTGGCTATCGTACCAATGGTTTGAGGGGGTGGCGCCGCAGCCGGTTCGGAGGTGTCGTCGGTCTCGGTGTACGACTTGTAGCTCTTCAGAATTGCTTCCTCGTCTTGTTTCTTTTTGCCAAGTATACTACTTGGGCGAAAGGTGCTCATCACAGTGTATTCCACCGAATAGCTCGGCCTCTCTACACAATACAGGAATTTGGCTCAATCTGTCAATTTCTATATCCACGTAGGTAGGATCCAAAGTTTAGATCATTAGGCCCGGATCAGACTGAGCGCATTAGAATTAAACACACCTATTTTGTTTACACATCCATTGGTGTTCCTTGTGGTCCAAACTCTTTAGAATTCTATTCAGACCCCATTAAACTTCCTCATCTGTGGAATGTTTCACAACAGTATTGTGTAAAAAGAGGTTGATATGTGGCCCAATGATACGTGTACATGCATGGATGCGTTAAGGAATAATGTTCCCCCGAACAGGGTAGACACAGTGATGTCAATTTGGGGGGAGGTTATTTTTCACGCTTTTGCAATTGCTGAATTTGGGTGCTATCTCTTTTAAGGGCTACTTTAGGGTAATTTAGCACATTTTTTCATGAGAAGAATATATATTTTCTAATGCTTTTTCTTGAATATTGTTTGTGACAGATCTTGGGGACACTCTAGAAAAAAATGGTCACCCTTGCAAAACATTCAATTTCGAGAAGAAAAAAAACATCGGTTCAGGAAGTGTACTTTGTAATGTGGGTCCATCATTCTGAGTACATCCTCAAAATACTCTAAACCTTTAACTTTTCATTTCTTTTATTAATAAAGAAGCAAATACTTTTAAAATATAAATAGGCATGGTTTTATTTGTCAAAGGGTCTGATTTCATAGACTGCAAATCAACCATTCAAGCGTGTTATAAGTTCTTTAATGGACTTTGGACCTCAAAGGGTTAGGTATTTGTACACAAGCAATATAGG
The DNA here is from genome assembly GCF_037042905.1 of Lytechinus pictus. Lineage (NCBI taxonomy): Eukaryota > Metazoa > Echinodermata > Echinoidea > Temnopleuroida > Toxopneustidae > Lytechinus > Lytechinus pictus. Next base: position 7,382,031 of record NW_026974141.1, read on the forward strand.
TAAACACTGGCTTGGTAACTTTGTGCTCAGCTCTGCCCTTTAAAAACCATCCTCATTAGTTTTGTTTGAAATGAGAACATCTTATTTTTAATTAAATTGGGCTCTCAAAGATCCTGCCACAACCCAACTAACTCTCGTCAAACCTGCCAACTTTTGGTTCAATTCATCCACCCACCTCCCACCTCCCCTCCCCCCCCCCCCAAAAAAAAGGGGGCCAACTATTAAAAAATCCTAATTGTCATTGTGTTGCCTACCTTTTTTTTTTCAATTGGCGATTGGCACAGTAGAACATCATCCGTATTACACGGGAATAAAAAAAAACAAAGAATCACCCATTTTTAGGCTTTACAATGTACATGTGATGGGAAATTTAATAAAACATGCTATAAAAAATGCTATAAACATTAGAACGGTTTTGAAAGAGGGGATGCTGAAAATGCAACAAATCATGATCAGATGGTCAATTTAACATGTTTGTTCAGTTTGGTGAAAAAAAATGGGGGCTGAAGCATCCCCGGTTCCGCAGCCCCTGCTTTATAGGGCTTATATTCTGAACTAAAGCTCTGGGCCCCATCTTACAAAGAGTTACGATTGATCCAATCAATCTCAAGTACGTGTATATGGAAATCCATCAATGTCATAATTTTTTCTTTAGAAAATTTGCTCAATGTCCTTTGAAAGCAAAGAGAAGCATACTGAATTGTCAAGAAAACAGTGAATACATGTATATGAATAAACATCAAATCTAGAAAAAAATTTGAACAAACATGTATTTTAGATGATGACGTTGCTGGCTTTCCATAGTTGCGACTGATCGGATCAATTTTAACTCTCAATATGAAGGTGGGCCCTGGTTTAACTACCGGTACTGATCCCAACTGTGTGGAAGCGCCATAGTGTAGCAGCTCTGACTCTCGCCCTTTAATCAGACCAACAGAGGGTGGTGTGTTCCAATCTCACCATGGCCTAGCGTCCTCTGGCAAGGCGTCAATCCACATTTTGGAAACAACCGTCACTATGGTTGGTTTAGCAAGTGTGCGCCTACATGTACATGTAACAGGCTGCTAAAAAGCTATGAATCCAGTGACCGGGTAATAATAATTGTGAAGCACTTTGAGCAATTGTAGATTGATTAATATACAAGCCAATCATTATTATCATTACTGATAGCCAATTGTGAGTCATCTTTACATTTGGGGCCGTTTCATAAAGCTGCTTGTGTTATTAAGGAGAATGAAACTCTTGGAGCAAGTTAGCTTTTGTGAAAGCAGAAAAATCAAAGAATAAGATCAACAAAAGTTTGAGTAAAATAGGACTAGCAATAGAAGAGTTATGAGCATTTGAATGTCGAGATCACTAATGCTATGGAGATCCTCCCATTGGCAATGCGACCAAGAACTATGATGTCACAGATTAACAACTCTCCCCTTTTGGACACTGAAAATATACCCCAAAACATCTCTTTTTGCTCATGCTGATCATATGACAAACGATTCATCAATGATATAATGTTGTGAAACCTCTGTACTTGTCCTCTCATAAAGAGAACACCTAACCTTGTGATAGACTCTATAAAAGTGAGAATATAAGTGAAATAAGTACTAAAGTAATGAGGGAGTTGTACGTGTGTGACATCACAGATCTTGCTATGTCAAGATCTTGGTCGCATTGCCAATGGGAGGATCTACATGGCATTAGTGATCTCAATATTCAAATGCTCATACATGTAACTTTCTTATTATTCATTCAATCTTCCTCAAACTTTCAACAATATGTTTCTTTGATATTTCTCTTTGATATGGATTTAGCTGGTTTTAAGGGTTTCATTCTCCTTTATAAAGTTAAGAGCGACTTTAAGAACAACTCGTGAACCCGTCTTACGTGCTGAACCATCGCCAATGAATACACCATTTTACCACAAGAAAGGATTACCAGTCGTTCTTGAAGTCGTTCTTAACTTACGAACAGTTTTATGAAACATCCACCAGCTTCAATTTTTAAGAAGTTCTCAAATCATTCACAATCATAATGTCTAGCGAGTTTTCTTAAGTTGATTTTTATTGGACAAGAAGCTCAGGGGAGCGTTTTGTCAACAGTTTTGTCCGACATGTTGTCAGATCTGACAACATTCCTTGAATCTGATTGGCTGAGAGGCAGTTACTATGGTAACTGTCAGATAAAATGTCCGACAAGTCCTTCATGAAACGCTCCCCTGGTGTCGGACTAGTCTGCAGGCACAGACCCTAATTGAAACTTTGATCAGCAAGGGCATCTGCACGCAAAGACTAGCACATACAAAACTTGCTGTTTCCTGAGCGAATACACAAGGCATGAGTAGGCTGCACATTCAGACCCTTAGCTCGAGTGAAGGGTTTGCACAGCGGACTAGTGTCGGACTGTCACTGTGATTACTGTCGGATAAACAACCTTTTTTTATCAGATAAGATTTCTAACAAGTTCTTTCAAGATACACGTATGTAAATGTATGCTTGGACCATGAATCTTCATGCAAATGATTCTATTCGCCGCAAGCCCCCCCCCCCCCTTATTTTTCTCATTACCAAGAAGACTCTGTTTGCAAAATTTTAGCCTTCTCACTCAGTAGTGCATCATGGGAGAAGGTTGGGGGTGGACATGTTTAGGAAATGGTTGTCAAAAACAGAATTGCCCACACGATGACTAGAGTCACTAAACTCTGCACTCCCACAATCAAAATGCCCTGGAGGACACTGCTCTCATAAAAAAATAAAATTGGCCCTTTGATACCTTTTGATTTAATAAGATTATTTGAACCCCCAATATTTCCATTTCATAAAAATGTTCTGGCATTGAATTCTAGTGTCAGGGTTTTTCTCGTTGAAGTAAATTGTACAAATAGACGCCCACACTGGTATTTGAATAAAAGCAAAGTACACACCTACATACAGCATAGTATGAAGTGTAATTGGAAATAAATCAGAAAAACGTCTCTTCCAATAAACATGAAAGTACAAGTGCAGTACAGTTTTTACAATTGCATAAATTTATTGATCTTCAATGTTCAAGAGATACTGTATACATGCACAAGATGCACAAAGCAGTTCAGATAAATCCAGGTCACGAATACATACATGTATGATACAGTATCAAAAGTTTAAATTCTAAAAAAAACTTTATTGGCTTCATCCTAATAACAAATATCATAACCTAGGCTACATTACATAAACCAAATGTTAGCTTTTGTTTTAATGTCTTCAAATTTGCAGGTGGCTAGTGGCCCAATAAAGGGTTCCATAACATTTGCTCCGGCGAGAATTACTCTGGCGACAATTGCTCTGCTCTCGATTCCACACACTAATGGAATGACCAACTTTAACCCTGGGTTTTATACCCTACCCTAAACCTTATGCAAAACCATATAATTGCAACCCTAACCCTACATGTACATCTTATACCCTTTTTACACAGGATTTTCTTAGCCCCGGACTATCGCTAACCCCGTACTATCCTTAACCTCGTACTATTTTTTTTCCTTTTCACACATGCCAAATTGTTATTGCTAACCCCGCATAAGGAATGCTTGCTTTTCACACACGAAACTCGCTAACCCCGGACCCGGGGGGGGCACTCGACCAAAAAAGTGGTAGGGGTGTGCCGCGGGCGAGACAAAAAACGGGGGCCTTGGAGCGGGCGAATTGTAAAAAGGAGGGTCCTCGGAACGGGCTTCGGAACTACAAATGTTTGTGAAAACGGGGGTCCTTGGAACAGGTCGCCTGCGTGCGAGTGCGTATGCATCCCTATGGAACGTGCATGCAGCTAGCCCGGCGGCACGACTGACGGGCGCGCTAGCGCAGAGGCGATGGTCGGACAGCGAGCTGCGGCCGCTTTTCACCAAAATTGCAACCGGAACGGCGTACCGGAAAATATGCGAAGCCCTGGAGCGGATTTTTTTTCTTCTTTTTTCTCGAGAAGAAGAAAATGCTATGCTTTGGAGCGGCTTTCTTTGTTCTTTTTCTCAATAAGACAAAAATGCTATGCCTCGGAACGGAAATTTGAGTGTAAAAATGGGGGTCCCCTCCGCGGCACATACCCACTATGCATTATATACTGAGTGCCCCCCCCCCCCGGGACCCCGGACTAGTGGTAGCTCATTCACTCGTACCCTTTTTACGCACGCTAAACTTTCCTTAACCCCGTACTGTAGGTCCGGGGCTAAATTGCGGGGTTAAGCTTAGCCCACTTTCGTTTTACACTAGCGATCTTAACCCCGTACTATCGCTCTTAGCACCGCAATTGCTGGGATAACCCTGCTTTTTTGCAGGGCCAAATAATCCCATACTAAAGGTGGGATTAGCCCACTTTGCAAAAATGCTGTGTAGTGGGCTAAGCTTAACCCCGTACTATAGGTGGGGCTAAATTGCCATTTAGCCCCACCTATAGTACGGGGTTAAGGAAATTTCAGCGTGTGTAAAAAGGGTATTAGACAAAATTAAGTCAGGAGCAACTACCGCCTCACCCAATAAAGGTATCGTCAGAAATAGCATAAATTCTACTGCTGTTTCATAAAAATCACCGGAATGGAGGAAAAATTGTTTTACTTTTAACAGAGGATTTCAGTATGCCATCGGTTCTGCCCCGACTCATGCAGGCAAACATGAAATCTATGGTGGCTCAGTGGTAGGGCGCGGCCTCATGATCGGGAGGTTGGGGGTTCAATCCCCAGCCGAGTCAATGATTCGGCTGGGGAATCGGAGTCATACCAAAGACTCATAGAAATTGGACCTTCTGCCTTCTTGCTAGGCACTCATTATTTAGATTGGAGAAGGGTAACTATAAGTTCGTGTTTGATATGGCTACCCTGGGTAAATAGTTGTTATTACTAGAAATACTTCCATGTAGGCCCGAATTCACAAACGTGGTTTTGAAAACCATTGGTTGAATCCATGGTTTATGCAGATCTCCTACATAAATTACGCTTTAAAAATTTGCCGCGAATATTGACAAATGTCCAATACTGATTCACGCTTTTGTCAGTGCGGCAAATTGACACCTGCTATTTTATTCATTGCTTTGAAGACTGGATCATTACAATTCAAAGCAGTGGACTCATGAATAAGCTAAGAATACACAACCATGGGAACAAGGCGTCAATTTGGCAAAATGTGACAAAAGTGCGCAAAGCATTGGACATTTTTAATTTACGTGGAAAAATTATTAAAAGCATAATTTATTCAGGAAATCTGCATATTAAACCAAGGGTTCAACTCAAATTACAGATGGTTTCAAAACCATCTGCAAATTCCGGCCATAAAGACTCACCATTATTGACATGATGTATGTCGTGGCCAGGAGGGTAGACTTTGATCCAAGACTCACTTTCTGAGTTTTTCTCTGACATAGCAGCAAATCAAAATGAATATTCTCTTGTTTAAAAGCACCTTTCAAAACCTCAAGACAATCAATGTCAGAGTAAAGAGCGAAGATCGGAAGATCTGCGCTTGTTGGAAAATGAAACAAAACACTCTCTCCAACAAAGCATACGAGCTGAGGAAATTTTCAACATTCGGAGAGACCAGAAGATGGCAACCTTTCCAACGTAAAGTTTTTTCACACATCGAAGAACAATTCAAAGTCTTTTAGTATGATCAAAATCATCCAATATCAGAATGCACTGAAAATCATAACTTTAAACAAAAAGAATGAGTTTTTAAAATCCTACTTCACTAGAAAGCAGCACATTGTTTCTGGAAAAGACGGTTGATGTCTACCGGTAAGCTGTGGAAAATTGTTTATTACACCAAGGGCAAGGCCCTTATATTTTATGTACTGTACATATACACATACGAGTCACAAATTAATTTGACACTTAAACACAAGGGCGTGTGCTTAGTTTAAGTACATTAAACTGCACGCAAGTATTGATAAAATCAGCTTTTAATACCCATCATACGCATTCGTGATACCAGCATACATACAGTACTGTATATAGGATACCATCATAAATTTACATAGCCATATAGCCTAGTGGTATGAATTTCAAAATTAACTACCCGTATAAAATGAAGTGTTCACACAGAGAGTTATTTGTTTTATACAATATCAGGATAGAATTTTATTTTTTTATATTTTTAGGGCATATTTCATCACATTGAGCCAATTGTTATTGTTTTAGGGGTATTCTGTTGTGTATACATGTATTCTTTGATATTGTTTGTGGCAGACCTTTGGGCAAATGCACAACAAATAAAGGTCTATGCCTATGGTCCCCTATTATTAAAAGCATTCTATTTGGAGAATTTTATACCCCTTTCATAAACCCAATTATGCGGCTAATAGCAGCATAATTTGGTCGTAAAATCACATTATTTTGATGCTGCAATTATCCGCATAATAGCGGCATAGGGACCAGATTTTGACTTTATGAACGCATTTCCAAATAATGCGGATAATTGCCATGGTGCGGTCACAAGATCACCCTTTTCCAACACAACCGCATCAGAGGGGGCGTGTGCAGTTGTCATGACGATTATCCGCCTTTTTCAGGACGGGCGCTCGTAAAAATAGTGCGGATTATTTTCGGAGTTTGTGAACGCAATTTTTATTGAATTATCGGCATTACTCTTAGGCGGATAATTTGAGGATGGGTTTGTGATAGGGGTATAAGTCTCTATTACTCTACTCTGCAGTATGACAGCATTAACTACCCTGGCTTTTATAGCAGAGCAGCTATTACGCATAATGCGTATCAAGGTAGCCATGAACGGGCCACTCACCTCACCTGGGTTGAGTGCAGCACAATTATGTGGGTACATGTAAATTTCTCGCTGAAGGAAAACATGCCATGGCTTGGAATTGAACCCACATCCCTCAGATTGAAAGACAAGTCATAACCACTAGACCATGATGCCCCCACGTAGCCTCCTATAGCCCTCCCCCCCCCCCACCCATTAAAAAAATGTAATGGTCTGGAAGAGTCAAATAAGCTACATAAATAATTCCCTCCCCTACCCCCCCCCCCAAAAAAAAAAAAAACACACACACAACCAGCATCCTACTATTAATATTGTACTTTTTTGTCAATATTTCACTTGTCTGAAATAGAATTTAGCATTTGACCCCTTTCAGTTCTAGGTTAACCCTAACATCTGTGGGTATGTAAAAAATGAAGCATGATTCAATGGGTCATACAGGCATGGTACACCGTACATGGAGATACTGTTGTAATGAGTCATGCATGACGTAACACAATCGGCAATGTCATTGCACTTGTTGAAAGGTACATGTAGACATTGTAGTCCAGAAATATAGGGCTCTACATGTACATTGTACACACCTGTAGGCCAATTTTAAACGACAACATGAATCATGATTGAAAACGTGATTAGAAAACGCGTTATAATGAGAAACAAAGGGTGGGTTCAATGTCCTCTATTCCCGGTCGTAAAAGTAAACGTCTTTCAAATCATGATTCGGAGGAAAATTTAACCATCGAAAAAGATGCATAATTTAATGCGATCAGCTCAAATTTTACGACCTAGAGCATCACGAATGCGACATTGAACACAATTGAGTTTTGAAACGTCTTTAAATTTACTCTCGCAGTGCAAGCCTACACAAACAGGTGCCAGAACTGACCTTTCTTGTGATGGGTCAAACTGCGCACTAAAGCTGCGCTTACGAGAGCAGGAAATTTAAAGACAATCAGCATATAAACGGCTTTATATTTTCGACACTGAACAGTGCACCACTGATCGTGTGTGTGTTCGGTGTTTTGCAATCGAGTTTTCAATCATGATGCATGTTGGAATTTACATTTGAAAATCGACAGCGAACACACCCTCAGTACAAGACTTTTTTCTTTTGTACCCCCTGTACATTAATTTGTACAACATTCCCATGTGTCTGAATAGGGTAAGGATTCTTCAAGTCAAGGACTCTTATCAGAAGGGCATTACCTCTCATCCAAAAGAGCACTGAAGAACCAGAGAATACATGTACCAAGGAGGTAACTCTAGCTCTAGATGTACCGTCAAGTTTGTAGGTCCCCTATCATATTCATGCTGAAATGGTACTTACGTACCTTCTTGGCAATGAATTTTAGTAAATGCCTATTGTACCCTATATTTTCAAGCATGGAACGGGCTAAAAATGTCAGGATACAAATCTTGGACTGTAAATTTATGGTATTAATTATTTTATATCCTACATAGATTGAATCCTGCATAGTGATTGGTTCAAATATCATCATGTGACCAAATATATTTCAACTATGATGTTGCGTGACGTCAGACCTCGATATATTTTTTGCTATACCAATATTCTGACATCATTATTTCAGAAAACTGGATAATTAGCTAAACTCTCAGGCGCACCCGCCAGCGAGCTCTCTCTCCCGGGCAAATCCCGTGATGCGTCGGCGCAGGCACTAATCTGCGTTCCCCTGAGCGCGGTGGCTCGGAGAAAAGTAGGTAATTCAATGCAAGTAACCTGACTTTGCAAGCTCAGCGCATAGATTTTGGTTATAAATTATTAAAAGTAGGATATAAAACAAATACATGTATATCAGGCGTTTCATTCGAAAGCATAGTGGAAATTATCAATCCTCGGTTGGACCATGGACCTATTACAAATAGGTAAATAGTAATTGCCAGACCAACCTCGGATAAATAATTCCACTACAGTCTACACTTTCTCAAAGCCTGATATATTTGTTTATTATCTAATCACTTCTCATCATGTATGTCCATGTAAATTTGTTGAAATACAAGTGCTTGAGAAAATAAAAACATTACTGATAGAGGAAACTAGATACCCCCAAAATTCAAAATGTATATTTTTCACAAAGAAATGTAACTTTTGAAAAGAAATAGCAGTTGGTGAATTAAATGCCCACTTCACTTCTCAGATGGAATGTAAAATGACACTACATGTACATGTAGTATAAGAGGTAAATTGTCAATTCGTCTACTGCCAACTCGTCCACTCACCACATGGTCTACATTCATTTAGTCTAATGCCATTCCATCCATCAATATTTCGTCTAACCATTTGGCCCATTAAACCACTTGGTCCAATTATCACTTCGTTTAATCACCATTGTGTCTATGACCATTTCGTCTCATAACCAGGTGGTCTAATATCCATATCATTTTCATTCATTTTGCACAATTTAACACTTAGTCCAATTAGACCAAATGGAATGGACTAAATGGCTATTGGACCAACTGGTTATTAGACGGAATGGCATTAGACCAAACGAAAGTAGACCATGTGGTGAGTTGACGAACGGATAGTAGACCAATTGATAGTGGACGAGTTGGCAATTGGACGAATTGGCATTAGACAAATAGGAAGTACAGACCCAAAACGGACATAAAAGCTTTACTCGACGTTTTTAAGCAAACTCCAGAAAGTAAACAGTTCCAAAAAGTTCCATGTCGCAATAGGTTTTGAAAAGGAAAGTTCAGGCTCATCAGCTGTCAAGGAGGAAATTGGGTTTGATGTGAACTGATAGCTACAGCAAGAGCTCCCAACAGCATGTGTCACAGAGGGCTTTCACACCAACTTAAAAACCAAAAATGCTCAGCAAGAAAAAAAATGTAATGGGGGCTCAGGGAAACTACCCCCCCCCCCCCCCACGAAATGCTCAAGAGAGCCACGTGGGAAATCCCCATTTACTGCAATGTTAAAGCTTATATGTTGCCAATTTACACAAAAGGCTGTGAAAAGCAGTCTCCAAAATATCTTCTTTTTTTTAAATGGTATACTCTGATTTAATTTAAATTTTAATTTAAATTTACCCCGAGATCTACAGCAAATTACTTGAAATATTCCCCAATCATAAAACACCTGCTACACTAATGCAGGGCTCCACACTAACCTGATCATGTCAGACCAGTAGATAGTAAGTTCTACCATTTTTTACTGGTCCGAACCTAAAATTTACTGGTCTCCAAAAATAAAGAAAAACATAAAAAGACTTGAGTTTACCTTGCCGACTTTTATTGCTTATTGTTATCCCCCCCCAAAAAAAAAAAAAAACAATCAAACACATACACCATAATTCATGAGAGCCATTTGCATTTCTCAATTTTGTAGAGCGTTTTTAGTGAGACACTAGAGCCATGATTTACAAAAGAGAAGAAAATATTTGTATCAGTAAGATATAATTTTTACTGGTCATTTCGGACCAGTAAATCTGGATATTTTTGTAGATACATGTACATGCACAATTTCATTTCAATATTATGAGAACTTTCGCAGGTGTTTTCCAAATTCATGGGGTTTCTTGTAGTACAAAAACTTAAGACGTTCTTGTCCCCGTAGTATGCTGCCATGCTTAGGTTCTAGCAATGGCTGAGGGATCGATTTCATATCTGCATGGTGCCTCTCTGCCACCTCTGCCACCCAGACCTTTATTACTACTGAGCATGCTCATAACAAGACCTTATCCTAAAATGGTCTGCTTCAGGTGGGTTTGAATGCAAACACCAGGCATTATGATGCATTTTTAGGCCTAAACAAGGTCTTGTATCCTATTTAGGGGGCATTTCGATGATCGAGTTGGTCTGAAAGCCCCCATAGAGAGGGACCTTCCTCCTGCACAGCGACCTGCACAGCGACCCACAGGAAGTGAAACAAGTTAGTCATCTGATGGGAGGTTGAGATCTTCATCTGATTGGTTTATGATAGATTATATGGACTACAGGTGCATTACCGAGGGATAAAATAGTTTCAAAGATTTGATTGTTTGCATGGAGATGTACAAGTACAGCGTATGCCTAAATTGTGTTTGTGTTTTGGCTTGTTGGTTTTGTTTTTGTTGTTTTGCCCTCCGGCAAAGAGCTGGAGTATTTTTAAAAAATGACATAAAAAGGGACTAAACCCCACAATAATTTTGAAATTTTAGACCCAGAGTAAGCCTGCTGAAAACTTGTTTACAATAGCTACATGCCTACGAGTGAAGGTGCTACTAGGGACTAGCTGACGACTACATGTAGATAAACTTTAGGAAGTTAACCAAAAGCCTCTATTACATGTATGCTTTTCACATTGCATTTCCTTAACCCCATACTATCTTTTTTTTTATTCACACTGTCTTTCTTAACCCCATACCATCTGCTTAGCCGGGGTTAACGCCTTAAACCCAGACTATCCCACAGCTCACATTGATGATTTACAGAGCGTGATTAACGTGCAATTTCGACTTCTGTGATTGGCTATTGCTTAGCCCTACTTTTCCTTAGCCCAGTTTCGTTTCACACTGCATCTCTTAGCACCGCAGCTGTGGTGGTAGCACCACAATATTAAAGGCGGCTAACCCTGCTTTTTTGCAGGGCCAGATAGTACCGTACTATTTACCATGCTAGCCCACTTTGCTAAAACATAGTGTGAAAATGAAGTGGGCTAAGCTTAACCCCGATAAAATTGGTGGGGCTAAGGCCCCCCCCCTTAGCCCCACCAATTTCCCGGGGTTAAGGAAAAAAAGTACAGTGTGAAAAGCATCTGTATAGGCCTACATGTACAGTACATTATGTTCACCACATTGTACATGCCGTCGCCTTCTTGCACAAAGGCTGTTAGCACTCACTGCACGTCGCCTACCCGCAGAATGGCTGTTAGCGTGCAGTGAACAGTGCGCACTAACGGCCTTTGTGCGGGAAGGCGACGCGCAGTCCGCGCTAAGGGCCCTTGTGCGGGAAGGCGACGCACAGAGCGCGCTCGCTAAACGGCCTTTGTGCGGAGAGGTGACGATGTGCACTTTAATAGATTTATTTGTTTTAGACTGCAGCAAGCCTATTTGTATCAAGAAAGCCAGCAGGTAATCACAATGTACATTGTAGATCTAGCTGCTTGCTTGCAGCATGTAAAATCAAATGAATTGATTAATTTTCATAAAGATTGCTTCGAGGGCATTTCCATATAATGTACAGACTACAGTGAAATCCAAGTGCATACCAATACCTGTTCTATGGAATGTGACCTTGTCCAGAGTAACTTAAGAGGTCAAAAGATGAAAAAGGGTCAAACTATTTTGATTCATGACCCAGCAAGCAAACCCTGATGGAATAAAGCCCATACAAAAAACTAGAATTTTCCCAGGGAACTCATATTCATGAATAGGCCTGCACCAGAAGAGTAAAAAGGCCTATTAATTCACAGTGATTATGATTATTAAACTCTTTTGTCATGCTGTATCAATTTTCTTTTCATTTCAAACATACTGAACTCCTGTGGCTGTGAGTACTACATGTACATCAAGAAAAACACATATCTTGTGAAATATAGGCTACAATACAAGAATTTTTAAGGTTCATCTTGCACCTCATTTTTATAAGGCGCACCGGCATGCTACAGTCAGTACAGGTGCAACTTTGCACCTAGTTTCAATGAAGCAAGGTACAAAGATAGGATGGTTCTTGGAGTGCAAAGTTAACCCTATTTTTCTTTGAATGTAGGCTACATGAAGGCCTATATGTATAAAGTAGTGCAGTCTATTGTAAAGGTCATGTACACAGGATTACAAACCCTTTGAGGAAATAATCTCCAAGAAAAAGATAATATCATCATACTGGCACTTCTCGTTGCGCCCCAACAATTTCCTTCCCGCTGCTGCCCTCGGACACCCAACTCTGACTCAAATATCAAGGGGCCATGAAAGAATTGCGATAGGGTGGCTGAATTTGTGCCAACTACCTAAACCATCATTTCCATGGCAACTAAAATGTTACACAAACCATGGACCTACTTGTACAAACTAGGTGGTTTCAGACCGCCTCGAAGTTCGCCAGTTCCAGGTATTCTCTGATCGGGAAATTTACCCCGATCAGAAAATACCAGGTATTTTGGCGGTCTGAAAGCAAACTACGCGTAATATCCCCGAAAGAAAATACCCGATAAATAGTAGGTACTTGGCGAAATTACGAGAACTTTCGCGGGGATTTTTCCAAGGTCATGGGTATTTTGGCGGTCTGAAAGCAAATTACGGGAACTTTTAGCCCAGCGTGTCGTTGGGTGCGGCGCCGTGCATGGGTTGCTGCTGGGCTAGTGATTTTGAATTTCGCGCCTTGCTGCTTATCAGACCATACTGCGCATGCTCGTAACTTCAGGAACTTATCTCGAAGGGTATGTTTCAGGGCGGTGTGAATGCAGGAATAATTAATGGGTATTTTTCAGCCTAAAAAAGTTCTCGTAATTTAACGGGGATTCTTGTGATCGAGGCGGTTTGAAACCACCTACTGATAGTATACATGTAGGAAATGGGCTTCAGCCAGATGACACTGTCACTGATCCTATCAAAATTTCACTGGATCGAAATGCTTTTTGTTTTTACATAGTATGGGATAGCATGATATTCTTTGTAAACACTCCGTAGGGCCATCTGCACCAGCCTGAGTTTTCAAATTAGCGCACTATTTCTGATCCGGCAAATTATCCTGATCTGAACAATCTCGAGATTATTTGTAATGTAGATGCAATTATCACGCTAGTTTGCAGGATTAATCTCGAGATTGCATTCTCAAGTCAACTTGGGATTATTTGCAAAATAGGGCGCTAAAAGCCGCTAATTCTACAAATCATCCTTCTAATTCACAGGTGCAGACGCACTCTGGATTATTCATTTACAGCGTCAGACCATAATGCATCGATGCCTCGCTTGAGCAGGAATCGCTCTTCTTGCGATGGTGGAGACGGGGTTTCTTGAATCTCGAGATTAATCGCGAAGAGGGCCGATCGGGCTAAAATCTCGAGATTGAGCAAACTCGGGCTGGTGCAGCACCGCCTAGTGTGTCCATGGAGGCCAATGGAAAATTGAAGATGGTGTCTTTTATAAAATGGTGTGCATTTGTAACTTTGTCATAAGAAAAAAAAAGGTGAACTGACGAAATAAGAGAGGGACAATGCACAATATTGTATCTTTTCATTATAATACTACCTGAAAGTTTAAAATGAAATGGAAGACATGATTTAGGCCTATATTGTAGCCCTTTTTGTAGGCCTGTATCCAGCATCAGATCCTACAAAGCATTTGAAGGGCCCATACAGTTCTTTGTCGTAGTTGATGCTGGATACGCTAGTGTAAAGTATGTTGTACATCTACCAAGAAATAAACTGAAGTTCACGCCTCTTTCTAACCAACGCTTTTCATTTCAATGGAAAAATGAATCCACATCTCCATGTCAAATTGAATAACACAGTTCATTGGTCTTTAGGGTTACATGTAAGCATGGACCTATGAAGAGATGGACATTCATCGCTTACTTAATGAATTCACTAGGTGACTGTAATTGTCCTCTGAATAACATTCTCTTCATACTAGTCTTCTTTGGTTCAATGATCGTCACCGTGAGAAGGGACGGAAGCAGTTCGTGACTGGACATTCATATTTCACAAATTATATGCGCAATAGACAACAAATCACTTAAATCATGGAAAATCGATGTGCAGTTCTTTTTTACATTTGGTAATCTTAGTTCCATGTGTTTTATTTGGGGGAAATGTCTTCATATTGTAATATAGAGGCAATATTGTGATTGATTGTTTACCATTTAAAATTTAATTTTCCGAAGTTTCTCCATAATATTCCAGATATACGTGGTACATAACATTTATAGATCGTGTATCTCTCAATGTTATTGAGGTCCTTATGTGTGAGCGGTAGTTAGCGGATCGAATAATATCATATTTTATATCATAAAGATCGTCTGCTTTTCAAGTTTGCTACTCCAAATATGAAGCATGTTGACTGAAAGGCACATGCTGAAACAGGGTATCAGCCAACAAAAATCAAGACCGGGAAACTGTTCCGTCTTTGGGTGATCAGATACGTCTTGGTAGTCATGGTAATTGCTATTGTTACAACACCTGTATGTTCTCATTAAGATGCGCATAACCAGGCGACGGTGACTATCATTGGACCAAAGAATTGCTCGCGTTAATCGTCCATCTCTTCATAGGTCCATGATGTAAGTGATGAAGCCATTATTATCTGCAGGAAATACAACTGAAACCTGATTTCCTGTTCATTTCACTCTCTTGACATTGGTCAGTTGCACCTGCAAGTACACGTACGTGTCTACAGGCTAGAGTATGTATCATGCGAGTGAGTGGCAAAAATATAATAAACCATGATGAAATACATGTAAACAAGCTTGAAACTCAGTGAGATAAATATTTGACATATGTACATGTAGCTTTCTACTTCTAGGGCCTACATTCATCTCATATGTACCTTGACACTGGTCAGTTTTTACCATCAAGAAGTTATTAAGAGAGGGTGTAAAACTTAAACTGTGCAAACACTTCAACCCAATTTTTCAGTCGTTAACCATTCTCATTAAAAATTAGCCGACTTCTGTCAGGCCAGAAGTTTTTGAAGTTTACTGAATAGCCGATATGGTAGTGGAGGTCCCACTGTACTGTACAGAAATCATCAAGAGATCAGAATGTTGACTATGAAAAAAAAAATACAGGAAGGATGGATATTAACTTGCTCTTCCAATCACAAAAGCCTCCGAAGACCACTGTACAATGGGAACAGGATTAACAGGGAATTATCCCTAAAACTGTATAGGATTTTCTGGACCACAAACTACATGTATGAAAGCCTCCACAAGGTTTATATAGAGTTTTGTACATGTACATTGTACATTGTAGGTCTGTTAACTGCTCACACATATATTGCAGGCCTACATGTATTTGACCTGTGCACGAATCGGTGTTGACTTTCCTTCTGAATTCTTTTTTTTTTTCAATCCATCAGAAACTTGGTTTTAGGTTGGATTGTATCCAATAATTTAGAAAGATCTGGCTTCAATCCAATTAAGACTGAAGACATAAAGGGCAATACACTTCCCATATTAAAAACACTGGCATGAATGACAGTTCTTTATATACAGTTGGTCTGAACTCTGAATTACTTGCACACAAAATCTGAAGTAACAAAAGTAAACAAAGTTATGATTGGATGCTCTCTACTCTAGAGAGCTCACCAGTTTTTTTATTTTTTCTTATTAGGGCATTTTCACCACAGATGGACACAGAGGCAAAAAAATAAAGTTGATATTCATGTCAAATGCTTTATGTTTTTTAATAAAACAAGACCTGAAGTTTCTGAGACAAAAATTTTTCCGACTCTGGCAGCCATTTTTTATTTCAAAATGGCTGCCAAAGTATGGATACAAATTAGTGTTGAAAATAGTATATTGATACATATTTTGTTTTGTCAGATTTTTAAAGAACAGGTTTGATCATGATGTTTTCGCCTTTGATTTAGCTTGCTATTATAACACTTTTTAAAATCCCACAGAAAGAAACACCAGTAATTCATTCATCTGATAAAAAAACATTGATGAAGTATGTGATATGGTATGTAATGTCAGTTACCGAAAACATGAACTTTTTTTTCTCATTTCCTGGAAAAGAGGATATATTATATGAAACTTGGTAGATTTCCTCTCTAGGTAACACCCCTCCCTTCTACACCAAAATTAAAGATTACCAATTAACAATGAAGCAATAGGGTACCATTAAATATATGTAATGTCAGTTACCAAGTGGAAAATGTAATGTCAGTTACCGAGATGTAATGTCAGTTACCATGATAAAACGTTGGTTACCAATATTGAAATGCAAATATGTGGTCAATTTTATGGTGAAGAAATATTGTATACTTGTTATTTAACCCTAAGAAGACTGGGGGGGGGGGGGGCTGATTCAGCCCCCCCCCCCTCGACATTTTTCGCGATAAATCCACTGCTCGAATGTTTTTGACCTCGTCGCTAGCTGACTTTTTACCTTCAAGTCTCGAGCAACTTTTGAGACCAAAATTGTGACCCCCGGGTACACGGTTCCGAAATTACGCAACATTTTGTAAGTGCATGCAGACCCAAAATTACTCAAAAACGTGAATTTGTGTACAAATCCAATGCAAATAGTGTTTTCAGCCAAAATTCATAAAATGTATCATTATTTTTCCTTTTACTGCTAAAATCAATTAATTTTATCTTGTATAGGGCCAAAATAAAGTCCCTGACAATTTCCATTGAAAAAACAATAAAAAACAAAAAGTCCAAAAAACAAGGAAATACATAAGAAATTTAGAAAACAATAGAATACATAAGAAAATAAATGTGATGTTGAAATTTTTGAAAAATAAATTTGATCACATGCCTATCTAGAGTATGTGAAACAAAAATTAGCATTTTAGGGTCATTATTTTATTAATTAAATCAAACTTATGATTTTACGCATAAATTAGCATAATTAATCAGCAATGAGATTTTCTGCAGAATTTGATTTTATAGTTTTGTAGATAATGCCATGGGTAAAGCGCGTGCCAATTTTCGTTGCGATCGCGCCATCGACGGCCGAGATCATAAAGGGTGGGGGGGGGTAGGGGGTACTTTTCCCAACCTATTGCCTAAATCTGCAACATTTTTTAAGCTTAACATTGTGATGAAGGGGATTTCCAGGGTCCCTATTTTTAGTTTCTAGGATTCTTTTGAGCATTGCCTCGGTAAAAGTAAATTCCTGGATTTTATACCTGTTAGTAGTGTGGATGTGTGATACAATTTTGTTTTTGGTTTATAAGTATAGATGAAAAGTGAAATTTGACAGTTCTGATCAATGTTGCATGGATCTACTAAAACTGGTGTTTTTTCTAATTTACAAATAGTTCAGTTTCAGTTTAGAAGCTGGAGTTTATTTTTTGTTGACAGCTTATAAAAGAAATTAGCAAAGAAAATGATTAAACAAATTATGAAGAGAATTGAAATCCGACAGATATGAACAAGCATTGCTTGCACTGACCAGAATAGAAATCACTAAAACTACATGGCTGCATGAGATTCGGGGGAGGGGTACATGTAGCCTAGGGGAGGAGACCCTTATTAATTTTGCCTTTTTTGAGGGGAGGGGGAGGTTGGAGAAGGAAAAGGTTTAAAAAGTCAATATAAAACTGATGAATATATTATGGGTGTATAGTCAGAAAAATCCATGTGTACAGTCAATGCAATATTAAATTACTATAGGAAAACATGTAGCTGCTACATGTATGACCCCCCCCCCCCCCCCCGGGTAAGTAAAACATACATTTCTTATCTTTTGATAATTAAAAATGTGAAGTATTATGAAACTCTTATGATTTTAAAAAGCCTTACATATAAGTACCAAGAAAATTATGCCTTTGAAAATCATATAGCACTGGATAATGTTAATGTGTATTGTCAGTTACCGACAAGTAATGATAAAAATGTTCAACTCAAAGAAAGGAATTAAGAAAAAGAAAAAGTTTTTTTATTGAAATGTTCCTAAAAACTCGGGTATACTTCCACATCAAGCTCACTTTCATGTGAAGCCCTGCACAGAAGATACAATGCAATGATTCCACACATTTGACTTCCATGTGTTATCTCTATGGCAAATTAAGTGTAATGTCAGTTACCGTAATGTCAGTTACCAGCATGGTTGTGGAAAAATTATCATCGTCCCCAAAAGACAAAAACGAATTGTTTAATATTTTGACACATCTTAACCTAGTAACGGAGGTATATTTACATATTCAAATTATTTCTCTATCTACTCAGGGACATGAGATATTTCAATTTTTATGAACACCCTGAAATTGCATGTCCTTTTGCGTAATGTCAGTTACCGACACATTTTTGCTTGCTGATGCGTAAAAAAATGTGGTTACATAGGAAAACTTAGTATCAGAGTATACAGCAAGGTTCACTTTATTAACTCTATCAAAAGCAAGCTCCCATCATTTGTTGTTTTAGAGATACACACA
The DNA here is from genome assembly GCF_037042905.1 of Lytechinus pictus. Lineage (NCBI taxonomy): Eukaryota > Metazoa > Echinodermata > Echinoidea > Temnopleuroida > Toxopneustidae > Lytechinus > Lytechinus pictus. The sequence goes on from NW_026974141.1 coordinate 7,400,803, forward strand.
ATGGAAGGTGTGAAAACATTGTGCCGTGTAATGTCAGTTACCGTGAAAATGCCCATTAGATTTTTAGAAAGTGAATACATTGCACATTCGTAATTATTGCAAACATACAATTGCTCAGTTGGTTGACATCTGAATCATAAATCATTCCTTCTTTGAATCTTTGATTCTTGAACCTTAAGTCAGAAAAGAACGCATTTAAAGATTCAGGTAGGCCATACAGTATCAAAGTGATGTACAGCTGTACATACATGTAGGCCTACATGTTTTCCAATGATAAAACATGATGGCAACAATGTAAAAAAAACATATATATGTATGTAGAATTGACAGCCAGCGTACCGCATTGATAACCCAAGTGTGATTGAGTGCACTGTCAACTGTCAAGATGCAGTAGCTACTACATGTACATGGCAATTCTATAAAATAATCAACCATTTTGTACGTCGTCCAGCCCCCATTTTTCTCAAGTTGTACTTCACTCCATAAACTGACCAAGTCATGGTCATTTGAGAGCATTATAGACTGTCAAAAGAACAAGAATTCAGAGACAGAAAATTTAATGAAGGTCCCACATATAGGGGGTCGGACGTACATATATCATGGAATTGCCCTACAGTATGTTCCATTACAAGTACAACACAGACGTTCAACGTCCATGAACACGAGAATATCTCTTCACAGAACTACTGCATATCATAATGCAAATATTTATTCATAACTTGAAAGGCCATGACGCAATACCATAATGGTGTCTTGGGAGATGGCCTCTAGGGAGCATTTCATGAAGTGCCTTGTCAGTGATTTTTAACCAATAACTGTAAAGCTACTGAAATCCTTGCCTCTGATTGGCAGAGAGCAATGGAGATGGCTGACAGATGATTCCTGACATGCTCCCTGATCATACAAATTGATGTGTAATGCAGAGCTCTTTTATTTGCAAAATTTGCACAAATTATGATGAGTTGTGTACATGTATAGTGTACCAAGCAGCCAAGCAGCCAAGCAGCGCTTTGTAACAGGGAAGATCACATGACTCGGATTCATAAGGCATCACTCATTAAAACCTAGATACTTGTAGATCATCTTCCATCAGGTCACAACCTGGGATCCACCATTCAATCATACATGTACATGTATATTCTAAAGTGGATTTTAATGGCGTGTGTGTCATGTGAAAGATACATACAGTCACGCCAGAGAGAGACTGGTGGCACTGAATTGCCATCAAAATAATGGACACTTGACTTATTAAAGTTTAATACACCAATGTGCACAGATATCAATCTGACTTTTTTTCAGATCTGTACAGTACATATAATTTAAAGTTTTTTTAAACACAATTCGTATGCACAAAATTTGCCATTTCCACAGTACTGTAGGCCTACTGCTTGCATACAATGTTCAGTCCAAGATGTATTTGTATGGCACATGATGAGTACTGTATGTACACTAATAACTAAAACAGTCTGAGGACTCTGAGCCATGAAGAAATGAATCACCACAACAGAAAGAGCCCTCAATCAATTTAATGTGACCTTGGGCCGCAAGCACACTCAGCATCCAAACTGCCAAGAATCCAGTACAGTACATGGGGTTTTTTCAATGTTTCAATATTGTACACATTAAATATGGTACATACAGTACATGTGCAGTATACATGTACAGGCCCCTGGGGAAAAGGGGAGGGGTGTAGTATTTTTTTACAGAGTCACAAGTCAGCAAACTGTAAAAGAAACACTTTGAAACGGTTGGGAAAACGATTGATGTCTCCATTATCATTCCTGCATACATGTATGATGTTTTATTATAAATCACATTCAATATTCAGGGATCTTAAGAAATTTTTGATGATTTGCACCAACAAAGTATTAAATTTCATTCCATAAATTTTAATTATTCAAATATTGTTCAGTACCAATAGGACTCCAACTCCATGTAATCCCAAATTCTAGTTTTGTTTTCATATTTCTGTTTTTAATCAATCTTAATCCTTTGAACTGAGGTAAAAACACACAAATCTAACACCATGCAGGACACAATGCAATTAATTTTCCCACGTAAACACTGGATATAATTGGAAAGGTACTGTTAATGGTCCAGTAGCTAGAAGGAATTGAATTATATACGTACAATTACCTTATTTTCTCTTTTTCGTTCGCACTCATACACAAGATATTAATTATTCGAAACAAAACACTCTTGGCATGAATGCTCCCATGAGTATGACAATTTTTAAGAACCTTGATCCCTGTTACAGAGGGGGAGAATTGACTGAATTATTGTCTGTTATGATTATGAATATGATCAAATGTAGAAAACAGTGTCACGATCAATATCTATTGTAATAGGAGGCCTAGTTAATTTTGCAGTTCATCAAATAAATATATGTACTCCTATTCTATGTTTATTAAGACAAAAGTATGATTTTTCAAATCAGTGACCAGCAAACTTCACCAAATCAGAACACATAAAGTCTGCAGGCACAGCCGGTGACAGACCTACACGTACATGTAAATTGTAACATTTAAAAAAATAGGTCTTCTCACAAAACTAGTGTAAACAAAACTTGTTGTTTCAATTTTGGAATGAGAATGGCATTGTGCACAAATCATTGGCAGGGACTTAAGGATGAATATTCAGACCAATAGCCTAGAGTGAAGGGTAAAAGTCTATGTAGTCCTGTACATAACCAGCAGTGTTTTGTATTGGAGAAGAACCCAAAGAAGAAGA